>NC_044363.1:23598544-23904144 GCF_007364275.1 Archocentrus centrarchus
GCCCAAGCCCTGGTATTGCTTTCGCTGTGGGGAGGATGGACATATTGTTGCCAACTGTGACTCTGAGCCAAACCCTGCCTTGGTGGGAGCTAAAAGAAGAGAGCTAAAAGTGAAAAGACAAATATGGGACAGTCAGCATAGCGGCTCCCCCTCTTTAAACTGAAGTCTGCCTCTGTTGTGGGACAAACAGAGGCTGACACAGAGTCGAAACGTCCCTTTGAAACCAAACCAAATGTGCCAAAAAAACAACGTGCCACTATAAAGTCGCATACTAAAACTGACAGATTCAAACTGCCTCAAGGCTTAATCGGCAGTAGATGCACAGCCCAAGTGAAGATTAATGGTAATACTGTTAACAGTTTACTAGATTCTGGCTCCCAGGTGACTACGGTCCCTCAGTCATATTATGAACAACATTTGTCCAGTCATGAGATCAAACCACTTTTTGACTTGCTCGAAGTCGAAGGAGCAAATGGCCAGTCAGTACCTTACTTAGGTTACATTGAGATGAACGTCACCTTTCCAAAAGAGTTCCTTGGCATTGAAGCTGATGTGTCAACACTTGCCCTCGTTGTACCAGATATTCGAGCTACTTCCCAGTCCTCAGTGTTAATTGGGACCAACACCTTAGATGTGCTTTATGAGTTGTATAGTGAAGCATGTCCCGGACTGCAGCCCCCCACTTCAAATGGTTATAAGGCAGTGCTAAAAGTCCTGGAGTTAAGACACAAACAGACCCAAGACAGTAGCCTTGGCCTAGCAACCCTGTACAACAGAGGCCCTCAGCTGGTCCCAGCAGGCCAGACAGTTGTCCTAGAAGGCTCAGTAACTATGTCAACCAATACCACTGAGAAATCAGTGCTGCTAGAGCACCCATCCTTTTCAACCTTGCCTAGTGGCGTCTTAGTAAAACCAAGTCTCATCAGCTTACCTGAGCGAGCACCTTACCTGATACCAGTTGTTCTCACCAATGAATCTGAACACGACGTGACAATCCCTCAAAAGTGTGTGATTGGAGAGATCCATGCATTCCAGAGAGTCCTCTCTCATGAATATTCAGTGAAGCCTCCCCAGTCTGAGGTCAGTCACAAAAACAACTTGGCCTTTAACTTTGAGTCTTCCCCTATCAGCGCTGAGTGGAGAGAGCGTATATTGCAAAAACTCAATAACATGCCAGACGTTTTCGCACAAAATGATCTCGATTTCGGTCGAACTGATCAAGTCAAGCACACCATTAAACTGATAGACGAAACTCCATTCAAACACAAAGCACGACCCATACACCCCAATGACCTGGAAGCTGTTCGTAAACACTTGCAAGAGCTGCAACAAGCAGGTGTGATTCGAGAATCCACTTCACCATTCTCTTCGCCCATTGTCGTGGTGCGGAAGAAGAACGGCGAAGTCCGCCTCTGTATTGATTACAGAAAGCTCAACCTGCAGACTGTAAAGGACGCTTATGCGCTCCCAAACTTGGAGGAAACATTCTCTACTTTGACTGGATCCAAGTGGTTTTCAGTCCTTGATTTAAAATCTGGCTACTACCAGATCGAAGTAGAGGAAGCTGACAAACCAAAAACCGCATTTGTATGTCCTAGTGGTTTTTGGGAGTTCAATCGAATGCCACAGGGCATTACAAATGCTCCAAGCACCTTCCAGCGCCTTATGGAGCGATGCATGGGTGATATGAATTTGAAAGAAGTGCTGGTGTTTCTTGATGACATTATAGTCTTCTCTAAGACACCAGAGGAGCATGAGACTCGCTTGATGAAGGTTCTTAACCGCCTCAAGGAGTACGGGCTTAAACTCTCCCCCGAGAAGTGCAAGTTCTTTCAAACTTCTGTGCGATACCTTGGACACATAGTATCCCAGAAAGGGGTAGAGACCGACCCTGAGAAAGTGAGGGCTCTGAGTACCTGGCCTGTGCCCAAAGACCTTAAGCAACTCCGTTCATTCTTAGGCTTTTCAGGGTACTATAGGCGCTTTATCAAGGACTATTCAAGCCTTGTTAAGCCCCTCACTGACCTAACATCAGGATACCCACCGTTGCGTAAGAGCACGAAAACCAAAGTTAAGCCTAGGGAGTACTATGACCCTAAAAAACCCTTTGGTGAACGGTGGACTCCTTCTTGTGACCTAGCTTTCAAAGGCATCATTGAGAAGCTCACTTCTGCTCCTATCTTGGCTTTTGCTGACCCTAAGCTGCCGTACTCACTCCACACAGATGCCAGCACTACAGGTCTTGGCGCTGCCCTTTATCAGAAACAGGACGGCCAAACGAGGGTCATTGCTTATGCGAGCAGGGGGTTGTCCAGAAGTGAAGCTCGTTACCCCGCCCACAAATTGGAGTTTTTGGCCCTAAAGTGGGCTGTAACAGAAAAGTTTGCAGATTATCTTTATGGAAACCAGTTCACTGTCATCACTGACAGTAACCCCCTCACTTATGTTCTGACAAAGGCTAAGCTTGATGCAATGAGCTACCGTTGGTTAGCTTCCCTGTCTACTTTTGACTTTAAGCTTCAATATAGAGCAGGCAAACTCAACTCTGATGCAGACGGCCTTTCGAGGCGACCGCATGGTGAGTTGTTAAACGATGCTGTGTCACAAAAAGAGTTTGACAGAATACAGCAGTTCACCCAAACTCATTTGGCACAGCAAGAGACCAGTTTAAGTCCAGAGGTGGTGTCGGCCATCTGTGAGAGACCTTTGTGTTGTAGTTTCTCCGATGAACCTACCCCTCTAGTGCACTCATTAGCTATCTCTGTAACTGCATTACCAGATGACTTTGTCAATGAAGATAACTGTGGTGGTCTTCCAGTTGTACCTCATCTGTCAGCTGGGCAACTTAAAAAAGAGCAAAGAGCTGACCCCTGCTTGCGCGAGGTCATTGTCCAAATGGAGACTGGAGAAAAGGTTCCACCTACAGTCAGAACCAAACTCCCTGATATAAACTTGTTGCTCCGAGAACTTAATCGTCTTGAACTGCACAACCAAGTACTGTACCGAAGACGCCAAGATGGCGGCAATGTCACTTATCAGCTTGTCTTACCTGAAGGGCTCCGTGAGACAGTTTTCCACAGTCTCCATAATGATATGGGCCATTTAGGCATTGAGCGTACCCTTGATCTTGCCCGAACAAGGTTTTATTGGCCTCGTATGGCAGCTGACATTGAGAACAGGATCAAAACATGCAACCGCTGTGTACGGAGAAAGACCCCTCCAGAAAAAGCTGCAGAGCTTGTGAACATAAAGTCCGCCAGACCACTCGAACTGGTTTGTATGGATTTCTTATCCATTGAGCCTGATCAAAGCAACACCAAGGATGTGCTTGTGCTAACAGATCATTTTACCAAGTATGCAATAGCCATTCCTACTCCTAACCAAAAAGCCCAGACCGTGGCAAAATGCCTTTGGGATCACTTCATAGTTCATTATGGCATCCCTGAACGTTTACATAGTGACCAAGGGCCAGATTTTGAGTCACACATAATAATGGAACTTTGTAAGATCATGGGCATTCATAAGATTCGAACAACCCCTTATCACCCCAGGGGAAATCCTGTAGAACGCTTTAACCGCACATTGTTAAGTATGCTTGGGACTTTGGAACAGAAAGACAAAACGCAGTGGCGCAACTTTGTAAAGCCATTGGTCCATGCGTACAATTGTACGAAGAATGACACAACCGGATTTGCACCTTATGAATTGATGTTTGGTCGCCAACCAAGGTTACCCGTTGACCTCGCGTTCAACCTACCTTTCCGGACCAAAAGTTTTAAGTCCCACTCGCAATATGTGGAGAAGCTGAAAACAACCCTTCAAGAAAGCTACAAACTAGCAACGGAGAATGCTAACAAAATGGCAGACAGGAATAAAGCCAGATTTGACATGCGTGTAAAACCTTCCAAACTAGAACCAGGGGCCCGAGTTTTGGTGCGAGCTGTTCGCCTTAGGGGCAAGCATAAACTAGCCGATAGGTGGGAGACAGACATTTATGTTGTGGTCAAACAAGCTGGTGATCTACCAGTCTACACCATCAAGCCTGAAACCAGAAATGGGCCAGTGCGCACAGTCCATCGTGACCTTCTCTTACCTTGCGGGTTCCTTGCTCCCACAGAAGAGAATTCCACTCCACCAAATCGCGTCTGCAAACCTAAAACACGACAGTCCCCTGAGCAAACTGAAGAATGTGATCTTTCTGAACCTGAAAATGAGGATGTCTACTGGCTTAGAGAACAACCTGTCCCAGAGCCAATCAAATTTATGCAAGTCTATGAGTTCCCACGGCAGATATACCCTGACAACTTACCTGAAAGCGACAATGTACCTGGATGTGAAAACTTACCTGAAAATGACAATGTACCTGGATGTGACAACTTACCTGAATGTGACGATGTACCTGGATGTGAAAACTCACCTGGAAGTGACAATACGCCTGGATGTGAAAGTGTGTCAGAATGCAAGAATCTACCTGATTGTGATGACACTCCTGGCAGTGACCCAGTAGTCCCTACTGAAGAGGAGCTTGAAACAGTAGCAGATACAGAACCTGTAGTCCAGGACAATGATCATGAGAGTGAAACTAATGTACCCAGTGAAAAGGGATGTAACAAACAGGTATCAGAGGATACTCCAATGCACCCAAGTCATGACACCACAAATCCTGTGAGACGCTCAGAAAGACCGTCAAATCAACCAAACAGGCTCCAGTATAACCAGTTAGGAAACCCACTCTTAACTATTGCTCAGTCCCTATTTCATGGTTTAAGCCTTGCTTTTACCAGTGCCTTGACAGAGACTGACCTTGAAGCTACTTGGAAGGAATCTAGTTTTCCTGTTATTTCAATGCAACCCACCCCATGCAAAGAGACTTGCATGTTCCAAGGGGGGAATGTGTAACCCAGTGTTAAAAACACATGCGAGAATGAATGAATATTGATTTAATAGCTTATTCTACAATGAGGTTAAAAAGTTATAAGTTAATATTTAAAACCAAGTTCTTAAATAAGTTTATAAATATATGTAAAAAGTGTTAAAAATCTTTACAAATTGTGCCATACACCTTTAATAGTAGTTTTAGTGATGGCTTGACCAATCAATAGCTGGCATGGTCTGATATCACATCAGCCAATGAGGTTGGTTGTCCCGCCCTCCCGCTGCGCGGTGCAGGGAGTCTGCTCGGATTGCGTCAGACACAGACACAGCTCCATGCTACTGTTGCTTCTGCGGTTAGCCTGAAGAAAAAACTTGGAAAATAGCGAATAAACTTGGAAACTGGTTAGAAAGAGACATCCTAAATAATCGCTTTGCCAATGAGGAGGTTCCGAATGGTAATGTCATGCTTGCCAAACTTTGGAGACTTCTGATGCGACCGGGTTGGAAACTGGAAATCTCCGTGTAGCCTCGTGTAGCATCGGTGAGTGATTGCACGTGTGTAGTTAGCATTTTAGCACAGGCAATGCACTGAAAAGTGGCTAACATCCTTAGTCATCACTAAACTCAGTTAAAGATAGGTTGATGCTTTATGGTGTTGTATAACTATTGTTGTGTATGTTGTATTTTTCATAATGTATTTGCCGTATTTTATTATTAGCACCTGTCTAGCATTTTCACTGATGCTAATTCCGTTCATGGTGCTACTGCCTATGTGAAGTGCCTTTTATTAGCACTTGCTAGTATTTTAATGCACTTTGCTACTGTTCTCATTGAGATAAAGCTAATGTGTTTTTACAATCCACCTTCTGATGGGAAATCATTACACTACCATGGATGTATTTCATTAGCTCTTTAAAAGATTTGAATAGTATTTTTGTATTACCACATATAAGCTAATATAATTAGTTTTATTGAAGTGTTGGTAATATTTGACAGTGATAACTTGAACTATATTGTTGTACAACAGAAAAAACTTGAAAAGTGACTGAAAAACCCTTTAAATTGTAGCTTTAAGCTAATGGATATTAGTTTACAAGGTTTTAAGCTACTTTATTCTGGCCTTGTTCTAGGTCAGGTTTTTTGTTGGTGCACTATTTGATCCATAGTGCTACAGTGAAGACTGGATTGCATTTCCAGAACTGGATGGCGAGCCCCAGCCCAAGGATCGGACAAACCGGTAGATAGTGACCCAACTGGTCACTATAACTGAGACATTGCATGAACAATTGATGGACACTGTGACAAAAGACTAAAAAGGAAAAAAGACTACAGACTGGATTATTTATTTCTAATTGTTTATTTTCCTTGTGTTGTTTTTGCTTTGGGTTTAAAAAGGGAAAAGCGCGCAGTTTGTTAATTGTATATATATATATGTGTTGGTTTAATGACATTTCATTCAGTAAATTCTACTCTTTCTATAAACTGTGCATCTTCCTCTGTTGTTGCTCACACCTAGGCTCCCCCACGAATCCAGAGTCTTCTGATTAGGCCAACATCCCTTTATGTGTGTGGTATTGGTATTAGTTATTGAAGTAATTTACTCTACCATATTTCACAACTGTCAAGGGTACTTGAAGGTAACCTCTTGTGGGTTACACACGTGTTATACACGTGTTACAAGTCTCTAGGGGGGGTTGGGCTTTAGGGGTTTAGGGCAGTCATTCTGTTGGAATACGTAATTAGTCTTTATTAAAATGAGTTGCTGAATTTGTGGGTCCCTGCCTTTTGCAAGCAGTCATTAGACTGGGGGAACAAACCTGAGATTGGCTGGGACCCAAAGCACATGAGTTTTTTGGTTTTTTTTGTCTTTTCTCCACCGAATCTCATTTCCTCACTGGCTTGCTTGTTGCCGATCTGAATCACCTATTTGAGAAAACAACAAGTAAGGCCTCAGAAACATATGGCAAACTTGGCAAGAACTTACCAGCCTCACCTTGGCTGCTGTTAACATCTCCTCTCCTCTTCAACAGAAACTCCAGCCCTGCTCCAGTAGTGAATACTCCCTCTCAGTTCGCTTACTGGTTCTCTGATTCATCATTCCACTGTTTTAACAAAAATGTTCAAACTGCTATCAGTTGCCTGAGTCTGTTTGTGTTAAACATGGCCCAGACATTTCAACACTGAGTAACTCTTGGCTGATAGCCTTGACATATTGACACCTAACCTTGGCTGAAAAGTATGTAGTTCCAAAATAAAAGTGGTCTTGACGTCAGCGGTGTAAGTTCACTGTCAGCAGATGTTCTTCTTGAAACGTCGTTTTGGGTGTGCTTTTTAGGCTTTCCAGCAGGAGAAACCTGGTGGTCAAAAATTGTTTTATAGAATCATTTTATTGATTAAAACTCAATGAAATAAACTAAGCAGTCTTGATTAACAAAACTGCAAAAGTGAAAAAAAACAACCCCCAAAACAAAGATGAATGGAATAAATTTTTTCTTTGCAATAATCTGATTGCTTTGTCAGAGAAAGTCTCACTATTCTGCAAGGAAAAAATGTCAACATCAGTCCATCATTGATGCAGTTATTAGATTTGACCTGGGAGATAAAGTTACTGTTTCAACTGCTTTACAAATTGATCAGATATGTGTTTTTATTTATTTATTTTTATTTTCTTGTTTCCACTGCCCTCAATTGGCCCAAATTTCAGCCACAGAAGGTATAGAGATGTGGAATAACTGCAACATATCATCACCCTCTTAAAAAATGGCCTACATTATTTTTTCAGGTTTTTCAAAAAGACAAAAAACTGAAAATATGATGATTTGGACAAAGATAATTTTCGTCAAAAATTGTCTTAGGTCATTATTTTAAGAGGGTGACGATACTTAACCTTTTGTCAGTTTTACTGTAAAAATATTGTAACCCAGATCTGCCTTTGAAACCAATAAACACACACTGGCTATCTAAAGATGATAGCTGAACTGCTACATTTGTATCTACTGCTGTATTCTAAGACTTGTGGTTATCACATGAGATAGAAAACCATTATAGATTCTCCTGAGTCCTGGCATTGGCTTTTTATTTGTATTCATTTTGTGGGTGCTGTTGAGCTAAATTTCCCAGGTCAACCCACTAATATAAGTCCTACCCCCAAACTCTAACCTTATCACCATCCCTTAATTTCCACTCAAGTGTAGATCTGTTACAATGAGAGCATACAACGGTGCATGAGAAAGGAATAGAAAATCCCTTCAGTTCCCATAATAGCCTACACCATTCACTGTGTTGCCAAAATTATTCACTCACCCAACCAAATCATTGAATTCAGGTGTTCCAATCACTTCCATGGCCACAAGTGTATCAAACTAAGCACCTAGGCATGCAGACTGCTTCTACAAATGTGTGAAAGAATGGGTCACCCTGGAGTACTCAGTGAATTCCAGCGTGGTACCGTGATTGGCTGCCACCTGTGCAACAAGTCCAGTTGTGAAATTCCCTCACTACAAAATCTCTCAGAGTCAGCTGTTACTAGTATTATAACAAAGTGGAAGCAACTGGGAATGACAGCAACTCAGCCATGAAGTGGTAGTGACAGAGTGGGATCAGAGGATGCTGAGGTATATAGTGTGCAGAGGTCACCAACTTTATACAGAGTCAGTCTCTACAGACCCCCAAACTTCATGTGGCCTTCAAATTGGCTAAAGAACAGAGAGCTTCATGGAATGGGTTTCCATGGCTGAGCAGCTGCATCCAAGCCTTACATCACCAAGCACAATGCTAAGTGTCAGATGCAGTGGTGTAAAGCACACTGCCACGGGACTCGAGAGCAGTGGAGATGTGTTCTCTGGAGTGATGAATCATCTGGCAGTTTAACAGACGAGTCTGGGTTTGGTGGAACGGTATTTGTCTGATTGCATTGTGCCAAGTGTAAAGTTTGGTGGAGGGGAGATTATAATGTGGGGTTGTTTTTCAGGAGTTGAGTTCAGCCCCTTAGTTTCAGTGAAAGGAACACTTAATGCTTCAACATACAAAGACATTTTAGACAATTTCATGTTTCCAACTTTGTGGGAACAGTTTGGGGATGGCCCCTTCCTGTTCCAACATGACTGCACACCAGTGCACAAAGCAGGACGTTAAAGACATGGATGAGCAAGTTTGGTGTGGAAGAATTCGACTGGCCTGCACAGAGTCCTGACCTCAACCTGACAGAACACCTTTGGGATGAATTAGAGCAGAGCCTGTGAGCCAGGCCTTCTCATCCAACATCCATGTCTGACCTCACAAATGTACTTCTGGAAGAATGGTCAAAAATTCCCACAAACACTCCTAAATTTGTGGAAAGCTTTCCCAGAAGACCTGACATTGTTATAGATTCAAAGGGTGGCCGACATCATTTTAAACCCTCTGGAATAAGAATGGGATGTCACTCAAGTTCATATGTGTGTGAAGGCAGACGAGTGAATACTTTTGGGAATATAATGTACCAATCAATACAGAGAAGGGGAGCACATTTACAGGTCAACATTGCTTCCTATATGGAGTTTGGGAAAATAGGTATGACCCTGGGCTAAATTGGGCTAAATTGTGTACTGTTAACTGTACAAATAGCTGCAGTTTAACAGCACACAGCACAAAACCCATGCAAATGATTTTTCATTTTGAATAAAAAAAGTTCTGCCACACTCCTCTAACTGGTTTCGCACCAGACTTACAGATGCAGAAGAGTCAGCCATATTGTTTGTTTTCATTTCCTTCCCTGAGGCTGGATGAGCTCACAGGTGTAAACAAAACACTAAAAGTGACTTAAGGTGTGTTTAAGGACCTGCCTGTTCTCCAGCATCTCAGTGACACTGTTGTTCCACATGAGCATGAGTCATTAAAACAGTAAATGTAGAGAAAACTAGCATTTTTTTTTGGTAAGTGTTCATAACCTTTTTTTTTTCTTTGTCAAAATATTAAGAGCATTTGGTATGTGTTTATCCTTAGCTGTAATTATTTAAAGTGCAAGACAGAGTTGAGGTATTTCAGATGATTCTTGGAGACGTTGTCATTTAAAGCTTCAAACAGTAATTTCAACTGAACAGAAAATCAGCTGAGTCTTTTTCCAGCTGAGTCATTTACATATCTGAGCTGTTTGACAAGACGGCTTTCTGCTCAGCCAGCGAATTGTGAGCTCAGCTGTGAGGGCGTTAGTGAACGCCGTCTAAGGTGCTCTCCATCATTATATATGACAGGCGCAATGCGATGCGTTATTGGCTAGAATGAAACGGGCTAATTCATCACATTGAAATGTAGATTTAAGTTCATAGCATCCTGCTGCTGGTTCAGCAAACCTCTCTGTCTTACATCAAATACTAATCTAATGTCAAACACTTTATTATGCAGCATCTTATAAATCTTATCGAGCAGTCGGTGCATTATGAACACAAACAGTGTAAAAACTGGGTTTTATTAGAAGATTTTGAGGCCCGTCTTCAGTTTCTGCAGCTGCAGAGATTCTTCGATGAACTCAGCATTTATGCATTCAGTGCTCAAAGAATGAAAAAGTAGAAAACTTATTTTCAAAGGGAAACACACATTTGGATGAAACTGTTTCTTCCTTCTTCTTTTTTTTGGAAGAGCTCAGTCACCAAAATGGTTTTTGGGAAAAGTGTACTTCTGCAATCTCGTGATAGCCTGTCCATGTTTTCTCACTGCTGGGGTCTGATGTCCTGCAGAAAATTGAAGCTGGTCAGGTGTGGCAGCATCTTATCCACAAGACTCTGAGGCCTTTCATCTTCTACAAAAATGTGCCAGGTTTGATGACACGAGAAGCCCTGCCTGCTTTATACTGAGTACAAGTCTTATTTTCAACAAATGCACCTATAAAGCAGCTGAAAAACACTCGATGTGACTAGACATCATGATTTAAGATGTATTTTTATGGCTGTAGTCTTTTCACATCTTACATCATGCGGTATCTGTTAAAGTGCTAATAAATGCATGTCCACATTGTAGGGTTTATGGATTTTTGTGTTAGCTCTCAGCTGTCAAATTTGAATTTACTGTCTTTTGTAGTTTCCACACAGCAAGGGATGCTGACATCTCACTGAGGAAAGATGCTCCAGCACTCAAACCTCCCACTTAGAAGCAAGGATTGATTATAAGACAAAGAGCATTAAAAGAAAAGAGAGAGAGAATTAAAAATAACTCCAAGTACAAGAACCACAGAAGTACGTTTATCTGAACGCAGTAGATGGATGTGGGCCTCCCTGTGTGTGTCACAGTTTTGGCATCTGTCTGTTTCATCTTAAGTCTGGAGTTTTCTTTGAATTCACGTTGCAGTTTTATGGCGTTGTTAAATTAAAATCTGGACAAGACAAGAGAACAAAGTCTGAGACAAACTAAGTAACACAGAACTGTCCACTGAAGCTGAGTGAAATGAGACACCTGTCGATCCTAAAATCCTCCAGAGGAACTTATGCTCATATTTATCGCAGATGCACTGCTGTGCATTTAAAGCAGAGCCAGGATGCCTTAAAAATCATAAATGTCTTGGTAGACTAAAATATAATTTAATAAAAGCAATTTGGTCAGACCTCTGCATTAAACGAGTTCAAGGTACTGGAAGAAGGTTGTTCCAAGCATCGTGGAAATCTTGTTACAGTTATTTTGGACTTTTTGCTGAGCTGCAGAAAAAAAAAAATTGGACCCAACTTTAAGTACCTTGAAAAAAAAAAAAAAAAAAAAAGATAAATGGCACTGTTTACTCATAAAGGAGCGAGGCAGGAAGTTTGAATCTTTGTGTTAATCTTTGTGGTGACTACAGAGTGAGTATCTCCTTACAAAAGGAGCTTTTCAGAACCTCACAGGTTTGACAGTGAATCTACTGGAGCTGGAGCTACTGAGTGGAAACAATGGGAAAGTAAGACTATATATCAACAAGCTGTGGTATGTACTGCATCTAGAAAGAATTAGAAATGAGTAAAAAGACTAACTGTAAGCTATCTACAAAACACCAGGCAGACAATATCTATTGACTATCTGCTGAACATAATGGAACAACCTTCAGCTAAAGGCTCAGATGTTTCCCTCAGGAGGGTGAATATTGGACTTACATTCATTATGTGGCCAGAAAATAAACTCCAATTGATTGCTAATGTTGTTGTGTGTCTGCTGGATGTTATTTTTGTTGTAAATGGGAACATGTACATATTGAAAAAACTGTCAGGTTCCTTGTAGAATCAGCTGATTGAATACTTTGCGTTCTGTTGATTATTTTTCACTTAACGTACCAATGAAATGTATTTAAAACACAGTTTGACATTTTTTTCTGATTTTTCTCCACAACACTTCCATCTAAATTTCAAGCCTCAAAAGAAACAAACTGCATTTGCTGTTCAGGAATCGGTGTTTCACTGACTTTTAAAGCAACATTGAATCACCACAATCAATCACACACTCTATTAAGCCCCTTTGTTGTTGATTCTTGAGGACATATTTTATTTATCCTAGGTGGGAAAGCAGCACTTACTAAACCTATAAAAATAACTGAGAGAATAACACCGCCACAGTTCTTGTTTTTTATGAAGAAACCCATCTACTTTTTATAAACGAGCTTAGCATGTTACCTTTGCAGGTGCTCACAAAGGTTTGATCACATGTCCATTCTCAACAAATTATGTAAATAATGTGCATATCTTACTCTTCAAAAGCTGGCTACTCTGTCATTTGTGTCCCAACCCTGACAATGGATGACATAATGAGATAATGTTCCCCACCATTTATTATTTAAAAACTATGTAAAGAAAATTCAAATAATTCTTCATAATTCCATTAAAGAAACTTTTGGATTTCACGTCCTCTTAAATACAATTTTGAGATTTTTTTTTTTTTAGCCTAGAAGTAAATGGTTCCTAATTATTGCATAATTATAAGCAGTGAATGATCCCGTCAGCTAAACATCAGCATGTTAAATTTGCTTTGCTTCTTTAATTTCTTGCATCACTTCATTACGGTTTCTGGTGAGATTGACAGCTCTCTCACATTTTCTCCCAGCTTTTCAGTTTATTGCACCGTGCAATCATAAACCTGATATTTTAGGTTAGATCTGCTTTTTAAAAATTATTTGCTCACTCAGTTTCTTCAGATTTAGTAGAAATATGAAGAAAAGGTTCTGCAAACCCACCCCAGCCTTTTTTTGAAAAAAGTAATAAAAACTGCATCTTCGCTGCTGGAGCAGTTTAGTCAAATATTGCTACTATTGTGATATTAATGCAAAAAAGACAGAACTTACTTTTTTTGCTTGGTACAGTATATCCATCTGCTGATATACAGTATAAATCAACCACTCTGCATCTCCTTACATATTCTCGGTACTGAAACAATTACACAGGCTGGGAAAATGTTTGCTTGTTGTGTTTTTTCAGACATAAATCTCTGGTGGCTGCAAACAGCAGATGGGCTTGTAACCCGTTACAAATGGCTTTTGGCTGCGCACACTCAGCCACAGCAGAAAGGCAGCAGGACTTTGGTGTGTGGAGAATTCTGTTTCACCTCAGTCTTGCCCACAGGGGCTTTGCTGAGTATTAGATTATGACACTGCCAGAACCAACATCAAACCTGTTGTGCAGAAAGGTCACCAACACGCTGAAACGCACATGGCCTCAGTCCATCAGAGGGACTGAATCCTTTTTACGGCCCACCATGGCAAGTTCAGGGATTTGAAACTGCTGAACGATGCGTGGACTCAGACAAGACTGACTGAACACATTAGGCTAAAATCTCTGGGTAAATAGTGATAATGAGCAGTTTTGGAGTCACCAGTTTGCTCTGGATTGTGAAACTGTTCCACATAATTAGGACGCTGTTTACACGACTGCTGTGCATCACAGTCAAACAAAACCCTGGATCCCACTGGATGTGCATAAATGGGGATTTTCTCCTTTGGATGGAAAGTAAACTTCTCAGATGGATTAACTTTGGGTGAATTTTAATTTGATTAAAGTTCAAACATCTACAGATAGAAAGATGATTGTAAGTTACTGTTGTGGTTCTGTCGGTAAGTTTTATCCAAACGTGTCCATGAATTTATAAGGCGTTAGATTAGAATATAAATTTGATCTTATGTTGAAAAATAAAACAACAGCGTCTTATAATTTCATAATATCTTCTGAACTATTTGATCCCCAAGTCCATGACCATTAACAGGACTTCATGTTGCAAAATCACAACAGCAGGTGACATAAGATTTCTTCATCTTTTATTATTGCACAACAGCAGACAGCTTAAGCAGAGGAAAAGATGCAATTTGCAAAATGTCACTCCAAAATCAGCAGCAAATAAACAGAGGTAGTTTCTTGGAAAATAAATGCAGGATGAATGCATTTAATCTGAAATGCTCAGTAGTTTAGGGCAACTGTGAAATTAATGACCCCTTTTGTACGTAATATTAGAAAAATAAAAGTCAAACCAGTGATCTGTAATCTGCACTGACTTATTCTGCTGTCGCCCCTTCCCATTTGTCAGAGTGATTTATGAATTCCATAATGACAGTCAAAGCACCGAGGTACATAAAGAGCTCAGTTTCGAGTCTGTTTACAGTAGAGATGCTCAAAAAAAATACAAAAGAAAATATGACCAACAGTATCAAGGCAACTGAAAAAACAAACCACTGGTTTCCAACCTGGTGCTTGGCTGTCTCAAAGAGGCCAGAAGTAAAGATTCAAACATGCTTGCACATAAAAATCTTTTCAGACTTTTCCACAGTAGCCCCCATTTCCTTAAAATAGTAGATTTGCTCTTTAAAAGGTAATCAAAATGAAACTAAGTAAGAAAGGAGAATCATTTTGGTTTGACTCCTCAATAACTGAATATATTTTAAAACAAACAACACATATAAACAGAGTTTCATTTGCAGGGGAAGGAAACGAGGTTGGGAACCACAGCTATGTGAGTGTATGAGCATTATTAACCTGGGCCAGGTGGGCAGCCTCCAAAAGGCTTCATCATTTCCGGGGCCCAGAAAGCTCCAGGCATAGTGTGTGTGAATTGTTTTGTGCTTAATAGATTGAAGCCTTTTTTTTTTTTAAAGCTTTTGTTAAAGCACATCACTGACCCGTCAGGCATTAAGACTGGTCCTGTTTTTTTGTTTTGTTTTTGTTTTTTTGAATCAAATCTTTAAGGAATAGTTTGACATTTTGGGAAATATTCTTCTTTCACTTCTTGCTAAGTTAGATGAGAAGATCAATACTACTTTCATTTCTCTATAGTAATTACATAGTATCAGCCAAAAGCTGGTAAGCTTAGTTTAGCATCAGCAACAGCTGCCCCAGCTGTGTCTAAAAGTAGCTGTTTTTCTAAACGCACTGAAGCTCAATAATAAACACATCACATCTTTCTGAAAAAAAAACTGAAGCAAAAAAGAGGAAAAGAACAGTTTTATGACACTATTAACCTTCCGTAGTCCCACCTGTTGCATGCAATGACCACAAGCACAGACCCCTTTCTCTGTCACGGTAGTTCTTATAACCCAGTCAGACCTCATCAGGTGTAGATCTTTTAAATGTTCCTAGAATCAGATCCAAGCATGCTGAGGGTGCTTTCAGTTACTGTGGTCCTGTTCTATGGAACAGGCTGCCTGCTGACCTGAGATCAGTTACATCTGCGCCGACATTCAAAGTGCTTGCTCATAGGGGTTTTCTTTCTAATACTGTAAGCGCTTTGCTTTACAATAAAAAGTATGTTGAGGCAACTGTTGTTGTGATTTGGTGGCATACAAATAAACTTGAATTGAATTGAATCTATCTGAAAGTGCATGTGCATTTTTCTCAAAATGTCACACTAATTTACACAGATTTAAGAGTGTCTGAAGAATCTGGTGTTATCACATTTTGTGCTTGTATGTTGCATATTTTTATATTTTTAAATAATATGTTAAATAATATGTCTTAATATGTTTGGTCTAATTACCAAAGCGAAAATGTGTGATCAAGAAATATCTTAGTGCGCACCTTGCATGGAATGGGACAAACTGAGCTGAACTGGGGGCGGTCTTGGCACGTAAATCACCCATGTGTGCATCTTTTGTGGATGTACAGGGAGCTTCATCGGTATTGATGCTTTAACACAGAATTACAGCACATTTCAGTGGGAGTAAAATAAATGTGGTGCACACCAATCAAACTGGGAAAGCCTGTAAGAAGTCTGTAATGAAAACATCTATGCTGAAGCTTGGAGGGACTCCTTGAAGGGTGTACGCTGTCATGACTGGAAAAACAGCAGGACAATGAGACATGAGTGGCAGAAACAAACACAACAGATTTCCTTTTTCTTTTTCCCCCCGTTTTTTTGTAAATTCAACATGATATTTCCAGTAAGATTGTCACAGTGATGCAGCAGCTCTGCTTCACAGCTAAAAGGACTTTTTCCAGGACTTGCAGAGGATCTTATGGAAGGCATGTCTAAAGTCCCGGTTGAAGATGGTGTAAATGGCGGGGTTGAGGGAGCTGTTACAATAGCCAATCCAGAAGAAGAATTTAAAAAGTGGGTCCGGAATCTTACAGGAGTCCCTACACACACCATACAGGCTGTAGCTAAAGAAAAAGGGGAACCAGCAAACAACAAAGACCCCCATGACCACAGCCAGGACAAATGTGAACCTCTTCTCCCTGGCTTGAGAAATCTTCTTTCTGGCTAAGGAGTTCCTGCGACGTTTCCTCCTGGAGGCGAAAAGATCCCTGGATTTGTTACTAACCCTGGCGATGCGTGTGGATTGTTTGGAGAGGGAGCTTTTCTTTTGGCTGGTCCTCTTTGCTCTCTGGGACTCCTGACACTGGGACTTGGGATCTTTGCCCTCTGAGGAGGAGGTTTCCTCCATGTCAGCCTCCTCAGTCTGTTGCCCGACGGTGACCGTATGTTGGCTGGGCGTAGGAGGGCACTGACAGTGACCATTCTCTCTCTCGCCGTGGAAAGGGGAGGTGGCTTTGCTCAGTCCATTCTCAGTTTGTGTGACACCATCTGGCCTGGGTTTTTTACCCGACATGCTTCTGGTTCTGGTTTTGGCCACCTGGTATATTCTGATATAGACCAAGATCATGATTAAGCAGGGAGCGAAGAAGGATGCGATGCTGGAGGAAAGAATGTACCAAGTGTCATCATTCAGCTCACACTGAGGCTGAGAGCTGATCTCGTTGTTGCTATCGATAGATATGAGCGGCGGAGATGAGATGAAAGCAGATATAAGCCAAACGATCAGGATGATGCACTTGACGCGTTTAGGAGTCCGCTTCAGGTTGTACTCTACAGCCTGCGTAACGGACCAGTACCGGTCCAGGCTTATTGCGCACAGATGCACAATGGATGAAGTACAAAACAAAACATCCAAAGCCAGATAGATACCGCACCAAACTTTTCCAAAATACCAGTAACCCATAAGTTCATTCGCCAGAGAAAACGGCATCACCAGAGTGGCGACCAGGATGTCCGCTGTGGCCAAAGACACCAGAAAAAGGTTTTGGGGGGCTTTCAGCGCCCGGCTCGTTAACACAGCGATAACCACCAGAATATTTCCAACAACGGTAAAAAGAATGAGAAAACTTACAAGAGCAGCGATGCCAGCTATCGCTGCTAAAGAATATCCACTGTCCAGCGCCCAGGAGGAATTCAAATGGATCACCGTGAACGCATCCATTCCGCTGGCGTTAAACGAATCCATTGTTATGTGGGAGCGTGCGTGTGTTTATGTATATATATATATATTTATGTATATATATATATATATATCCCAGACTGGATGGATTTTGGCAGTTTGTTTTTTTTTCAGATCTCTAATGCCCCTGTCATTAGAGTCCATCAAAAACGCGCGGCTCTGCGGTTAATTTACGAATCTGACGACATGGATACGGGCGCACGCAAAAATTCCCAATTAACGGAGTCCCTGGAGGATTTTTCAGCCTGTTGATCAGATGTATCTAAAGATAACTTACTTGTATTGCAAAAAAAAATATCCCATACCCCCTGTGATAGTTTTGTCACGGGTCCTGCTCGTCAGGAGTTGAATGACATCCAACCGCAGATCTTCCTCCTTCAGCATGGTGCGCTCTCGCTCTTAATGATGCCCCGTGTGTTGCTCTCATAAAACTCACCCACTGCCGCCACGCCCCCGGCACACATTATTTTTTACATTGTTGGAATTTTATAAGGCCGGGGACAAACCTGTGTCCAGTTTATCTCAACCCCAAACTCATTTCTAAACACAATTCTCAAATAAGGATGTTATAAAAACGTGCGAATGTACAAATCGATACGAGCGAGATGTCTGTATATTGAAGTGCTGGTTGAGTTTTAACTGTCTATATAACCTGAAAGACTTTCTCTCCTTTTAAAATAAACTTCAACTTACTGGAGGTCAGTACTGCTGCGCTCATAATCAAGTATTTTACTAGTGAATGCTCCTCAAGGTTGTCTGTAGCCGTCAAGGAAAGAGACTGCCAGCCAGAGATAAAATAGAAAAATGTGTGATCAAGAGTCTTACAGGTCGTGTGCGGGATTTAATTTCTGGATCAGTGTTTGTGTGTGGCAGCAGTTTTGAGGAGATCACGAAGGCGGAGTGTGAGAGTAGGTGTGCTGAGGGAATTGGGATTTTGAAGCTGAGCTCATTGCTGAGAGGCAGGCTGCTAATCCGGACACACCGCCGTGTAAATCAAGTATAAAAGATGGATTGCACTTTCAACAGTCTGCTGCGTTTCACCTCTTCGTACACACCTCCACGCTACACGCTCTCTCTCTCTCTCTCACACACACACACACACACACACACACACACACACACACACACACACACACACACACACACACACACACACACACACACACACACACCTATATGCACTCGTGTGGGCTGGACTTGAACATCTGGCAGTACATCTGGGGGATGCACAGCACGTGTGTTAACAGGTTGAAAAAAGACGCCTGGAGCTATGCCAGCGTTAACATTTCTGAGCCCCATGGGATCCGTTTTTGGTTGGGTGTTTTTTTTTATTGTTGTTGTTTTTTGACAGGAATAACACTTTTTGGTTGTGAAGAAACCTAAAAAAAATCCAAAATGGCAGCTCCTTTTACCACAAATATATGAGGTTAAGAGACTGAATTTCACAGCTTAAATTCTATTCTATGGGACAGCCAGCAGATAGTAAGTGGATCATATTTTCACATCTGTATGCACAAACAATCCTGTAGTCCTTCCTATATACACGAGAGCTTAAGTGAAGTAAACGCTATGTCACAACATATTTCATTGTAGCAGCTGAGTGATATATCCACTCACTCGAATGAGCACACACACTAAAGGATAGATCTGAATAGGATTAAGATGAAGAGGTGCCTCACTTGGTGATTGTGACACCGCTGATCTCAGTCAAAAGCAATCATCACTCAATTATAGTTTAGTTTGTATTCAAGACAAGACAGATGTGACTGACTCTGTGAAGACATAATATACCAAAAGCAGTTCTTGAAAATCCAGCAGAAACATAACTTTTACTTAGTCCAACCATCAAATTAAGTAAAATGAAAAAGGCACTGAAAATGAGTTAAAAGAAAACCTAATTTACATATTTAATAAAATGATAAGTGCCTTTTGATATCTACATGGACAGCTCGACAACAGATGATACAGTTATTCTCCTTAGAAATACTTCATATGCAGTATTAATTAAGAGCATCGTGTATCTTCACAGCAGCTGAGTTAAAACAAGTTAATTTAAATGAATTTGATTGTTCAGACATTTAAATATGAATAACTGGTGGCATATAAACAACGTGTCCTGAAGATACAAGGAAGAAAAACTGATTTGTCTTCTTGCTTCTCTGTGTTTTTTCTTTGGCTTATTTTGTGAAAATCAAGGGACAAAAAAAGGCTTATGACACGTTGGCTCATCTATTTTATGTCTATGTGTCCCTCCCTGTTTTTCTAAGGATTTCCTTCCAGTTAAAGGGATGTTTTTTTCCTTCTCAAAGTGAGCCCTGAAGGGAAATGGAAGTTCATAATGTGTCATTTCTGGTTATTTCTGTATCATTTACTTTCCAGTGCTAATAATAAAAATAAGATGTTTAGGATATGGCATTTATTTGGTTGGTACAGATGCAATCATGCATCTTTAGTACATATGAAACAGCCTGTGCTGTAGTGGTGGCTGTAAAAGCTAGTCCAGGGAATCAAACCTGTGACCTCCTAGTCACCCAGCCTGCCTCTGTCAGCATTGTAACACGCCTCCCTGCAGCTCACGCAGATGCAGCAGCACACCTAAAGGTCAAAGCTCACTTCACCAATCTGGACTTACCAAGTGAATACCCAAAAGTTAGAATGCATTGTCTTTACAGCTCCTCTTAAGAGACCAGGACAACAGTAGCAAGTTTCAGTACTTTTACACTGCTGCCTCATACTGCCTTGTATCTATATGAATATTTCAGCAGTTAACCGGTGTTATACTATTTCTCAATTATTGATTGGAAGCTCTTATCAGTGTGATAAGAGCTTCCAGCTCTCACTGATAAGATGAGTAGGTATGCATCTTATCAATGTGTGCCTACTCTTTTTTTGTGAAATAACAGAGACATAAAAAACTGCACCATCTGTATTTTAAAAGTCCATGATTCACCCTTTTACACAAAGTGGCGTCACTTATCTGGGAACATGCTGCAGAGGTAGATGGTGCTCAGGTAGCAGTAACCTGCAAGGCTTAGTATGTGTGGAGTGTGCGAGATGTTCTGACAGCAACCAGAGATGTTATTTTTTTTTAAGGAACTCAGTGATGGTGGGGAATGATCCCTCACTTTCAGCCATAATTACTGCTCTCTTCTTATTGGTCTTGCCTCTCAGCATGTATCACTAGAGTAGGAATGGTCTTCCTTTAAAGGGACCTATTATGCTTTTCCTTTTATTCCTGTCATGTACAGTATATACTGACACACTGGTGGATACTTGTATTAAACAAATTTCAAAAAGCTCCAGGCTGCTCCAAACATTTAGTTTCCGAGACCTTTACTTTACTCTTGACGTCAGTGAAAGTGGACATCCATCCATCCATCCAGCCATCCATCCATCCATCCAGCCATCCAGCCAGCCATCCGTTTTCTTCTTCTTACCTGCCTAAGCAGAGAAGCCCAGACCTCTCTCTCCCCAGCCACCTCCTCCAGCTTGTCCGGGGGGGGGGGATCCCAAGGCATTCCCAGGCCAGCTGAGAGATATAATCTGCCCCGGGGTCTCCTCCCGGTAGGACATGTTCGGAACGCCACACCCAAGAGGCGCCCAGGAGGTATCCTAGTCAGATGCCTGAACCACCTCAACTGGCTCCTTTCTATGTGGAGGAGCAGCAGCTCTGCTCTGAGACCCTCCTGAATGGCTGCACTCCTCATCCTATCTCTGAGAGGCCAGCCACCCTTTGGAGGAAGCTCATTTCTGCCACTTGTATTTGTGATCTCATTCTTTCGGTCACTACCCAAAACTTGTGGCCATAGGTGAGGGTAGGGACGTAGATCGACCGGGAAATCGACAGCTTCGCTTTTACGCTCAGCTCTCTGTCTTTACCATGACAGACAGGTGCAGCGTCCGCATCACTGCAGATGCATCCCCAATCCCTCTGTCAATCTCCTGTTCCCTTCGCCCATCACTTGTGAACAAGACCCTGAAATACTTTAACTCCTCCACTTGGGGCAGCAACTTGTCCCTGAGCTGTTGACATCCTCAATATGTCCTCATATCTCAGACACAGAGTTCTTCCTGTGAGCGTGCATCCCTGCCTACCTACTGTTTAAACCTTTTGTTTATTAGGGGCAACTATTGAGGAGAAAGTTGGCTTAATGGGAGTGAATGCAGCTTGTTTCACAGAGTGCATGAACTGAGAAGTTGCACCAAGGCCCAGTATAAAATAAGTAAGGATTATTCTGAATCAGGAATGCAAAAGCCATTCTGGTAGAGTCCAAGAATAAAAATATGGAAATGAGCATAATAGGTCCCCTTAATGAGTTCTGAACAATGAAGTTGTCTTAAAAAGATGTTTTGCAGGAGACAGCAGTGATCCCAAATATTAAAGGATGGGCTGAAAGTCTGATGTGTTGTGTTGAGAATTTTTCAGCTACACCCCAGAGAGACTAACAAATACCACACATCCAGACCTGTGCTGTGGACCGTCTGATTCGAGCATCTCGTTCAGCTGTCAGGACTGTGATGTCTCTGTTACAGACACAAATGCAGTTCCTGCAACTGTTGTATTTTATATTTTAATGATGGCACAGAGAAACAGTAAAAAAATATTGTTGTAAAATTCCAAATTCACACTTTGCGTCACATGAAATTAATGGGCAGCACTTGCTTCATGCACATTAAACCACTGCACCCTGTAGCCACTGAGAAAGCCTGTTTTTTAATAGAAAATGATGTAATATATTAAACAGCTGCCCTTAGAAGAGTTGGCCCTTTCATGTTAATAATTAATTGTGTGCCTTTTACTGATTAAATATTGTCTTATGGTGCTTTTTATGTTAGAGCACATAAAAAAATGACACCTTTATCTGTTCTTCTTCTGTCGGTCTTTTGTTTTCTTTCCTGGTCCTGTTTTTTTTTTTATGACTAATGGTGGTCTGTCTCTGTGAAACTGTTGACACTATAGAATCAGTCAGGAGAAATAATTCAGTCCCTAATCTTTGCCTCCAGTTGTGTCACAAACTGTCAGTGTCTCTTCATCACAAGCATCCAATTATACTGACGTTTACCTTTTATAAAACTAGGACGCATTTAGGATTCGTTCAGTGTGACGGATTTTCTCGAGTAAGTGCCCGTGTTTGGTGAGGCAGTGATAGTGGGCTGTTTGCCTGTTGGGCGTTTTCACAGCCTAGCTGCCTGTTGTCTAGTTTAGGGTATATAAAGAATTTTCTGTGGAAGGGTGAACTTCACAATAGGAAGACTGTACCTGCAGTAACATATGTTACACTGTACGTATGATCCCCTCTCTTCTCCTTGATGTCAAGGATTTCCAGCGATATTTTATACTTCACATCTGCATCTCCTTTATTTCCATTATGACCACCAGCATCCTGGATTGGAATGAGAATATTCAATTCCACGGGCTGGAATTGATAAAGTGTGTGAATACGCTATTATAGCAGCTTCAGTGTCATTAAAACTTGGGGCCAGCAGCATTGACTGGACTTCAGAGCCAAGCAGCCCCTCAAGCAGAGCAGAACTAGTCTGAGCCCAGCCGCCGAGGATGGAGCAGCGTATTCTTAAAGGAGCACAAAAGGCATCGGCGAGGTATGACAAGGACTTGTGAGGCTGAGTGAAAGCTCAGCATGAACCTTTTGTCCGTGAATCATTATGGATGCCAAGCTTGCAGCCCTAATTCCACATTTATTTGCACACAGAATTATTTATTTCATTTACATGTTTGGTGTCAGGAAAGAGATTTTGACTATTTTTAATGTGTCACTATTATCTATGAGAATAAAAAAATATATAATTTATGCTTCCCCCTCCGTGTTTTATTCAAATGTGACGGTCATACAGCAGCTTTAACAGTTCCTCCTCCCAGCAGGGTTTTGCTATTAGTTGCTTAAATCACAGTTACTTGAATTTAAACTCCAAATCACAATTCTCCAGTTTCTGTGAGCTTTCAGAAGCAGTGCAGTTATTTTACCTTCCTTTCCTCTCCCTGAAAGCTCTCTTCTGTTTGTCTGCTGGATGTTTGAGCAGCGGGTCAGTGGTGCTTCTGTGCTTCCAGCCAGAGATGACCGTGTGCTGGGGGTTGGGCGGCTCTCGGGCACCTGGGGCCACAGGGCCGCGTTCTCAGCTCACACTAGGGGACGGCCTGCAGGGGGGTGGGGGTGGTGGGCTGCTCACTGCCTCTGGCTCTCTGGGGCTCTTGCCCTTTGGCCATGGGAGCGCCGTCTAGGGCAGGGATCCTCAAGTCCAGGTCTCGAGGGCCGGTGTCCTGTAGGTTTTAGATGTGTCCCTGATCCAACACACCTGAATCAAATGGCTGAATTACCTCCTCAGTACGCAGTCAAGTTCTCTTCCTGCCTATAAACGACAAACATTAACAAGAGAAGCCTACAGAGAACTTATAGTGCTCTTCCTGCAAAAGCAGAAACATTTGGTACAATAATGCACTGTAATGCATCATGATTCCATTTGTGAAAACTGCCAGACATGACAGGTGTAATAAAAAAACAAAAAACATTCAAACAGGTAAATCCTGATATATTTTACATTCATTAAATTAAAAAGCTATTTTCAGCTGCTCTCTTCCTCACAGGGGTCACCACAACATATTTGATTTGGCAGATTTTTATTTATTTATTTATTTCACACCGGGTGCCCTTCCTGATGCAGCCCCAAAGGGAAACAAATATAAACTGAAATATTTCAATACTTCTTGTTTTCATTTTAATGATTTTTACTCATAATTTGTGCAAATCAGAAATTCTTAAGTTATTAGAATTTTTCATTTCAAGTTTGAATAAATTACTATTAAAATAGTATAAATACCACATATGGCTCTCATTTGGTCAAAATCAGAGTCAGCGCAGTCATCTACCAGGAGATTCCTTCTGCTGATGAGCTTTATGGAGATCCTGATTTCCTTTTCCCACAGGTCTTAGCGACTGCATACAGTAATAAAACTACTACCAAATGGTTTCCTGTGCATGTCATTTCTGTGCTTGATTGGCCAGCCAACTCATCTGAACTCCACAGAGAATCTATGCAGTCCTGTCAAGATGAAGATGAGAAACGCCCGACCCCAAACTATAGATAAACTGTAGGCCATTATCAAAGCTTTAATAACACCTCAGCAGAGCCACAAGCTCCATGCCACGCCGCAGTGATGCAGTAATTCATGATAAAGGAGCTCCAACTGAGTAATACATAAAGGAGATGAACATTTCTATGGTAAATCCTTCATTTGAAATATTATGATCATCAAAAGAAAAGAAGAAGAAGAAAAAAGAATGAAATATTTGAAAATATGTATAATGAATCTAGAAGATATGAAAGTTTATGTTTTTGAATTATAAACAAAGGATTTTTTTTAAGATATTCTTTTTTTTTTTAGCTCGAAAATGGGTTGAACCACGATAGGCCCATTTCAAGTTGCAGATCTCGATGCATTTCGTGTGAGAAACTAATGAATAACTCAGTCTGCAGCGATCAGCGGCCAACGCGAGATCAGCTGACCAGCTAACACCAGTAACACCTTGATGCCAAAGTCTGATGGAAATCCAGCACATCCTAGTCAGCATCACCGAATGAAAGAAATCACCTCTCATGAGTCATTTAGATTCTGTGGCAACATTTGTCATAAAAAGCAGCATCCTGTCAAGAAGGTTATGTTAATTTAGTTGTGAAATCGAAGAGCTTCCACAACAGGAAGGGAGCACAGAGTGCTGAAATTGCTGTTTTTCCTCTTGTACATTTAAAAAAAAAAAAAAAAAAAGAATGATACGGTGAAAACGTTTAGCAATTTTAGATCACATACCATCATCTGACCCATTTCATATATGTTGTTGCATGATAACTGTCTTCACAGACAAGAAAAGCAAGAGTCTTTCAACAGGTTATCTTAACAGCAAATATCAACAGAAGAATCCTGAAAATTACTTCTAAAGAACAAAATGAGAACTCAACCAAAACTCAAAGGCCATCAAGATCAGAGTGAAAAAAAGATCATTTCAGTTTTGCAAATTTAGCTCTAGTTTGGAACTGAACCCTGGCAGAAGGGAAGCTGGTGAGGGCATGAGAGTGGCTGGCACTGGCCAGAGTACAGAGCTGTGGCTGCTGAAGGGAATGGGAGCAAAGATGGCCAGCAGGTGTAGAGTGGAGCAGAGACACGCAGGCAGGTGAGCTTTACTGAGAGAGAATTGAAAATTGAAAGCTGGGCAAGGCTCCTCTGCTTGTCAGTTTGCCATCTGACAAGCAGAGGAAAGAGAGCGTGAGACAGAGATGTGAGGATAACTCTGAGGTCAAAAATAAATTGGGGAAAGCTAGACAACAACTTTTGTAGCACATAGAAGGACTGAACAACCTGGCATCAAATGATGAGATGTGCTGGATTTTAAATGCTGCAGAGCCCCGATGAGTGGATGGGTTTCGGGAGTGCTGTTTGACTGTCCAGAGAGGAGGGAACTTGGCATGGCGCCTGCACAGATACAAGGAGAAAGAGAGCCAGCAAAGCACTAAGGAAACAAAGGAAAGAGGGAGCGATACCGCCAGCATCATAACAGCTCATCTGGATGGGTGTGCATGTGTACTTCAGCAGTTCTGTTGCAAAGGCAAAGAGCTCTCATCAACCCCATGAGGATGTAAAGCTACTAGATAAAAAGGCCAAGGAAGTGATAATCCATCTTTTTAGTGCTTCATACTTCAGGCTTGCGCTTGTGCCTTGAACACACTCAAATTTTGGTGTCTAGTATGATCATGATATTCATAATACATTTTTAATTTGGACTGTGGGAGGAAACCGGAGTACTCGGAGAAAACCCACGCAAACACGGGGTATTCCGGTTTCCTTGCACAGTCTAAAGACATGGAGTTATTGGGCTTAGGTTAACTGGTGATTCTAAATCGTCCATAGTTGTGAATGTGAATGTTTATAACATGTATACAGGCTAATATTACCAGTGTCTGTTTACATTTACAGTCATTACTGGGATAGGTCATTCATATGAATGGGTAAGTGTCCAAACTTTTGATACTGAATCTTTAAAGATCACTGTGTTGTATAAAATGACTGCATGTCAAATGTTGTTTTGTACCTTCTGGCTTCTTGAACACTTACTACTGGATAAAAACAGTCTGAGATAAATATGAGACGTAGCTTTAAACTCATGTGTTGATGATGACAACAAAATTGCGTCCATTAAATGTATTAATTACATTTGTCTTCAGCATACTTCAGAGTTTGGCTGCAATATGTTTGCTAACTAATGAATGAACTGTATTAGAACATCATTCTGTGGTTCAAAAGGTACCAGTATGAAATTTAAAACAGAAATCATCATCCAGTATTGATATAATGTAATGCCTATAAATGTTTACATGGGTAAATATTTACTCCAAAATTGTTTCAGTGGTGTGTTTAGAGATGTGGCGTGTCTCATCTTTGTCTACTGCTCATATCCATTTTTATTCAGTTTTATATGTGATATTAATATATAAAAGAAGACTGAGTAACACAAATATCTTGATAACCATTTACTTATTTAAGCCACCATTCATTTTCTTTTTCAGTTTAAAGTTTGTTTTTCTTTTTGAGCTTGTTACATTCATGGTTGGTTGTTATGTGATTGTAAGTTTAATATAGACTGAGAAAAGCTGCCATGTTTATGATGCATTATAACCTAATTATACTTATTTCAAACCTATTACTTTCTATTTTATGAACCAGTTATTAAAATTAAGACAATCATTTGCAGCTCTAAAGAATATTATAGGTATAAAGTGATAAAGGTTCTTATAATTGCCACATTAAAGAATCCACACTCTATTCCTAGTGTTTTAAACCATTTATAATCAGCTGCCTTAATGATGCTGTAAATGTTAATGAAATATGGTACCAAGCTGACAACACCCTCTTAGTCTGTCTTGTAAAGTTTTACATTTATTGCTGAAAATTTAGTGGTTCAATTACCCGTTGACTGTACACAGTCATCTCTTATATTAAGTGCACTACAATTCTTAGCTTGCAGCAGAGTGACAGTGTGAGGATTTCATTGAACAGGGACACACATATATATGACACGTATTTTGTCCCACATCCAGGTTTCATGGTCTGCAGCTGTCATCCCTTTTGTATTTTGAAGGCCTGTGAAAAGCACCTGTGTCAGACCTGGAGCTGCTGCAGGTTTCCCTTTAATGCCTTGCACAGTGTCCACTGTTGTAGCAGCAAACCAGAGTCTAGCATTAAAAAAGAAAATCTGTCACATGTACAAAAGAGCAAAAAAAAAAATGTCAAGGCAACTCAGTCAGGTTTTCCTCAAGCACAGGACTCTGATGAAAAGCTTAACAAGTTTATTTACAAACACAAATGATTACAACAGTTCAAATGGGGGTTCCCAAATCCAGATCTCCAAACCAACGGGCTATTTCCACATCTCCACTTCTTACGGAATCTCACTCCACAAACAAAGAGCTTCCCTCTCTCCAAACACCAAGATAATCTGTGCAGACAGCAAGACAAGGAAGTTACTCACAGCAGGAAAACAGGGCAACACAACAAACAAGAGAGCCAGCTTCACTAACTGTGATCAGTGCAACAATCCAGCAAAGACTGAATGTTTTCCAACCTCCTTAAGTAGCAACAGGATAAAACCAGATGGCAAACAGGTGAGCTTGTTACTTCCTGGTGTGCGATCTGTAAGATGGGAACCAGGACCGGTCCCGTCCCGTCCCTGAGACGCGAGAGTGAGGTCATCTCGCCCACTCCAAACACATTCACACAGATAGGGGAGAGAGAAAGAGACAGCAGGAGAGAGAGAGAGAGAGATAGAAGGTGGTGAACCAGCACAGCAGGACGGAGACAAAATCTGTACATAGATTAATACACTTTCAGGATCTAAAGAGTCTTTGAACAGCCAGAGCAATCACTGACTTCCTAATTTCAATATGATGGATTCCAGGCAACCGAAGGAGGAGTTAAACTCACAGTAACACATCCCAGAATGTAGGTTTGTGTTATTAAACTGAGCCGACAACCAAAACGTGAGAGTCTGTGGTTCATTAAAATAATGTAGCATGTGAGAGAATCTCAGATCGGAGCTTTAAAAAGTCTGGATGCTGTGAAACCATCTAAACTTTTCTCAACTACGTAAGTTGGAACTGCATTGAAATAGAAACTGTAATGTTAGTCTATAATGTGTAAATGTCCTCTGGTATTACCCATCATGTTAATGTCCTTAGTGGCCATATATGAAACATTTCATACTGAAATTTAAATGAAGCAGTAGCACTCGGACATTATTAACCTAAAAAAAAAAACAAAACAAGTTCAAGCACGAGCTCTTATAAATAAAGGAAATTTCCTCACATATTAGAATTCCCTTACTGCTTCCAGCAAAGAGATATTTCGCACCACCACCGTCTGTATAAGGAAACAGCACTTTTACTGTCTCTGGTGTCAAATATTAGCCTAGCTTAAAAAAACTATCATTAATTTAGAGTGTGAGTACAGAGCACCATCAGAGCAGCCAATAAAACTAATACATGATGAGAAACTCAAAGCATCATAGCAGCGTGTTCAGTGATGCCATGTACTCTGATGGGTGTTTACTGAGCATAAGTAGTCCAGACCTACTTCCCATGAGCCCAGTCTCATGCTGGTTTCAGAGGAATTTTGAATTAAATCTTTTAGGGTATGAACTACAATTCAAGCAGGTGCTTTCCAGCCCACCCATTTGGATAATTATTTTCTTGTTAATTTTAATGAACTAATTTTTAAGTTTGTGAGGAATTTGCACCAACAGTCTGATATAAAATAAGACACGATCTACCTTTGTACCATAACAAAATCTGGTTTTAGGACTTAGCTGTCCTCTTCCCTCATAATACTTAGACTTTTTTGTGGTTATAATATCAGGATGTATATGCATTCATTTCTGAATAAAAAGATGAATCGAATAGGAAATTCTTTATGGAAGATCATTTGGCTTGTATCTCTGATAGTATGGGGGTACCTATGAAACTGGCAGCTTGCACATCTGGAAATGTGCTCGACCATCATATCAGCAGCACGTGTTGATCAACATGTGTTTCTCTCTTTTCTGAGGGAAGCAAGACAATACTAAACTGCAAACTGCATCTATTACAGGGGAATGGCTTCGCAGTAGAAGAGTCTTGGCATTGAAGTGGCCCGCCTGCAGTCAGGACCTTTCACCACTTGAAGACATTCCAAATGTCATGAAATTAAAAATATGACAAAGAAGATCCAGAACTGCAGAGCAGCTGGAATCCTCTATCAGACAAGAATGGGACATCATTCCTCAAAAGTCCAACAGCTGGTCTCCTCGGTTCCCTGACTTTACAGACTGCTGTTAAAAGAAGATGGGACGAAACGCAGTGGTAACATGAATTGTGATGTGGATGGTACCCAAATAATTTTTTTCCTAAAAGTTCTTAATTTAAACCTTTGATATATTTAAATGTTCTTTTGTGAGTAAAATCTGGGTTTATGGGATTTGCAAATCATTGAATTCTGATTGAATTTTTAAACAGGGTCCCAACTTCATTTGAACTGGGGTTGTAATTGCTGTGGCCATAATGTAAAGAGAACCTGTGAACCATGTAAGATAAGAGCATAAAAAGCTTTGAAAATATTTGAAAATAAGCATCAATATTTGACTGAATCTTCCAGCCTTACAGTAACTTGCAAATCTTTGATATGTGTTTGGACCACAAGATTTTCATAATGTTTCAGAGTGAGTCAGTGTTTGTTTGGTTTTTCTAAAGTGTACAAACAAAAGATCCAATCAGGCAGTGGACATGCCTGATTAAATGACATCCCTCTGAATACAACCTCAGCTTGACTGTGTGTTATCGCTCTCTGCTTTGTTATGATCAATTTTAGTGTATTTGTTCAAGGACTAGCATGCAAATGAAATGTCAATGGGTTTCTTGTTTGGCTGCACATTAGCTGATAGCTGTTTACGCTGTCTATTGCCTCCCATTGTTTTGAAGTAGTCTAGTTCAAGTGGGTTGAGTTTCAATAAATTTATTCAGCAATTTACTTTTTTCCTTTTTTTTTCCTATTTTAATGTGGTGGGTATTCAAATCATCCAGCCATGATCTGCAGATCTGAGGATAATACGTGTCTTTCCTTTTTCAATCAAACACTTACAAACTGTCCTTTTGCAGCGTGACTCCTCAGGTATTAACATTTAGCAGAACACTTTCATGTACTCTTTATGTATTTTCTGCACTCTATGCCATGCTTCAGGTTTTAAATTTCTCTGGGTTCAAACTGACTGTAAGAATCTGCAATATTTAGAACTTCAGAGTGATGCCAGTAAAGACTAATAAATTATGGTGTTATTACATTTTTTCACTGATTAATAAATACTTGAATGTTTTTATTTATTAATTTTCTTGTCAAGTAAAATATACATAGCAGCATGTAAGCTAATGCAAACTTTTACCCACTTGATATTATTTCATGAAATCATGAACGAGTCTCAATGAATAAATGATCAGGATCTTCTTCTTCTTCTTCTTGTCCTCCTCTGAGGGACACTTATCATGTTCTGTCTGCTTTCATGACCTTGTGAAACGTTCATGTCTCTCAGCATGGCAGCCAAGGATGAGAAGTGCTTGTATAATAGCTGTCTTTGTGAAAGAAGACACAAATAGCATAGCACCGTCGATTCTCTACAGCATAAAAAAATGCATTCATCATTTCATGAGAGTAACAAAGTCACTATGACTGTTAATCCCAGTGAAGAAATATACATTCAAAAAAAAAAATGCATTTTCTCTCAGCATTCCACGGTCTGACCTCGGGGTGAACTTGCAGAGACATACTCCTGCGAAGATTGACATACCTGAATGCTCTAGACCAGCAAACTACCAAAACTTCTGCTTTTACAGCAGTACTCACACTCGCTGAGGATCACTCACCCTGTGACTTGTCCTATAGAAACAGGAAGGGTGTACTTAGTTTTCCACAGGACTGCACAGAGTCCTGTGGAAACTTTTTTCACTTGACTATACTTTGAACAAACCAAGAAACCTTGATTCATAATCACCCACAGGGTTCCTTTATTATAGCATAGGAATGCTCAGTTTGTCAACCTCACCTCACTGAGCGTAAACTGAGGGAGGACTTCTGGAATTTAACTTCGTCAGCATCTTCAACATCAGAGTAGTTTATCATTTGAATCCAGTGGGGAGGAAATGGGAACTAAACTAAATTAGAAGCACATATCATCATTCTTAGATCATCTACAAGTAAACCAGATGGTGTGAGTGAGATTGTGGTCAGATGGATTTAATTTGCCTCACAGAATAACGTCCACTAAAAACAAAAGGAGATGGTGTAAGTGATACTTGAGCTACATTACACTAAATACATCTGTAAGTGGTACAGTTTGAACACAGATTTAGAAGTAGATACTTTTTTTTATCTGCAGTTTATTTGTACATAATCTGACTGATGTTATCCTATTAGTCAGCAGTTTTCTAATTTTTTTAGCAGACATAGGCAAGTGTGGGTGTAGTAATATATTTTTGTAAGAGTGTTTGAAGGGCTGTAGTATTTTTTTACTTATGCAAAACCTGTACTGCAGGAGCAGAAGTGGTAGGAATTTGTTAGACAAGTGTGCTTCTAATGCAGCTAAACTGGGATTATTAGTACACTGTATTATTGAAAGTATTCACTCATCTGCCTTCACACACATATGAACTTGAGTGACATCCCATTCTGAATCCATAGGGTTTGCAGCTATACAGCTTCAACTCTTCTGGGAAGGCTTTCCACAAGGTTTAGGAGTGTTTGTGGGAATTTTTGTCCATTCTTCCAGAAGCACATTTGTGAGTTCAGACATGGATGTTGGATGAGAAGGCCTGGCTCACAGTCTCAGCTCTAATTCATCCCAAAGGTGTCCTATCAGGTTGAGGTCAGGACTCTGCAGGCCAGTCAAGTTCTTCCACACCAAACTCACTCGTCCATGTATTTGTATACCTTGCTTTGTGCACTGGTGCACAGTCATGTTGGAACAGGAAGGAGCCATCCCCAAACTGTTCCCACAAAGCATCAAATTGTCCAAAATGTCTTGGTATGCTGAAGCATTAAGAGTTCCTTCAGATTCATCCATCAGATTGCCAGATGGAGAAGCGTGATTCGTCACTCCACAGAACACATCTCCACTGCTCTAGAGTCCAGTGTTGGCGTGCTTTACACCAGAGGTCCCCAACCCCCGGGCCGTGGACCGGTACCGGGCCGTGGGACATTTGGTACCGGGCCGCACATAAAGCATAAATAACTTAAATTATTTCCGTTTTACTTATTATCTGCGCCTAAACTATATTTTATTTTGAAAAATGGGCGGATTCGCTCCGTTACTTCCCTCCATGACTTCCTCTTGACGTGTCAAGACGTTTCTGCTCACATGATACGTCACCGCTAAAATTAAACCCAGAAGCTTCAGGCCTGTCTAACGAAATCGGTTGGTTGACCTACATAACGCTTCTTTAAATTTTTGAGTGCTCAACAAGAGTAGAAATGCGCTATGTAAGAACTAGTCCATTTACAATTTTTATTAATCAACACCGGGGATAGCAGTGAGGTAGACCCAGCCATCAAACTGACTCTCCAGCGCTTGACACCGCGGCTCTGCATCCACGCTCCATGTGAAATCGGCCGAACCCAGTCAAACCAGAAGCCAGCAAAAATGAGTATCAGAAAAACAAGCTCAGGGGGCTTACACTGATTCAGTGTTATGGTGAGTTGTATTTTTCATGCGCTTTATACAGTAAAAATCACCTAAGTCGAAGTCGCACAAATCGGGTTTTCGCTCTAGTTGGATGGCATCTGCAGGTCCTGATTTTTCCTAACATTAATTCCAATAAAATCATCACATAAATCCGTCGGATATTCACCTACCTCGGATGAAAAATCTGGTCCCATTGTAATAAATTTCCAGTTAAATGTGATCGCATAAACTGGATGAGTTTAGCGCTAAAACCCTCCTCAGCTCCTGTCCGCCCACTTCCATGCATCGGCTCGTTCATGCACAACTACACACACACTAACAACGCCTGGAAATTGTTTTAGTGTTTATATCAGTTCATTTCACTGGGGACAATCGTGGCAAGTGTAAGCTACAAACTTGCTTTTACGAGTAAAATTTCAGATTATAAAATTTGCAGAAGCAAATTCATAGATGAAGCAGAAGCCATTGCAGCGAAATTCGATAATAGACCCCAAACTGGGCCATTTGAATCCGACTGAGGTGATTTCTACTGTATTTGTTTTTGTGGTGTATCTTATTTTGAAGGCATGTTTTACCATGGCTCTAACAGCTGACCAGGGAGCGCTGTGGGCAGAGAGCCTGTTATTCATGTTGAGGCGGGATGTTACGAGAACGCTGCTGATAGAGTTGCATACGAATACAAAGTGGATTCACGTTTTTTATTATTATACGTAGAAAATATCACACTTGGTTATGGTCGTATCATTTATTTTGACGTATTTATTCGCCACACCTTAAAAGCCGGTCCGTGGAAATATTTTCTAACACTAAACCGGTCCGTGGCTCAAAAAAGGTTGGGGACCACTGCTTTACACCACTGCATCTGACACTTTTGCATTGTGCTTGGTGATGTAAGGCTTGGATGCAGCTGCTCAGCCATGGAAACATATTCCATGAAGCTCTCTACACACTGTTCTTGAGCTAATCTGAAGGCCACATGAAGTTTGGAGGTCTGCAGGGATTGACTCTGTATAAAGTTGGTGACCTCTGCACACTGTGCACCTCAGCATCCTCTGATCCCACTCTGTCATTTTACATGGGATACCACTTCATGGCTGAGTTGCTGTCATTCCCAATTGCTTCCACTTTGTTATATGACTACTAACAGCTGACTCTGGGAGATTTTGTAATGAGGAAATTTCATGACTGGACTTGTTGCACAGGTGGCATCCTATCACCATAACACCCTGGAATTCACTGAGCTCCTGAGAGCGACCCATTCTTTCACAAATGTTTGTGGAAGCAGTCTGCATGCCTAGATGCTTGGTTTATACACCTGTGGCCATGGAAGTGATTGAAACACCTGAATTCAATGATTTGGATGGATGAGTGAATTCTTTTGGCAATATAGTGCATGTGCAACTAACTAGCGTACTACCTACATTAGTGCCTAAGTTTTTTCCCCAAATGTCAGAAATTCCACCATTATCCAATGGACTTAGGCTGTGGGCTTAGAAATTACAGTTTTAGAAAGCGCCCTGTCACAATGTCATTGAACAAATGCCAGGATTGGAGATTCACATTGAAGATGAGACAACTACTCTGGCAATACACTGGGTTTTCTCTCAGCCCACAGCATATAGCAGATTAATATTAATGCACTTGTCTGTGGTAATGGGCTGTGTATGCTGGCTTGAAACACTTTGCTACAAGCTTCAGAGGATGAGTTTTGTCAGCAGTTTAGGAGTTTTGTTCTGTATCTGCAAAAACAGACACTGATCATTTTTGATAGCTGGCACTTTATCTCTGAGAGGATGTTGCTTTTATTGAATGCTGAAAAAGAGAAAACAACCCAGAATTTTTTTAGTTGATTAAAGAAACGGTTGTAAAGTATAAACAATGAAATGAAATCAACTTCACATAACCTGCTGAGTATGATGTCCAAGAAATGTTTATCTTGTGATGAAATGCATTTACATGTTGGAGAATTTCAGGGACCTCACCAAAATCTCACACAGGCGTTTAAACATTAAAGATCCATTACAAAATGGTTCTTCATCAAAGTTACTCTTTTCTTTTGGGTTATGTTGTCTAAAGATGAAGTATTATTTAATTTTCATGTAAAAATTGAAAATTTGAGTAAGGGAGTGGCCATCAGCTTCCTACCCTGACATTCTTTGGGATTTGGGCAGAAACAGAGGGTAATCCAAACAAGCCTGACTGCTTTTGTAGTGGCACTTATCAGTTCATTGAGCTGTGAGCGGCTCAGCCGTGCCATACATCAGTGGATCTTCTGAACCATCTGTGTAAATAATGTCTGATGCTGCGTGAAAATGAAAAAATGAATCACTGCCATCCCGCTCGTGTCTCACAACTCTATCTGCTCACCCGCAGTAAGCCACTTGTTTGAATCACTCCAGTGAACAGAGGAAAAAAAACACGTGCGTGCAGGCGTTCTCCCCATCACCGTTCCTGAAAGGCAACAGTTGCTGCACAAACTGAATTCCCTTTACAACAATAGTTCATTCTGATAATAACACTCAGAAAGCCAAGACTAATAGATCTTTAACTCAGTTGCCTGGCGCCTGCATTAGTGATGTAGCTCCTTTGCAGTGGGAGGTTGGGGCCAAATTAGAATTTGATTGCTGTTGCGTCATTGAAATTTTACTAGTGAAGACTGGGTTAAAAGGTCTGTTAATTGACTCCAGAAGGTAAATAGATTAATCATGAAGGCCTTCGAGACCTGCCATGAATCACATTTATTAGTAATCACATCAACAACAATTATAGGATGAGAAATCAACATCCCCACAGCAAATTGTTTTCACCTCAGAGATAGAGCCAGACATTAGCTTAGGGGAAAGCAGCAACTGTCTGCACTGACGTCAGTATTTGAGGCTGTGCCCAGCATCACGTTTTTAAACTCTGGAGATTCTACAGCAAATATTCAAATCTTCACCAGGTAGCAGATGCTGGATATTAAAACGGCACCATAAGTTACATAACAATAGCTGTCCTGTGATTGCTTAGAAAGTTCAAAGCAACACAATGTCTGTGACACAAACTGGCTGTTTGCAGTTTGCTGACTGGTACTGAGGGAGGTGTGCTTCACTCCAGGCTAGTGCAAGGGTGGCCAGAGACTGTTCACTAGGTGTTTATTTTGGGGGGGAAAGTCATTAAAGGGGTGAACTGAAGCATGAAGCGCTGCTGTCAGAGAGAATGATGTCAGGCAGACAAGCTGATGTGGTGAATATTATCACTTTTTAGACATTGTGCAAAAATCCTGTGATTACTGGCTCACTTCTGAGTTTATGAAGGTTGTCATAAGATGGAGAAATTAAAAAAAAACACACACACACACAGCAGTATGCAGAGGATAATATAACAGCACAGCAGGGAGAGTAGACAACCAATCAAACAAGAATAATGAGGGCGACAGGGCTATTTATACACAGTGAGCTGATTAGGGGAGTGAAGACATGTTGTGAACGAGACACAGGTCAGGAAGTAAAATTACACCAATGCATGAAAAATCAAATGCAACATGACAAGAAGACATGAACGCACAGACAAGTGAATTTATTGACAGGCCAATATTAGCTGTTTGTAAATTTATTCTCACTGGCATGTATAAGGTCGATAAATGAAAATTTAAGAAGCAAAGAAGCGACAGGAAAAGCACTCAACAATGTTGTGAGCTGCATAGTTTGTCCATCAGCAGGTACTCTAGAGCTTCCATGTTGGTAACACATGTTTGGAATTCCACAATCACGACAACCAGCTGACCGAAGTAGAGTTGTGCAGAGTGTAAATAAGTAAATAAATAACTACCCATAAAAAATGTTAAGAAAAATAAATCTGTTTATATTTCATGGGTCTGAAAGAAAAAGTTTCATAGAAGTACTATACACAGATTTATTTTCTTTCTTTACTAGGAGGTTTTTTTTTAAAAGAAATAAATGAGGAACAACAACAACAACAACAACAACTAGAATTTACTAATGCCAAAGTAGCTAATACTGTGGTGAACTAAAATGTGATGATCACTGCTGAGAATGAGAGAAATATCATATGCCCAGGGTAAGAGAGTAGATATTTTTCGCATTTAAAAAGAAAATAGATTATTAAAATCTCAAAATTAAAAGCCAGTTACATAAAAGATGATTAGCCAAATATTTGGGTACATTCTGACTATTAAGACATTTATTAAAGTTAACTAAAAATCTCTGAGTATTTTACAGTGTTTTCCTTAGAATACTTTATAAGTCTTGAGACATTGGCTACCTTTTCACTTATTTTCAGTCCAGTCTTTGTACATGACTACTTTCAGGGGAATGGCTTGTTAAACCACTTAATACTGACCTATTCCATTCCAGCATGAAAAAGGCACCAAACTCAAGGGATGGACACATGTGTTGTCTGCACATAACAGACAACTTAGCAAAGACTGAATTTTAAAACTTTGTTACCAACACCCTGTCCAAAAAACATATTTCTACAAAAGCTACAAAAAATGCCGAAAATAACAATTTGATAGGCATAAAATATTTAACAACAACATGAGCTGTTATCCAAAATATGGAACATCTCAGCATGGTGTGGAGTGTGTCCTTAAAAATTGGAGGAAACTGGGCAGGTTGAGGATGAAAGAAGAAATGGCAGGACTAAAAAAAAAAAAAAAAAAACTATCTGCAGCAGATCAATATTATCTGAAAATCATGTTCTTAAGAAACAGGAAACAATCCAGCAAAGACCTGACACAGGACCTGAGAGATGCATCTAGTTGAGAAGGAGGGAGAAAAGGCTGAATTATGCTAAATTACACAAGAACTGGTCTGACAATCATTGGCAGCAGGTCTGATGAATCCAAACTTAAAATTTTTGGTTCAAGTCATCATCAGTGTGTACAGAGGTGGTCAGGAGAGAGGTACATCAGCGAATGACTGCAGCCATGTGTAAAACACGGTGGAGGCTCTGTCATGGTTCAGGGCTGCATTTCAGCCAGTGATGTTGGAGATCTTGTCAAAATTGATGGTGTTATGAATGCAGAAAAGTACCATCAGATTTTGATCCACCATGTAATACCATCTTGAAAGAGTCTGATTAGCAACAGTTTTATTTTTCAGCATGGCAATGATCCCAAACACACTGTCAGTGCAGTAAAAGCATATCTGGCTAGAAAAAAACACAGTAGAAAACTATCAGTCATGGATTGGCCTCCCCAGAGCATGAACCTCAACATTATTGAGGCAGTGTGGGATCTTCTTGGCAGAGAATGGAACAAGAGGCAGAAACATCCAAAGAAGAGCTTTGAATGTCTTTCAAGAAGCCTGGAGGACTATTCCTGAAGACTACTTAAAGAAGTCATAGAAAGCAGCCTCAGAGAGTTCAGGATGTGCTGAAGAATAAAGGTGGTCGTAACAAATATTGACTTTCAAGCTTCTTAGAATTGTACAAACTCTGTTTTGCCTTATCTACTATATACCTATGAATGTTTGCATGCTTCAATGAATCTCCACACCTATTTCCCATTTTTCTTGCAAAACATAAAGAAATGAGGGGTAGCTCAAGACTTTTGCACAGTACTATACACTTAAAGCTGGTTGGTGCTTGAAAAAAACCCAGACTCATTGATGGAGATGATCAGATGAACATTTCATCCTGAGGGAACATCATGAGTGTGCACCAATCAATCACGTAATGTGTGTTTGTACAAATTTTCATCTACACAATAGATTGAGATTGTCCCTGCAGCTGTGTCTCCATCATGGCAATGACAATCATCTTACTCAGCTGATGGTTATCTCCATGTATCAGTATAATAGCATCTTGCAGCTAATTGTGATCATCATTAGGATTATAAAGACTTTCTTCTAATAAATGTTAGATAATGCCACAAAAAACTTGACAGTAAATACGGGGACATTATTATTATTATTATTATTAGATTATATATATTATTAATATATAATACATTATTATATTATATATTATTATTGTCCATTTTAATGTTTATCACTAATTTCATCTGCTATTACTAGTTATTGTTTTAGTATGGCTGTTTTAGTGAAAATAAAGCTGCTAAGTACAGTGTGTGTCTTGTACTTCATAATGGAAATGAACTGTCATTTATATGAGGTTTTCTTGTCTCCTTGACCACTCAAAGTGCTTTCAACTACCCATACAATCATATAGCTCTTTATTCTATGTACTTAAGGGCTTTATGTACCTCATACCCACAAATCCACAACCATGTTAGAATCATCACTTAGCCTAACATACATGTCTTGAGCCTGTAGGAGGAAGCTGGGACTTGCTGGCACAGGAAGAACATCTAAACTCCACAGTGAAACGCCTCAGGCAACCAGGAGATGGTGAACACTGTCCTCTCAAGGGCAAACTTTTTTAATTCACAAAGCACCTCGAAGAGCGATGATCTGTTTGATATGTAAATGTCTGATATTTCATGTAAAGCAGCATTTACCTTCACCACCAGGACACCTGTATCCTGAATCAATCTATTGCACAATAACAAAAGACTATCTCAAACTGCATTGAATCCAGTAAGGCTGAACATAAGTGTGCTTCTCACAAAGCAGGCCTCTGACTTTCAAGTGTGTCACAAGTAGATAAGAGAAACATGATTATTTTTTTCTAAATCTTGCTGCTTGGTAACAAATTTATTCAGAATGCCCCAGGACTGATAAAAGGGACACACTTGGTTGATTATTAGTTGATTAGGCCTGTTATGAATCATCACACATTGCGCACAGAATGCATTTCATCTTCTCCAAATTTAATTAAAATCAAACCCGTTGATGAGCTTCAGAAGTTTTGTGATTTCTAACATTTTCTGTCGCACGCAGTTGTTAGCGAGTTCGTGTCAGCAGTGCTGCACACTTTGCTTGCCATAACAACTTGTTACTGCGTGCTAAAGGCTTTTCATGCAAGCAGAAATGCCATGAATTCAAAATTTTGTGCCCTTTGTGAGGCCAAGCAAGATGCTTTAAAGCCTTAGAGCCTTTTCTAGGCAGCCCTAAGGGCAGAGTCCCTAATTGAAAGAGACAAGGAGAACAAGGAATAGGTAGTGCAGAAGAGGCTAGAGCACTTCTCCTTTAACCAATCAAATGTGGGATAAATGTCAAGCCAAGGAAAGGCCAGGCTCAGAAAAGTAGATTGCAGCTGAATCCCTGAAATGTCAGCTAATATTTGTATCACTGTGAGGAACATGCGCACGAGGAAGTTAATAACTAACACTATACACAGTCTATGTCATTGTGTTGTGTTTTCTTTCTAAATCTTTTTTCTTCTTGTCAAGCACAGGCCTTAGACCCACCTCTTCAATTAATGAAGGGTTTTCTGACGCCTTTTACAGATATTAGTAAAAATGAATTGCAGTGGGATCCTGAGCTTTCTCCTCTGCCCCTCTGTGCTCTTTAATAAAGAGATGTTGCTTTCACTTGCAGCCTGGCTTCCTATCAGTAATCAACTTTTTGTGTGGAGAACATTTCTTATTGCCTGTTCTTGCCAAATTCAATCATGTGCTCCAAGATAGTGTGGAGGATGAGCTGTACTTGCAAATGAGGGCAAAAGAAAATGATTTAACCTCACAAAACATGAGTTCTTTAAGCTCTTTCTGCTACTTTGTCACACAAGAAAGAATGTCACAGCAAGAAAGAGTGGATGTACAGATGTCACAGTTTAAAAAAGTGCAGTCTGTACTAATTGCAACCCTTATTTTAAGAGGAATCTTTTATGTTTTTCCTTCTTTTCTGTTATATATATTGTTTACAGTGGTGGATAATCATATTAAACACTCTCAAAGTTCCAAATAAACAGGTCTCACCTATGTACGGTTAATCCCAAGCTGATCCCAAGCCTGGTATAAAATAAATAACTTAACATCTCCATCCATCCATTCACTTCTGCTTATCCTGTTCAGGGTCACGGAGCCTATCCCAGCTGACATAGGGCGAGAGGCAGGGTACACCCTGAACAGGTCGCCAGCCTGTTGCAGGGCCAACACAGAGAGACACTCACATTCATGCTCTCACTCACACCTATGGGCAATTTAGAGTTTCCAATTAACCTAACCCCAGTAAGTGCATGTCTTTGGACTGTGGGAGGAAACTGGAGTACCCGGAGAAAACCCACGCAGACACGGGGAGAACATGCAAACTCCACACAGAGAGAGGAAGGGGCCTGGGCCAAGGTGGAATCTCGAGGCCTGGAGTTGAAGAGCTCTGACGTAAACTTACTAACCCTACTGAGAAGTTGGCGCCTGCAGCTCTTTAGCTAACAGCTCAATGAGTTGCCATGTAATATTTAAAACCTATCCATTGCTGAAGAAATGCAAAAATTACCGCTTTATAGATGCATTTTTCATGTGAATCTAAACCCTGTTTTCTGTGAGTGCTTCAAATGGAAAAAAAGCACTTTGTTTGGCAGCTGAATGCTTCTGTGCAGCAGGAAATGTTTGTTTAGCATTAGCTCTAACACAGCTCATAGAGCTGCACAAGAGTATATAAAAGAAAAGATGCCTCCGCGTGCAGTAACAGCAATTATATAGATGCATCTTTTCCTGTGAATTGCTCATGTGACTGAAAGCAGCTTGATTACACTGGCAATGGAATTGTGGAGCTCCACCCCAACAATGAAAACTGCATTACATAAATAATGTAAAGAAACTGAAAAGCCTGTGTTGGCTAAACGCCGAGCATGCAGAAATGGTTTTATTTTGTGAAAATGACAGCTGGTCTCACCTTTTAACCTTAGTGGATCTAGAAAGATGCTGTTCATGGCACTAGCCTGACACTGGGAGGAAACTGGATTCCAGTTTCTTGCCCCAGAACACGTCAGCATGTGGAGTATTGGGATCTAATAGCCAACCCTGCCATTAGCAGAAAACCCCAACTTTCTCACTGTAAAGGGATATCTTTAATCTCATTACAAACTTGAGAATTATAACCCTAACTCTCATTATACTGACAGAAAGAGGAAGAAAATAACTACATAATAAGTGTCTCAGTAAGGTGCTGGGCCAGCAGGTGCTACCAGAATAGCTTAAATGCTCCTTGGCCTTCTTTACAGGTCTGTGAACTCTACTGAATGGCTCTTTTTTTCAAAAGATATTCCCTGCTTTAGTGTTGTGATAACAATGTTTCAAAAGCACCATCTAAAATGCCAATCCACAACATCCCATAGCTGTTTCACTGGCTCAGGATCCAGGGACTGCATAGGGTACACCATGTTTTCTTTTTTTTTGCTTTTGTTTTATTTCCATTCACTGACCCATCATACTCTTTGAATGAGGTTACTTCACCCAGTGAGAGAGGGAGATTTAGGTTCATGTGTGTTTTCCCTTCAAGATGGCCTAAACCCTCCACGGTACAAGCAGCATTTCGATCTAAGTGCTTAACCATGTCAGGGCAAAGATAAGGTACTCTGCTGAGCCTTCATCAGCAGTAAAGAGCTTTTCTTGCTCTCTTGTAGAGGGGACAAGTGTCCATCTGCTCTTTGCTGGCTTTGGATCGAGTTTCTGCTCTTCAAATATTAGAAACATCAAGTTTTTGGCTGACTAGTTTACTGATTACGACAGTTTTCATAACTTTACTTTCTGCTGAAGCATGAAATATTTTACTTCAGTGCATACAGGCTTTGAGAAAAATATCTCTATTTTGCATGTAAATGAACTTTTCCTAATGTTGTTATGAAGTGACAACAGCCTATTTTTCTAACATTACCACAATCTGACTGCTAATGAGTGTCAGCCGTTTTGCCTTCAAGTGCATAAACAAATCCTTTCAAGCTGAAGCGTATTCAGTAAACCCCCCACCCCGCACCCCCCCCCTGCCAGCCCGACCCCATGTCCCTTGTCTCAACTCTGCTGCTTTTATGTTTGCCTGAAGGACTTTTGAGAGAAGAGTCGGGTTAAAAGGGAGTCAGAGGTCATTCTTTGAAGAGTCAGTACATCTGCGCCTGTCCCCCAATGCCCCTCCAACCTGCCACACTGATTGTTGCCTTGATAACTCGCCTGCTGCTTCACGGTTTTCCCTGCCTGATGAACAAAGGACGAGCAGAGGATACTTCATTTGCATCCTGCAAACATGGAAATTCCATTCAAAAGTAATAGTAATTCCTGCAAGAAGTGAATGTAATTTATTTTTCATCCACTGTTTGATGCCTCTTCCTTCTTTGCTCATCATGTTATAATACAAATAATGTAAAGAAACTGAAAAGCCTGTGTTGGCTAAACGCCGAGCATGCAGAAATGGTTTTATTTTGTGAAAATGACAGCTGGTCTGCACTTGTATCTCACCTTTTAACCTTAGTGGATCTAGAAAGATGCTGTTCATGGCACTAGCCTGACACTGGGAGCAAATTGGGTTCCAGTTTCTTGCCCCAGAACACGTCAGCATGTGGAGTACTGGGATCTAATAGCCAACCCTGCCATTAGCAGAAAACCCCAACTTTCTCACTGTAAAGGGATATCTGTAATCTCATTACAAACTTGAGAATTATAACCCTAACTCTCATTATACTGACAGAAAGAGGAAGAAAATAACTATATAATAAGTGTCTCAGTAAGGTGCTGGGCCAGCAGGTGCTACCAGAATTGTTTAAATGCTCCTTGGCCTTCTTTACAGGTCTGTGAACTCTACTGAATGGCTCTTTTTTTTCAAAAGATATTCCCTGCTTTAGTGTTGTGATAACAATGTTTCAAAAGCACCAAAAATAATGTTAAAGGCATACACTTTTGATCTGAAGGAAATGCTGCTATTAAATACACGTTTAATCTCTGTAAGAACCATTTTAAAACAAAACTTTGAATAACTGATGATTCCTGACATCTACAGACAGAGCACCATCAACTGGTTAATGTGATGACTGCTACTGGTAGCCCTTCCAGCAAGCAGGGACCTTTTCAGGGCTGAAACCAAGACTGAAGTGCCAAAAACTGCAGTTCCACTGGTGGACACTTGAGGCTGGCCTCAAAACATATCATAGATGGAGGTAGTTGCCGTGACATCACCCGATGGTTTGTGAAGTCACATTTCGAAGCCTCAAGACGAGCGATTTTGTCATTGTCTTCTTGGTTTTAAAAAACAAAACAAACAAACAAACAACCAAAAAATGGGTGTGACAAGGAGTATGAAACCACACATGCTCTGGTAATTGACAAGTCCTTAGCCAATGAGTGTGCAGTTTCACACCACAGATAATCCTCCATTTTGAAACACAGTTTGCAAAATAGACTTTCTTGTCTTTTTTTTTTAATTCACCGTGACCAAAATGAGCGACTGAGCCCACAAACTCAGCCAGAAGGTGTTTACAGAGGTCAAATCAGGCAGCTGTTTCCCATAAACTTCTATAGGACTGCCTTCAGAGAGAGTGCACTTTTCCACTTTGGCTTCATTTTTCCAACTTGAATCTAAGTCCATGTTTTATACTGTCCATTCTTCAAAAGCCAGTCAGTCTTCATATACTTACTCCCATTTCATGCCCAACTTTCCTGGAGTTAGGTCCGTGGCTGCTTTGATTGATGGGTGTCTCAACACAGGCAGCTACAGTAGAGCAGCCAGGGCTCACTTCTGCTACCTGGAGTCACTAAACTGGTTCTGTCTGCCTTCTTTTTACTGTTGGTGTCTTTTTGGAGCATGATATAACCTGCTTGTGCTTCACTTTTGGTGAGTGAAATCTGCTCTTATATTAGTCTGTGACTGAGCACTGTTAATTTGTTTCTATGCACTGGACTAGTACAGTTTATAATTTTCTAACAAACCTTTTCAGCCAAATATGGAAACAAATACAAACAACAACATGGCAGTGGCCAAAATGCTACCCTTAAGGCTCCAGCATGCACCCTCCAAAAACAATGGGCAATTTCATAGTGGTTTATACAGTTTATGGTTCTCACTATGTTTTCCTGACAAGTGACCACTTGTAGCTCTGTGAATAATGACTGTTGTCTCACAAGCAATAGAAGGAATGTTGTTAGACACCCACAAAATTTCAGATTTAACACCAAAACTACCATTTTCCAAAATTCTTTTTTAGCCTTTTATATTTGGCCAACCTAAAACCAGCCGACAGTACATTTATCACCATATCATTATTAAGGTACGATGTAGTATAAGGGTATAAGGGTGGATACTGTAGCATTATGCTTGGTAGTTGTGCGAATGCCGGTTACAACGCTATCTGTTTTTCAGATGCCAAAGGACACCAGTTTAATCCCAACATCAAATCCCATCTGAGAGCAGGTAGCTTGTGAATATTACTTCTTGTCACGTACATGCTTGATGTTACATTGAGACATTTTCCGTATTGTTAATTTGCATATACTGACAAGCTCTGCCTCGAACAATGCTCACCTTGAACTGTGACACAGAAGAATAATGAGCACAAAATAGGCTTTGCATAATAGTTGTGCTGTAGTTGTGAAGTGGAAAAGCAGTGTTCAGATAAAGTCGGGGGAAAACGAAAACATTTACTCTAATGGTTCAGAAACTTTTAAAATTAGAAATTAATCCTTTAATTATTAAATGTTTTTTATCTCTTTTAACAAATAGGTCACAGCATGTCAAGGTGAATGACATATTATTAATAATTAAATATTGTAGCCCGGGGGGGGTGCCCCAAGGAGCTGTGTGTTCTCCTTTCCTTTTCACCTTTTACACTAATGAGTGTAGAGGGAACCAGACTAAAAACCAGGTTATTAAATTCTCGGATTCAATTCAATTTTATTTATATAGCACCAAATAACAGCAAACAGTCTCCAAGGTGCTTCATGCTGTAAGGTAAAGACCCTACAATAATTACAGAGAAAACCCAACAGTCGATATGACCCCTATGAACAAGCATCTGGTGACAGGAGGAAGGAAAAACTCCCTTTTAACAGGAAGAAACCTCCAGCAGAACCAGGCTCAGGGAGGGGCAGTCATCTGCAGCAACTGGTTGGGGCTAAGGGGAGAGAGACAGGACAAAAGACATGCTGTGGAAGAGAGCCAGAGATTAATAATAACTAATGATTAAATACAGAGTGGTGCATAAACACAGTAAATAAGGTGAATGAAAAGAAACTGCATTATGGGAACCCCCAGCAGCCTAGGCCTATTGTAGCATAACTAAGGGAGGGTTCAGGGTCACCTGATCCAGCCCTAACTATAAGCTTGATCAAAAAGGAAAGTTTTAAGCCTAAGGGGGGGTGTCTGTCTCCTGAATCCAAGCTGGGAGCTGGTTCCACAGAAGAGGGGCCTGAAAGCTGAAGGCTCTGCCTCCCATTCTACTCTTAAGTATCCGAGGAACCACAAGTAAGCCAGCAGTCTGAGAGCGAAGTGCTCTGTTGGGGTGATATGGTACTATGAGTTCTTTGAGATAAGATAGGGCCTGATTATTCAAGACCTTGTATGTGAGGAGAAGGATTTTAAATTCTATTCTAGATTTAACAGGGAGCCAATGAAGAGAAGCCAATATGGGAGAAATCTGCTCTCTCTTTCTACTCCCTGTCAGTACTCTAGCTGCAGCATTTTGGATCAGCTGAAGGCTTTTCAGGGAGCTTTTAGGACAGCCTGATAATAACAGGATGATTCTAATATTAGAAATATTGCACAAATGCAAAAAAGCAGTCTTACATATTTGCTTAATATCTGCACTGAAGGACATATCCTGATCAAAAATGGCCTCTATGTCTTTAAGACATTCCTGCAGTTTAACTAACTGATGTGTGTCATCTGACTGCATGGATAGATAAAGCTGGGTATCATCTGCATAACAATGAAAATGTATGCAATGCTTTCTAATAATACTGCCTAAGGGAAGTCATTAGTGTACAATGACACTATTACATTAAGTCTGTTACGAGCAAATGACTGCTCATCTGTATACCACAAGGAGATTAATGACAAAGTGTGGTGCAAAAATTCTTAATTTTGAAATTTTTAATATTGAACATACTAAAGAAATGATATTTGACCCTAGAGGAATATGAGCAACTGATGGATGTACAGTAAACAGGTTTGCTCATATAAGTATTTGGGCATCTATATGGATACATTTTTAAAGGGGAAGAACATGCTGACTTTTTATGTTCTTTTTATTTTCTTTTGTAGGCTTAGATTGTGAGTTGCAAGGTTATGGGTACTTTTTAATCACACTATGCTGGAAAGTTTGATCAGATATGGGATGGCAGCCTGGTATGGATCGCTCACAGTAAAATTCAAATCGAGGATTGAGAAACTAGCAAAAATTGCCATGAAAATGGAAGGAAACAAATAGTACCAGTCTCTCCAATGAAAGCACGAAATTATTGGTGTACACCAGGCTTACAGGATTAAGGATTCGTCTCATTTCCTTTTTTCCAGAGGACAAGCTATTACCTTCAGCATCTAATGTACTATTAAATAAGGACTCAGCACAATTTAAAAGGTCTGGAGCCATACAGACCTGCATTTGATTGTTGCTCGAGATGGATTTTTTTTTTTTATTATTTACTTATTATCTTTTTCTCTCTGTTGTTTTTATTATGTGAATGCAGCCATGTAGCACTGTTTATCTAACACAAATTTCCCATTTGGGACTACTGTATGAAGTTTATTCAATTCAATTCAATATTACACACTAATTAAAAATGATCATAATTTCAGATTAAGGGTGTAAGCATTCAACTCTTGAGAGAAATTTAATTTAAAAACTGTCAAAAGTTAAAAAAAAAAAAAGAAAACAAAAAAAGAAAACCCAAATCTTAAAATAAGATAAATACAACCTCAGATGAACAACATCACAACATTTTATACTGTCATTATTTATTTAATGAAAAATCTTTGGTTTTATCTGTCCAAAGGAAAATTGATCCACCTTAATTTGTTTGGAAATGGACTCATAACCCTTCCAAGATTGGTGAGCAACAACAATTTCTTCTTTAAGAGCACTGATGTCTTTACTCCTTGGCATTGTATTAACACACACCTGAATGCTCCTGACCAACAAAATTTCTGTGTTTATAGAGGTGCTCACACTTGCTGATGATCAAATAATCAAGTGCATTGATTATCAGAACTTGGCTGCCACTTCCCCTCTTAGATTCTGTAGAAGCAGTAAGACTGTGCTAGTTTTTCACACACTGCTCCTGCATTTTGGCATAATTCATGTTAAATAAATAATGGCACAGTATAATATGTCATGTGCTTGCTAAGGATCACTTTATTATTATTATGCCCTGATATGTAAATTACCAAGACTGTATTTTCACTGTTTCCATGGAATTCCCAAAGGGTCCCAGTAAGATTTTTTTTTTCCCCTCAACTACTTTTCTGATCTGTTGCCATACTTTGATATCTTACTATAGAGTAAACCACCAGTCTGTATTCCAGTTAGCTCATTATAAGCCCTTGTTAACCTAGTTCTGGCTGCTGCCAAAGCCTTTTGAAGGTGGAAATAGCTGCGATTATGACCAACAGATGAAGCTGCTGCTGTGACTGTCTTTAGCCACAGCTATGCTTTGGCTGTTATAATTAAACACCTGCTTTGAATGTTACAAACCCACTGAGTGGCTGTTATCAGTTGTGATCACTCCCATAGATATGTCCAGTAGACACCCTCCTTTAACTACTGATAGTGCAGAAGATGCTTAATCATCCATGTTATTCATTCATAAACAAAAAAGCAATCAGATTATGCAGCAGAAGAAACCTCTCATGGTCAAGTAAAATGTCACCCCAGCTGTCCCTTCAGCCTCACACTCAACACGTTCATATTTTCATCCCTGTGATGAGGTCAAGAGTACTGAAAGGTCAAGGTGGCACTGACATCCTCACAGCCGTCTTCCACATTATCAGCTCCGGAATAAAATAATCCCCCGTATCAACTGTCCCGTACACAGACAGGCGCTCGGTGAAGTGATGCAGAGATGATCAGCAACCAGAGGAGTCTGTTCAGTGACAGACTGCTGCTTCCCAAGTGTAGGACCAACAGACTGAAAAACTCCTTTGTTCCTCACACCATCAGACTGTACAACTCCTCTTTGGGGGAAGGAGGGGCAACAGGAGGATAGTGGGGGGGGCAGCCTGAGCCTGAGCCTGACCATGACCACAATGTAACGTAAAACAGTACTGGACAATGAATGATATCAGTGTGCAAGTATTACCTCAGCTGTCTGACATCTTATATCTTCTTTGTCTTGTTGTGTCTTTGCTTATTATTTATCTATTTATTCTTTGCTTGTAGATTTCTGACTGTATATTTTCTGATTGTATATTCTGTATATTTCTGACTGTACATTCTTGTATGACTATATTTCCAACTATATCTCTGCTTGTGTGACTATAATGTAAAAAGCGCTACTGGAACTTTAATTTCCCTGACGGAACCCTCCCAAAGGGATTAATAAAGTTTAATCTAATCTAATCTAATCTAATTTAATTTTTAACTTATAAAGTACGATTTAAAATTATATATCACCAAAAGCTTGTTAAGGATCATCTGTGATGAAAGAGCTCCTTATTGCTGCATTAAACTTTCACACAGTATAAACATTAAGTGTCTCTCACCACCACAGTTGCCTCTGTCATGGTGGCTATTTGCTAGCTAAACACTGCTAATAGCAACACTGCAAACTTAAGAACTTGAACCTGAACCTTAACAGTAAAAGTCTCTGGCTGCTACAGTACAGTCTGTCATCTCAATCTTTTTTCACCTTCTTTACAAACATCTGGCATGGGGATTTAAATCTATGCATTACTGGTTGGGTCGTTAACCAACATTTCACTTTCATTTAAACATTTTCACATCACGTTATTTCCATATTATTAAATACCTACCACTCACACAAGTGTAAGATTAGCATTTCAAAGTGGCTTTTTTTTTAACCTGGCTAAGTCACGTAACCTGGTCAGGAGCAGGCTATGTTCAGAGTTTCAGTTTAAAATCCACTACGTTTTCACTAATTCTTTTATTTACAGCATGTTTGAAGAGCAACAAATTCTCTCTACCTATAGAACCTCTGTTGGGGGAATATTCTTTATATGGACAACTTGTTAAACTGTCCCTTATTAAAACCACTGAATGAAGCATAGCTGCAAAGTTACAGCAGCACAAACTGTGCGTCACTGGAATTTCCATGTGACGCAGAGTTGGTGATGCAGAAAATACATTTATACTTGTTTGTAATCTCCTGCTAAGTGTGCTTTGCACTGCTGAAATTACCTCTTCTAGAGCACAGATTATGAAATTGATCAGGAAACTTATCACCAAGAATCAATCGGTAAAATGAGGTCCTGTACAATGTTTGTGGAATGTTTCAATGAGACTGGCCCTTTAAGGAGACAATAGGGCACATACAGGCATGTATAAACTTGGCACAAAAGTAAGGAAATTTGTGTTTGATTGATTATTTTTTTGTGGTAACAATACTTCTTGGCACTAAATCTTATACCGTTGGAAAGCCTGTTTTTTTCCGCTTAAATGGTGCCACATTTGTAAGGAAAATGCATTTGTGGGTTTAGCAGCAGAGTTGAGTATGTGAGTTGCACCCATGAAAAAAAAATTCATAAAATGTCTCTGCTTGGTGCCAAACACTGGCCACTAATGGAATAAATACTGAGTGAAAGTGAAAAGTCAGCAGTGAAAACGGAAAGTCCAAAAGATGAGGCTCAATTCATGCGACAGTCATGGGATTTAGGGAAGAATGCCGCCAAATTCTGGGTGAAACTCCAAAAAATAGACTTCCCAATTTTTTTTTACGTGTTCTGTAGGTTTTTGCATGACAGTTGATTTAAGTTTAAAGTTTATATCCAGAAACTGTCAGAGATGTTGCTACAGTTCATAAGTTTTTGGACAATCACACATTATTTGTAATTTTGCTTTGATGAAATCAAAGCACAGATTTTCAGCATTAATTCAAGAAGTTCAACAAAAGTATTGCACTAATTGTTTAGCTATACAGCCCCCCATGTTCAGAGGTTGAACAGTGACTGCACAGTTGCCTGATGAGCAGTTTCATGGACAAGTGAGGCCTGTTCTTTTGTTTTTCCTTCACAAATTAACCAGATAAAAGATCTGGAGTTGATGAATTTGAATTTGGTAGCTGTTCACTGAACTCTCAATAATGCTGTGAGGAAAAATTATCCAAAAAAAAAATTAAAAATCCATTCTTCACAAACTTATAGACCTAACCTAACTGTATATTGTGCTTTTCTCCTCTAACTGACGACTGCATTCACACAGTGTTTTATACCTCTCACACAAACAGTCACACACTAGACTTGAGGCAATTTGAGTTTCAGTATTTTGCTCAAGGACACTTTGACATGCACACTACAGGAACTGGGGTTCAAACCACTGATCCTCCAATTAGTAGGCACCTTCTCTACCACCTGAGCCTCAGTTACCTTTTGATTTTATTTATTTATTTATTTTGCTCCAAGTCTTAATGCTTTACCTGATCTGTGTATAAATGTACATTGTTTTCTGATTCCTGTGGAACAGAATAGCTGCTGAAGTGAAACAACCTGCACTGGGAATTAAAGTGTACAACTTGAAAAGTGTCAAAAGTTCAAACAAATCTATGCTGGACTTTGATTTCCAGTTACAAAAGAGAGCAGAACATTGACGAAACCCCCAGTCAGACATTACGCTGCATTTTTGCAGGAATGGAAAAAGAATCACTGAAACTCACTGTTGCAAATGGCTCCTGATTGCTGTTGACAGATTGCTTGGATCTGTTTTCAGTGGGGTTTCTGAGAGGACTGTACGAGGCAGGTCGTTCCATGTGGAGGTACAGTGGGCTCTCTGGTGATGGTTTTTTGGCCCAGAGTAGGGACCGCCATATCGATTTTGTCCCCCTCTTCAATCCATTATCGAGGCTCTGTCAAGACAGCCAGGAAGCCTGTGGTTATCTGATTTCCCATTTTATAAGCAGATTGAAAAACAGCTACCAAACTTTGCAATTATAATAGGGTGGTCTCGGTATCAGTGTGCTCCCTTGTGATACTCACGCTTTTACTTGATTTTTTTTCTCATATACGCAAACACACCTGAGAGCTGCTACTGTTGTTCTTGTATTGTTGATTTGCAGAGCAGAGCAGTAAGTGACTCCTATACGCCTGCAGCCCGGTGTCTTAATTACACTCCTAAGTCTGATAATTACTTTATAATGACTTTGCTTTGCCTTTGCTCTCTTTGCAGTTATATTATTCTGATGAGGTACTTTTCATAGCTTGGAGTAATTCCTCGGAGTGTAACCAAACCAGAAATCTTACAGGGCTTCCAAACAGTAGCTGCAGGTCTTTTTTAGAAAGCCTTTTTTTTTTTATTTGATGATATCTAATTTGTTCCCACAAGAAAATCCGTTAAAAGCAATATTCTTAAAGGAGCAGTTTAGTATTTTAAAAATGCTCCAGTTTGTATTCTTTTTGTCTTGTTCAAGCTGCAGTTAATTCAGTTTTGCTTCTCAGACCAGCTTTTTAAAAGAGACTGTAGTCTGGATTGGATTTGGGTGTCCAGACAGCACCAATAAACCTGACTGGGGTCACAGTTAGCTTAGCTTAGCATTAATACTCTAGGCAAGGGGAGATGGTGAGCTAACAGTTGACAAGAACGGTAAAGTTCATCAATTAAAATGTACTGTGTTTGCTTCATCTGTGCACAAATAGAATAATGGAAAATGTCTGTGTGGATTTTAAGTACATGGTTGTTGCCCACACTGAGGATTAATAAAGTGACTTGTATAATCATGCTTCTACATCTCCCCAGCAACACTTTCCAGTTCTTCCTAGTGGATCCCAAAGCATTCCCACACCAGATGAGATCTAAAAATCACTCCAGCAAGTTCTGGATCTCCTCCCAATTGGTGATGCTCAGAAATCCTTCAAAGCGAGGCATCCTAATCAGATACTGAACCTCTTCCACTGGCTGCTTTTGACACGGAGGTGCCGGGAGCTCTACTCCAAGATCTGCCCAGATGTTCTGGCTCCTCTCTCTGAGCCCAGCCACCTTACAAAGGAAGCTCACTTCAGCTGCTTGTATTCATGACCTTATGTTTACTAGCTACTAGTCTAATTGTGTTTTTAAAAAAAATTAGCTCAACAACAAGAAGATTGCCAGTGAACACCACTATGTCATAATTAACCAGAACAGGTGGAGGAAAGAGAGTGGGGCAGCAGACAGACAGGGTAAGAGTTCTTCTGGTAACAGGTGAGGAGTAGACAGGCAGGTGAGTATAATGCCTCTTTTCCACTAGCACCTACTCAGCATGACTCGACTCAGTTTTGTTTGTTTTCCATTGCAGTTGAGTACGGCCTCACAAGGTGGCCCGGAAGTCCCGAGACGTTATTTGTATGCGACACAAACACAAACAGTCACTCTGTCTAGCTCCCTCTGGATTCTATCATCAGCCACCAAGCATAAAAAAAAACATCTGTGTTTGTTAGTGTGTAGCCATTTCCCTTGTTGCCAGGTTTCAAAAATGGCAGGTTTGATTCTTATGAAGGAGCTGCTCTCATGACTCATCTAGTGACTTAAGTAACAAGTGGAATGCATTCTGCAGACGTCACATTTTTGGGTCACCTCAGCTCACTGAGGCTGAGTAGGTACTAAAAAAGTACCTGGTACTAGGTACTACCACCTAATGTCGAGTTAAGCTGAGTAGGTACTAGTGGAAAAGCAGCTTAAGGGGAAGGGGCAGGTTATTCTCGCAAACAGTCCAATTTCTTTTCCTCTTCATTTAAGCACAAGAATCGGGTGAATATCCAGAAAAAAGTAACTTTCCTTCTTCAGGGGAGCAGTATAATCCAATACTACATTTAGCATCAGCCAAGGAGTCCAAGACTCACGCCAGGAAGGAACTAGAGACAGACAAGAATCCAGAATTAGTACAAAAGCAGAAGTAGATTAAGCACACAGAACAACACGTGAGCATGAATACCACTACTGAAGCAGCAACAGTCTGGCAGAGAATGGAAGGATAAACTGGTCCGGAGATAATTTGGGAATGGGAAACAGGCGTGGAAGGAAGTCCTACAGGGCAGCTCCAGGAGGAGGAATGGTTTCCAAGCCACTGGCCTCGAACCTACAGAGGCAGAGCGGGCTAGAGAAAAGAGAGCGAGGAGAGAAACTGGGCGTGCCAGGTCAATGTAACTGTTATTAATGAAAAAATAGTACAGCATGATACTAACTGAAATCCTGGTTTGAGTCTCAGAGAAGACACAAATCCAGCCTCAGGGGGTCACAAGCCCATATAAATGGGAGGACTGAGGATTATCTGGAGTAAAATCTGTGCTAAATCAACATGTGGATCCATCCATTGAGGGGACCCCCTTGGGAAATAAGGTAGCAGCCTGAAGCACAACCTTCTGCTTTTACGAGAATAATATTATCTGCAGATCAATGACATGATACAGGAAGGGAAAAACTCTTACACAAATAAATATCCTATTTTATGAACTTTGAAATATTACCAGTAAAATATGTGACAGGCGATACTCATCTCCATGGATGCAGTTTTCTTTTATAGCGTCCCTCACTGATGGCCAGCTCTGCCAGTCTGCAGTGATACCTCACCAAAGTGGAATATGTCTGAGGCTTTATGTGCCTACTGTGAGTGAGCCCATTAGCTTCAGTGAACAAGCCATATCAATAATCCTCTGTGAAACCCTGCATCCAAATCTATTTGTTCCAATTATTCATAAGAGTGTTAATTGCTGAAAGAGGTCCGATCTTGTTTTTTTTTTTTTTTTGCGTAGGTCCATGTGCAAATCTGTTTGAGGTGGCATGCTGTAACAACTCCCACTCATCCTCTTGTGTTCAAGTGAAGAGAAAAATGGAGAAAAATGGAAAAAAATGGAGCGATTTCAGCATCAGGATACTCTAAACAATGTCCCTGTGATTCTGCTTCATTAATGTTACTGTATTTTGCATTTTACCTCCATCATGCTCACTGGGTTTCAACTAGAGACACAGCTTATTACAGGATTTTGTGTAGTATTTTGCTCTCAACCACCAAAGACATAAAAAGAGACCTGCAAGTCATAAAAGAGCATTTTAAATGTCCATCTTGCTGCCATTAACTTGTCCATTATTTCCTGTTCTGATGACAGATAATCGTTTATGGTTACATTTTACTGTGTCTCACTGAGGGACCAAATCAAAGTCACACTGAAGCAACAGCACAAGTGAATCTGCTCAACCTTGAGCAACCATATTTTTTTATAACTGTGTTAATGCCTCCTTAAATAAGGCCTTTCACTGTCAATACAAAGTCATTCATCTTGTTGAGTTGATTCACACACAATAGTGGACATACAGGAAAGCAGTGACGTCTGGTGTTGCGCAGTGAGTTTTGTGTTAAATGTGTGATGACCTCAGTTTGTGCATCTTGGTCAACTTTTTAATGGTTTACACCACAGACTGGTTTGTTTTTCAAACCAACACACAGTCAGTAGAAACAAATATGAAATTTTACTGTTCAGTAGTTTTGCTTCTTTTTCCAGTGCATTTGACTGAATCTTTTCAAAGTTCTCAAATGAAGCCATTACGTAAACTGATGCAACAGATGTAACATTTTGAGAAATTGAATTAGTTGCTTTCTTGCAAATGGATCCAATGCAACAGACTGCCATGTTAAACAGAAAAGTCCTCCTAATATTTGGGAGAAGTCAATTAACACCCACGAGGCTGACAAAATATTAGCTTTACTAACGTAACATCAAATATTTACACTCACAAGATTATTAGACTAGTTTATCATAAGGCTTCTGGGGGGGATATTTACTCATCACTCCCCAAGTCTTTATGCAACACTCTAACACCAAACTCTAACTGCATTTTGATGTAACAATATCTAATAAATCAAACATTTCAAATGTTAGTTTTCTGAATATCTTAATGTTAATGTAACTCTTGGCAGAAAAGCAAATATGTATATTTCCCAAATGTCAAAATATCAAATCTCTGTTCTAAGTAATTAAAGCACTGGATAAGAACCTGAGACGTGAGATGAAAAGAAAAATGACATCCTGAGTCAATGATGCAGTTAGTTCAGCTTTCGGGAGTCTCAGAACAGCAGAGCAGCTACAGTAGCAAATGAGATGAATGAACCTGTCATGCATGTTAAACAGACAATAGTGCAAAAAAAAAAAAAAGATTCTCAGCAAACGAAGCTTCCCTCCTGGATTAGAAGTGTCATCTTATCATTGTCCGATTTGTACAAGTGCACTAAAGTATCTGCACACAAGTCATGTTCACTGGCTGCACAAACATAATCTTACAAACATTTTGCTGAGCAACGGTTCTCTCTTTTTTTTTCTTGCAGCCTACACAACTGAAACCTTGTGACTCACTTACAGAATGTCAAGTCTTTCTGAAAGTGTAATGAGTGTCTCATTTGATTCTGCCTTAAAGAGCTAATCAAAGGTCATGTTTCTGCTTCGCACAGATGTGCTGGGATCCCCTTCAGTTTACTGAAAGCCCAGCAGGGGAAGTATTCATGAAAAACACTCCACTACCTTTCATAGTGAGGTTAAAGATATTTATCTTTGATAACAGCTAATTATCAGTTAAGGAAAGAAAAGTTTGCATACAACTGGGGCTTTGTTGAGGGGGGCTATGATTCAGCAAAGCAAAGACTATGAAACCAATACTATGCAGAGATATTTTAAACATTAAAGCCTGGAAAGGTCCACGAGGGCTGCCTGGAAAGACGGATGACAGAGTGCTTACTGAGAGGGCTACGGGCATAATGTCAGACATAATGTAACTCAACAACAAGGCCTCTGCTCAGATCTCACTCCTGATGGTGCTCCACGCCATTTCCATTCACCTCATCATATGTGATGTTTACGAAGATCAGACAGAACTACCGAAGCCGACGCATTTCACAGGGTCACGGCCTTTAAGCTCCACTGGGCACTAAGTGCTGCATGCCCTATTTTGCAGGATAAAGATGTCATAACTTTCCATATAGTAAACTGAGTTTCTTTCCATAAAAAAGATGAAAAGTATTTTGTAGTAATTAAAGTGTAATCACTATACAGTGAAAAATTAATTTGGGCAGCATATGAGACTGAAGTGATGAACATGTTCTGGGTAAGAGTGCATTTTGTGCACAAACTAAATTCTAAATGTGACGGAAGTAGCTGGAAATAATGTATGCTGATCCAGAGTATTAGACCTTCAGTTCACATATTTTAGTTTAGTGTTCAAAACTACATGTTTTCTTGAATTAAATCAAAGTTTATTTGTCACATGCATGGTCATACAAGGTACAGCTAGCTGTGAAATGCTTTGACATCTACCCTTACACAATAACACAAGATGAAAATATGAATAGAATAATTTAAAGAATATAATCAAGATAGGTTCAGAATATACACTAAGATAAAATGAAAGTTGAATAATTAACAAAATATAGTCAAAATAAAATATAATATAAAATGTAACAAATATACACACTAAATATATAATGTATACACTCAAGACAGGGTGGGAGGAGGTGTAGGGTGCACATTACAGTGCAAATAGCATGACATGATTGTCCAGATCAGCAGGAGAGTCAGTGAATGATGAATGGTGTCTGTGTGTGTGTGTGTGTGTGTGTGTGTGTGTGTGTGTGTGTGTGTGTGTGTGTGTGTGTGTGTGTGTGTGTGTGGGGGGAGGGGTGTAGTAGTCCATCAGCTGTCCTGATTCAGGGCCCAAATAGCCTGCAGAAAGAAGCTCCTCCTCAGCATCTCTGTTAGCCTTCAGGCAGTGAAAGTGCTTCCCTGACCTCAACAGTGAGAAGAGTCAATAGTTGGGATCTTTCATGATCTTTCTGGCTTTGGTCTGGCACCGCCTGCAGGTCAGGAAGTTCAGTCCGAATGATGCATTCTGCTAAATGCTCTAAACTTTTTCTGTGGTCTACACTGCGAGTTCTTGCATCCAACTGCTTGAAACACTTTACAGTTAGCGTTTACTTTAATGGTGGGGAAGCAGCTGAAATCAAGAAAGAACATCCCAAGTAATGTCAAAAGGCAAAACAAGCAAAGCCACGGGACAGAATAGCAAGAAGGTATTTAGATGTTGCTCACAATCATCATCATTTTTCTGATTTCCTTTTCCCATTCTTTTTGGATAAGTGATAACTTACCAAAAATCAGCAAGCCGTTTAAAAGATTATTTGTATCATGCTGGGGTGAGTCATACTGTGCCACACAGCTGTGACTGTGATAATTAGTCTGCATGTAAAGCGACTTTTCTGACACATTTCTATCATCCACACAAACACGGAGAGATTTCAGTTGATTCAAGATGTGCTGAAGACGAGTGAAAATAAAGGGAATGTTTGCTGAATTAAAAAAAAGAAAAAGTTTGTTGTACATAGAGTAAAATAGCATGTACATGTTTAGCCCCTGGTGAATGATTTTACAAGTACTGTTGGAACTCAGCAGACAAGACCAAATGGCCACAGCATTAGAGTGGGCATGAAAATCTCAGTGCATCAGCTGTTGGCTCAGCTGATACCCTTCTACCCTTCCAATTAGTGACTCACATACAAGGAATGCCACTTAAGCTGCTTTAGATCATTTATACCCTTGGTGCTTAATCTGAAAGTCACTTTGCAACCCACCTAAACCCCAACTTCCTGTCTTCATGCTGTGTCCTACTTAATCAGTCTGATCCCTTCTCTGTTATGTACTCTCCTTTTGCTCTCCCTGCCTGTATATGTACAAATAGAAGAACTGGTTGGTCCCCAAACAGGTCCGTGACATCACACAGATATAAATTACCGCTTCTTCTTCTTCCTCTTCTTTCAGGTGTTTCCATCAGCTGATCATTTTCCTCCATTTCATTCTTGCATCATTTTCTGGTCACAACCCTCTGCATGTCCTCCTTCACTACATGAATACATACTCATCAATCTTCTCTGTGGTCTCCTCCTACCGCCTGGCAGCTCCATATTCAAAACCCTTTGCTTATCCCTCCTCTGCACATGCCCAGACCATCTCAGCCTTGCCTGTCTAACTTTGTCTCCCAAATACATATAAATGATGCATATGGAAATTATTTTCCTTTACTAAAGTGGTCCTGGCTACACAGAAAAATATGCTTTTGTGTTAGAGTTGTGTCACTAATTGTTTTTCTCAACAATGAACCGCTTGACCATTTCTGTTGTTTTTTCCATCCTAAGAACAGCCATAAGATGAGCATCGACTTACAAGGCTGAAGTGTTTGGCTGAATGTTCATTGCTCATATGACAGAGAAATAACAAGCCTCCATTTGGTGCATTACATAACTCACACCCAAACAAAGCTTACTACAGCAACACGGCTCACTGAATGTGCCAAGGAGAGGTCAGATATTGACTGGTTTTGCTAAAGCTTTGGCTAATTTTTTACACATAGTAAAATGCAGCAGCTGCTTGTCTGTTCCGCACAACTCTCTCGCAGTTATCTTACAAAGTTTTGAAGCTCAAGGCAGCATTAGGCAAATTATATTTGGGATCTCAGTTATCTCTCCTATAGCTCTAAATCAGTGAATCATAACCAAAACTTAGACGTCTAGCCTGCAGCTGCATAGCTGATGACACGTGAGACTGAGAACTGAAAGATCGAATTTGTTCACGTCTTAATGTGCTTTATGTCTGGGGGATGATCACACCCAGCACAGAACATCTAGCCTGCAGAAAATCTTCCCAAATGCTGTTACTGTCGTCTTTTCAGTAATTTTTTTCACTTCCTTTTAAGAAGTGGTATATCTGTGTGCGTGTAAGAAAGTAAGTTGTAGAAACTTAAATTAAACCGTATTAAGATTTATAGCCCCATTTTTAGGCAAAGTGACCCCTGAAATGAACACTCAGTACCCAGCCAGTGAATGAACACATTAAAGAGCTATTGTACCAGGACTGATGCAGAGTTTGGTGTGTATGTGTGTGTGTCAGTGTGTATTTTCAGTCTTCGGAAGTAAGATCCTGCAGAGATAATGATGATGTTTGCATTCTGAGCTGTTCTTAAAGCACCACGTTTAATGCCCGAAAGACTCTTATTAAACTATAATGTGATTATTGCAAATTATAATACACTATTATCAGCATATGAGTGCATTTGAAAGTGAACACAAAAAAAGGTGATAATGAAAGCATCAGGCAACAGAGCAGCTGTAGTCCAATGAGAATGAAGGCTGCATAGGGAGGAAAAAAACAAAAAAACAAGATTAAGGCATTTCCTCCTGAGATGCCTTGTGGGTAGTGACTGCAAGAGGCTCTTTATGTGTTTGTGTGAGACATTAGGGGTCGTAATTGTTGAGTTGGGCTGAACAAGGCCAATGACCAGGCCCAATGACCAGAGGAAAAAGGTCAGTGGCTCGAGTTTATTGGGTTGGCGTTTGAAAATGCTACCAAACCCTGGAGGCTTTGACCATTGCAACAAATCACTTCCGACAGATAAACCGATCAGATGCTATTTGTGGATGCATAACATTTAGTTAGATGCTCCGAGGTCGTTGGATTAAGCATCAGTGCGTCATGAGTTAAGAGACTGTAGTTTATTGCTTAGTGAACTCAGACTGAACACTTGAGCCATTTAAAAACCTGAAAAGAAATACTTTCAGGTTTTTCCAAACTGTCTCACTGCGACATACCCTCACCTCTGTGAACTGTTTAACAGTATATAAAATATTCCATTTGATCTGACTGAATTTCAGTCCAGTGTACAGTAAGACAAGGTCAGTTAAGCTAGAAATAAATCATTTCAGTGTCTTTTATCCTCTGCCAGATAAAAGCTGAAGAAAATATGTGCTATGGAAAATGGGAATTGATTTAAACAAGAAGAAAGAAATATGTGAATAACTATATCATGCAGTGCAATGAATATATCAAATCAGTTGGAAATAGTTTGTGCACTTATAAAACTGTGGTTACACACTGCAACCCCAGATCTTTGGCAGGCAGGGGTGGAGTTAGTGGTGGTTGCAGTTTATTAATGTTCCTATAGTGATGGTTTACCCTCTAAGAGGCATTGTTTTTCCTTTGCTTATTTACCCAACTCCTGTCATTGCCTCTGGTATTGCTGTTGTTTGTTAACTGACTTGGGTGGCAGGTTAGACCAAGAGGAGGCTGGCTGCTGGAGCTTGGTGGGAGTGCTGTTGGGCTGCAGGAGGTGTCTATGCTCCTCACCCCTATCTATAAGGACTGCAACATATGTTGTTCAGCAGCTAGATATCAACCTTGACAAAGATTTTTTTCTTTTTACCTGAAATTGTGCGCTGCTGTGAGTGACGAGAGGATGTGCCAAAGAAAAAGACGGGTGGAGCTCCTGTATGGTTCATAAATAAGAACACCAGCTTTTCATACACATAGTGATCAGTGCAGCTTTAAGTTACAGCTACAAATTGATTTTCCCCTGTGATCTCAAAAATTTCCACTAACTTATGAAGCCATGTAATCTGATTTCAGATCTGCTCAGCGGACTCATTGAGACTCGAGAATTACAATTATCGGAGCAAACAAAAATCTATTAAATGTTCCTGAAGAATCATTAATGCACTTTGAGGCAGTAATTTCCTGTTTTGTCTTAAAGTGCTGTCATTTGAACATGATGGTTTCTCACAGTTTCTGCATAATTTATTAAATTTAGGTTTTATTTTGTCTGAGTCCTGTGAAATTAGAAGCAACATCAGTGATAAAGCACCACAGAGCAGAGGGAGAAAAATTACCTTACATTAATAAATAAACAGACTGAGTTGTTTGAATTTGTTTTCTGACAACTAAGTATAAGAATGGCAAAGCAAGTTAGTCGAATTACTTATTCAGTAGATGTAATTTTCTTAGAGGCGGAGAACCCGATTTCAGATAAATGAACAGGCACAAAGACCACAGCTGAATGGCCCTGGATTTTAATACACGGCCTTTGTTTCTTAGCCCAGTGTAACCAATGTACATCTGAAAAGAGTGGCTTTTACAGTTCTTGCCAATTTGCTGGAAGATCACATAGATCTACTTCCTACACATAGCCTGCAATCATGGTAAAAAGAAAATAAACTCTCTTTCAATTCTAAGGCTTTAAGTATCAAAATATAATATAAAGCATCTGGTCCTCAGCAGGTCTTAAAATTAGTTAAATTCAACCTCGGGTGAACTACAGAACCTGGTATATTACACATTACTTATTTAACAAGAACTAGCACAGCCTTACTGCTGCCATGGAAATTAAGAGGGTAAGTAGCAGCCAAGTTCTGATCATCAGTGCACTTAATTATTTGATCATGAGCGAGTGAGAGCACCTCTATAAGAATAGAGACACTGTGACCATTTGCTGGTCTGGAGCATTCAGGTGTGTGTTAACACAACGCCAAGGAGGAAAGACATAAGCAGTTGGATGGACCACGTTTGGAAAAAAAACAAACTCAACATATCAGCACAAACACCTCATATTAACTGTCAGCACGGTGGTGGAGGGGTGAGGACTTGGTTTGTTTTGCAGCCACAGGACCTGGACACCTTGCAGTGATTTGGTATATATATCAAAGTATTCTAGTGTGTTGGTCACGCAACAAGATAATGATCTCAAGTAAGCATAGATGTCTACAGGAAAACAACCCTTCTATGACCTCAGTAAATCTTTTCCTGATGATTTTATGGTGCCAATCACTAGTTCCAGCTCTTACTGAATACAGCATGATGTTCATTTTGTAAATTCTTTACCTCATTAGAGTCAAATGCAGGATATCCTTTAGATCAGGCCTGCCTGACTGACCCATTGCTATCACATGTGTGCAGAGTCCACAGCAGGACTTCAATGACCAGAGGGTTACGGTCTCAAGTCAGTTGAGACAATTCTCAGGTAAACTCAAGGTTTTCTTAATGTAAGTTTAAAATTAAATCTTAAGAATTGTGATTCCTGTGTCAAGTTTCAACGCCACTCAAGATTTCCCAGCAAGTCCTAAGTCAAGTCTCAAGTCTGTTGCAAAATGTCATGGTGACTTTCAGGACATGTCTCAAGATCTTTAAAACCAAGCCTCAAGGATAAATAATTTTTTGTTCAGTAAAATGATATTTGGACATTTTTACCTCTAGTTTTTATGAGCATTATTGAGGAATACAGATTCTCAAAGAACTGTATTCGCAGCTTTATTTGATTCCAGTTGGAAGCCACTACTGTTATTCCAAAGCTATTTCATTGTTCACCTGGCCTTTGTACAGCAACACACTCATAAATGAGCACTAACGCCTTGTAGGCTATTTGTTCACCTTATATTCAATTTGCACGTGAGCCTATTTAATGTTTTGATCTGTGTTTTTATTTGTTCTTTACTTGCTCCCAGGAATGTTCATCATCATCGGGGTGTTAAACCTTCCTAGAAGGCCATAGAAATGCACAGTATCTAAGCAATACATTAAATTAATGGGAAAACAATTACATTTTGATCTACCCATGCCTTAATGCTGAGACAGTGATATAGATAAGCCCAGCTGAACATTTTTTCCAGGTTTTGGCTGCTGCAAATTTGTTGCTTTTAGCCAGTTTTAAATGTCTGATTATAAATTTGCCCCTGTGTGTGCTCAAACACGGCCCCTTTAATGTGAAGTCATTGCTAGGCTCGGAAAATCAGACTTGACTTACCGAGGTTAAAACCACTGTGGTGTGACCACTCAGTGGAGTCAGATATCCTGCTATGTTTGTAGTACAGGTCCCAGGCTATTTCACTGAAGAGGCCTCGTATTTAATAGCACATGAAGTCATATGGCCACATGTGGCATTAAATAGTAGCTTCGATTTTCCTCAGGTCAAGACATACATATAATATTGCAGGGGAAGTCTTCAGGTAGACAAGTCTCAAGTCACGTAAGTCTCGCAAATCCTCATTTTTTATCACTTAAGTGAGTCGCAGGTCCCCAGCTTTTGCAGACAGATGGTAGTCCTGAATTAGGCCTGTGGTTTATATCGCTGTTGGTAGGCACAGTGGGAGAGATTCAAACTGCTTTGCTTTAAAGCAGGCACTACAGTTACAAGCTGTCTGTGGATTTGCATAGTTCATTAAACTGCTGCCACTAGTTTCTCAATGGCATTAACATTAATTTATTTATGTCAATATTTTTCCATGGAGGCAATCCATTATGCTTTGTGATTTTAACAGCTCTATTCATTTATTAATAAAAATGAGTTTTCACGAAACACTTCACTGCACCGTATGTTTCCGTTCCAGTTCAGTGACATTAATGTCTATGGTAAGTAAGCCTGTGACAAGTCAATGTGAATAATGTTCCACTAAGAGTTGGTGGATAATACATTACTGCCTTAAAAAAAAAAAATACATGGAGCAGGAACAATCCCATTGACGATAATCTTGCTGTATGGGAGTTTTTAATTTGAAACTTATGAACTTATGTGTGCAGTTTACAGTGAGAATAATAAACAACTGTATGGGAGCTTTCTCTCCCAGTGCTCCCACACTGCCAAGCAGCTCACACATCCTTTCCTGGGCGATATTTTGACTGGGGATAATGAGCGTTTGCTCCTGCACGGGCCCTGTGGCTCAATCCAAACATACACTGCATCTGAGGTACGAATAAAGTGAGAAATTCTGGCTCCATCTCAGAGTTTTAGAGAGTTACCTGTTGGAAACCCAAATTAATATCAAGAGGCTTGGCTACACATGTTGTTAAAATCAAAAAGTTTAAAAACTTTACCCTTGCTGACATCACCACATTTATCATATTAAATCCTCTCAATTTGTTGGGCACATTCAGGAAACAGACTGGAATTCTACCCTTTTAGGCCCTTTACCTCCTTAACCATCATACTGAGAACAATCCTGTCAGCAAAGAACAGGAAACTGAGGCTACAGTTCACATAGGATCACCAAAACTGGACAGCAATAGACTGAAAAAAGGTTGTCTGGTCTGATGAGTCAATTTCTGCTGCAACATTCAGATGCTAGGGTCAGAATTTGGAGTAAACATGAAAGCATGGATCCATCCTTCCTTAGATCGATGGTTCAGGCTGCTGCTGGTGTAATGTGTGGGGGATATTTTCTGTTGGGTACCAAATGAACACCACAGCCTACCCGAGTATTGTTGCTGACCATGTCCATCCCTTTGTGACCACAGTGTACCCCCATCTTCTCATAACATGCCATGTCCCAAAGCTCTAATCATCTCAAACTGGTGGACATTTCTCTTCAATGTATTACTTCTCTGTGCTTATTCAGTTAGAGTCCATGTGGCCTCTGCATGTGCCAAGTATCCTGCAATTTTAGGGTAGCCGTTACCAAAAGTATCTAGTCTTGCTTGCTGTAAGGAGTAAAAACTTAGAGCGCCACAGTGTGCATGCAAACAACACCCTTAGGCTTGAAAACAGAGTCAATCCCCACAGACTCCAATGTTAAAATGCTCGACTGTACATCAGAAATAAACACGTTTCCAGCATGATATAAAAAAAAGGTTAGATCTATGTAGCTAATTTGTGATAACATGTGATCAGTATTAATGCTCTTCATACTGTCTATTACAATGTTACAGTTGAATGAAGCAGACACCTCAGTAGTAAGGCTGCTTTATAATATGGTACCAATCAAGTTTACAGCTGTACATGGAGGAAAGAGCCCCATGTGAGATCTACTGTAGTTCTAGAAAAAAAACACATCAAAGCAGTGTTATCATAAATAATTTACAAGAAAAAATAGTATTATGTGAAAAAAAAATAGTTCCTTAGGAAGCAGGCACTCTCCTTGAACTCTTTCCATACAAGTTTACTGTACAGAAACTCCTTCACATTTTGTGACAATCCACATCACCTAGATAGAAAGAAAATGTATTTACAGTAAATCAGAACAGTGGTATCTGAGTAGACCATGAAACAAAAACAATATGGGATCCACCAAGATGGGTAGCACTAAAAAAAAAAAAATACATACGTTTTTCATAACTATGCACACACAGACACACACAATATGGAATAATAAAAATGCCAACAGCTTCAGGGAGGCAATTAGAAAAAGAAAAAACAACTTTTTGTTAGCACATAATTTTGACAAAAACAGCCACTGATTTAAAAAAGAAAAGAAAGAAATCTCCATGTGAATTTCAAAAGTGGTTCTTCTCAGCTTTGCATTATTTATGAAGACTCCCACATTAAATCCCATTCTATATGAACCGGGAAGTGAGAAAAGAAAAAAGAAAATGCACAGCAGCCATCAACATTCTCCCCATTACTTACAACCAGGCTAACAAGAGTCACCATGCACAGAGTGGAAGTGTTATGCAGAGCCATTACTTATGCTACTTTTAAACAAAAAATCTTTTATTTATTTTTTTGCACAGCAAGCTAGTCTGAATTTTGCATCATTGTGAGTAAGACTGGATGGAAAAGTTATCCTAAATTTGAAATGCAGAAAGAGTTACGTGCAACAACATATGGAATTACAGATCACCGAGGAATAAATGAGCGTCAACTCCTTGTTAGAACAAACACTGTTTCTGCTTCCTTTCTTGCCCAGACCCTACCTCTTTCACCCAAACAAGGACACAACAGCACATAATTAGGGATGGCCCGAGTGAGCTGTGAAATGCCTTTGCTCTGGGGTATTATCGGGGTCCGTGACTCAGCCCAGGGTTTGTACATCTTCATTCTAGATAGCCTTAGGCCTGAGGAACATCATAATGCCATTTAATGAGACATCTACACACAAAAAAAAATGCTGCCCATGATGAAGAGCGAAACCTTTCGAAGGGAGCTCCATTTTCAAGCTCCTTTGTGATTACAGTCTCAATCTCTAAAGTAGACACTGGGCAGAATATATTTTTCTGGGATTCTGGCACATGTAAAGTGGCTGAAGCAGCTTCAGAGATGGAACAGAACAGAGAAGGAATCCAACAGTAAGTCCCTCAGAGCCACGTCTCTTGCAGACTTTACAGTCTGATGTTGTAGTTCTGCTGTTGCGGGGAAAAAAATTCCTGCTGAGATCAACGTTTCAGTGAAAGAAAAGTCAATGTGGCGTCCCCTTTCTTCTCAGCTCCAGAGTGTGCAGGCCCTCCTGCCGACCCAGAGCATGTAACGTGCCGACTTTGTGAGCCGTCTCTGTGGCAGTGATGTCAATCTGTGCGTACTTGGTGGAACTCTTTCCTGTCGAGACAAAAGAATGGGATTTTTTAAAAAACTTGATCATTCCAGCCTTTGTATATCATCACTGCTGGTCTCCATGTTTGTTGCAACAAAATTAGCTGCACGTGGTTGCAAACAGATCAGAAACTGTTAGATGATTAAATCAACACTGCAAATTTATAAATTTAAGCAACAGCTTGTCATTTTACAAATGCAGTTTCTTTCAGAGTTGCATGAGAATATCAGTATCATGTTTATCTCTCTCACAACAGGAGCTTTTCAATTGCTTCTTCTAATTTTGTTTCCTTTTCTGCTACTTTGTCTTGTGGTGTGCCCCAAGGGTTGGTTCTGGGGCGTGTCTTCTTTGCTTGTTTGGACACATCCTGAGTGATTCTGAAGACATCTCATACCATTGCTATGCAGATGATATCAGGTTGTACATGTCATTCAAACCTCAGAATGTAGCCAAATTATTTGTCCTATAAAGAACTGGATGGCAGCCAACTATCTGTCTTTAAATACAAGAAACAGATATTCTCATATGTGGCCCTGACAACTGTGTTCCCTGGGTCAGTTCTCCCAACCATGAGAAATCTGGCTGTAACCTTTATTCAGATAATCATGTTGGTTGTTTTGCACAAACTTGTTTTTATCATCTGTCAAACATTGCCCATCTTGTGTCTCCCTGGACCACTTTCAGATGGTCCAGCATGCTGCTTTGAGGCTTCTCACCAGCATCTCTAAAAGGTTCCAGCAATGTTGATTCTGTCGGCTCACCACAAAGTTTAGGGTTCAGTTTAAGATTGTGAAGATCACTTTCAGAGCACTGCCTGGCCGGGTGCCTCCTTATATTACTGAACGTTTACATCCACGCATAACTACTGGGTCTTTGAGGTCAGTTGAGAATGCTTGTTGGTGGACACTGAAGCTGAAGACCTGCTTGCTTTTATTAATTTATACTGTTTTGTTATATTTTATTTCATATTTACAGCACTATATAAATAAACTTTACTTACTTATATCAGTAAGATCAGTAAATATTAAGCTACTGGTAGCGCTTGATTAGCCTAGCTTAGCTGGAAATAGGGGGCGAGCCTATGGCTGTGGTTCCTCTTCAGGAGCTGTCAATCATCAACAATAAATATCCAAGTTCACCTTTTGTGAAATAAAGGTCTACAAGGCAGCATCATAAAATTGTTGTTGCAGGTGTTTCTGAGCTCTAGGAAAATTATGGGCATTTTTTTACTAAATCCTGACATTCTCTTGTCAGCTCTTGTTAGGGGAAGTAATCATTTGTTGAATTTGAATCATCAATTTTGGAAGTGAAATAAAACACTGCTGAATCATTTTGTAAAAAACAATAAATATATATATACACACACATACTGACTTTTTGACAAGTGATAAAAATATCAAAACAAACATGACATCAGAGTTCAGAGTGAAGTGCATCTCTGCCCTCACTGCCAGTCTGACTGCTTTAAGAATGAGGCAGCGCATCACAACACAAACCACATGCAAATGACTTAGCTGAAGCTTTTAATATTCCCCTCATGTGCTGTGTTCCATATGCACATTGCCAGAAGTTGGTAACTTTCCTTGTGTGAAAATCAAATACGTAAAATGTCAGGGTTTAAACCCAGAAATTGTTCCCCATCCATCCATCCATCCATCCATCCATTCATCCATCCCTTGTTAGAGTCTTGTCATCTTACAGTCTCAGAACTGAGGAAATCAAAACCTGCTTCTTACAACACATAAATAGTCCCAAGAGGAGGATCCCATTAGGGCCACTGAGTTTACAGCTGTGATCTGAATGCCCTGTGGCCTCCTTTCAGTGGCGAAACAGGACACTCCTCCTCCCAGTTGACAGATTAATGAGGCTGCATGCCGGGATATAAGCTGTATTGCTGACATTAGACATTAACCTCGGTCATGTCAGAGCTCGAGCAGTGATGCTAACAGCCGACTTGTCTGTCAATTATGGCTCCAATGACAAGGACTCAGCTGTCTTTTACAGAGATGAGAGGAAATCATCTCAGTTGTTTCGGAGCAATTCCTGTAACTCTGACTAGGGTCGAACAGAATTGCACAAACATGTAAGTACAATGGCTTTCATCCTTGTGTAATTTATTTTTCACAGATAATCTCTGAATGGACAGTGCTTGGAAAATCTCACAAATGTTTAAGTGCAATCTGAATAAGGACTAAAAGGCAATACTGATTTTAGTTTATGAACTAAAAGAAGAGAATGGGATTCAGCTGACCATCTTTGGTAATTCCTCAAAAGTTCAGTTCTGATATTCTTCTTTTCTCTCTTTTATTCCCCCCTCACTCCAACCTGTGCCTGTTCATAGGGGATCTTTGGATTGTTGGATTTCTGTCTATAACACCAGATGTTTGCCTCACAATATGATGAGTCTCAAGAATAATATAGTTTTTAATTTGCACTACATAATTAAGATGGATACAGATTGCAGGAAGTTTTGGTACTGGAAAGTAATCAGTATGGGCACTCTGACCCCCCCCCCCCAAGTCTATGGTAACACAGCCCCATATGCAGCAAGTCCATGACATACTTTATCATAACCAGCATTAAAATTGTCAGCAATTCAAGGTGCCACTAAAGACAAAGTGTAGCTTAGGTTAGTAAGTAAGTTTCAGAGGAAACTGGTGCTAAATGAAAACATTGGATACATTTTCCTGTTTACTAACTGGTGGTGCTATAAAGTATAACCAATAAAGTGTGTGCAATTCATCCTGAGGTGGACCTAAAAATTCAGGATTACCAGAGTCATTAAGATTCAGCCTCTGTGGATCATGAACGTGATTACAAAACTTATTTTGGCAGTTTGTTCAATATTTAATGAAAGATGTCCACACAGAGCTGTGCCATTAGACTGGCTGAAAATAACCTCACAAGACAGTCTGAGAATTTCTTTCAGTTTGTAATATTTGACAGTTTAACAGCTGGTCTTAGATATATTTCTTTGTGCCAGAAAAGATCACATCTCAGTTCAATACCCAGCCTATTAACAGTCAAAGATTTAAGGCAACACTTAAACTTTTCATGATTAAGTACTTCTCTCCTTAGATCAGGTCCCTTTAAACATGCTTTCAGTATGCAATTCTGTACCAAGGTTATTATCGTTAACGAAAACTAACGGAAACGGACATTGAAAAAACATTTTCGTTAACTGAAAGTGAAACTTGTATATTATATTCATTCATTACACAGAGACTGATATATTTCAAATGTTTATTTCTTTTAATTTTGATGATTATAACTGACAACTAATGAAAACCCCAAATTCAGTATCTCAGAAAATTAGAATATTTCTTAAGATCAATACAAAAAAGGGATTTTTAGAAATGTTGGCTAACTGAAAGTATGAACATGAAAAGTATGAGCATGTACAGCACTCAATACTTAGTTGGGGCTCCTTTTGCCTGGATTACTGCAGCAATGCGGCGTGACATGGAGTCGATCAGTCTGTGGCACTGCTCAGGTGTTATGAGAGCCCAGGTTGCTCTGATAGTGGCCTTCAGCTCTTCTGAATTGTTGGGTCTGGCGTATCGCATCTTCCTCTTCACAATAGCCCATAGATTTTCTATGGGTGTAGGTCAGGTGAGTTTGCTGGCCAATTAAGAACAAGGTCCTTAAAGCAGGTACTGGTAGCTTTGGCACTGTGTGCAGGTGCCAAGTGCTGTTGGAAAATGAAATCTGCATCTCCATAAAGTTGGTCATGAAGAGCATGAAGTGCTCTAAAACTTCCTGGTAGACGGCTGCGTTGACCTTGGACCTCAGAAAACACAGTGGACCAACACCAGCAGATGACATGGCACCCCAAACCACCACTGACTGTGGAAACTTTACACTGGACCTCAAGCAACATTGATTCTGTGCCTCTCCTCTCTTCATCCAGACTCTGGGACCTTGATTTCCAAAGGAAATGCAAAATTGACTTTAATCAGAGAACATAACTTTGGAGCACTCAGCAGCAGTCCAGTCCTTTTTGTCTCTAGCCCAGGCGAGACGCTTCTGACGCCGTCTCTTCTTCAACAGTGGCTCGACAGCTGAAACCCATGTCTGCATACGTGGTGGTTCTTGAAGCACTGACTCCAGCTGCAGTCCACTCTTTGTGAATCTCCCCCACACATTTTTGGATGGGTTTTGTTCCACAATCCTCTCCCTTCGCCTCTCTATTAATGTGCTTGGACACAGAGCTCTGTGAACAGCCAGTCTCTATAGCAATGACCTTTTGTGTCTTGCCCTCCTTGTGCAAGGTGTCAGTGGTCATCTTTTGGACAACTGTCAAGTCAGCAGTCTTCCCCATGATTGTGTAGCCTACAGAACTAGACTGAGAGACCATTTAAAGGGTTAGACCCAGCACTGAAGTCTAATTAACGAGCATCTAACCAAGCTAGCTCTCTGAGCAGCTCCAAAACAGACCCAGCTTCGTGTGGTGGATAACATCAGGATGCAGCTCGATTTGAGCTTTGATTCCTTCAAAGAGTTCAGTTTGTTTTTGTCAAACATTCGCTGCGTTCTGATGTTATACACCACATGTAGGTGTTGTTAAACGTTTAAGCATTAAACCAAAAATAAAAACGAATAAAACCACTCTGAAAACTAATTAAAACTAACTGAATTAAAGAAAAAAAAATAAAATAAATAAAAACTAAATAAAAATAAACTATAATGTAAAATACAAAACTATAATAACACTATTCTGTACCACCAGTTAGAAAGTTATCTGCAAACTTAATGGTTTGTTTGGACAAATAAAATGGGAACAATACACCCTTTTGGTGGCATCCTTCACATTTTATGAATCATCTGGTTACATTACTCTCCCACCTGTTCAACATGGCTGCAGTATGAAGGAAAAAATGCTGGACTGTTTATAAATTCATAGGACAGCATTCATTCTTCAGAAACCAACTATCCGGAGTTCAGCTCCTTTACTAATCAGAGGTTATTTATAATGCATCCTTACTTTGAGCTGGCAGATGTGCGGCAGCCGCTCTAGCGCTGTGCGCAGGCTCCTGCAGCTCCAGCTCCATGTAGTTGAGCTGCTTCTTGGACGTGGGGCTAACAGGAATATTCACGTACGTCACACCTTCACTCCGAGGTCTTTCAGGAAGCGGAGCCTCTGGAGGGAACACAAACACGGCCCCTGAAAATGCAGGAGTAAATTAAGCTCAGGCGGTGTTAGGTTTGTTTGTGTCATGTTTTTTTTTTTTTTTTTTAAATAAATGTGTGAACAGTTATTTTTAGTTTCTTCGGGGGATTATTGTGAAAAACAACAATTGTCTTGTTGATAATATTCCGTGTTTCTATTACACCTCCAAGCCTTCACTGCCAACCACAATCTATTAAAATCATAAAAGAGCAAGGCATTGGTACATGAACACGCACCGCAAACATTTCGAGATTCACTTGTGTTTTCTAGAAAAGTTTGTGTTTGTTATGAAAAATGCTGCTTGAATGCAACAGAGCATTTAAGGATTCCAGTGGCACAGAGAAATAAGCTCAAGCTGGCTACGACAACACACACAGTACCAATCAAGTCGTTCTCAGAATTGATAATAATTAAAAGATTAAATTAAACCAGACTTACACTTTGACACTTCTTTGAAACTGGATTTGTTTTTGTCATTATAACCTTAATCAAAAGCTAGATTCACCATCCAGTCTGAGCAGCTCTCCAGGCTACAGCCCCGTGTTAATTAGATTTATTCAAATGCAGACATCCACAGCACCAGTATCAATACTGTTTTCAGCAGTAAAACACAATAGCTTTAATAGGATCAGCAGTAGTACAGGGACACGGTGTTTCACAATGAATTGCTTCTTTCCCCAGAGACTAATTATGCAAAATTAGCTGAGATGCCCCAGAGATGAATTATGGGATATACATTACTTTTTATTACATTTTACTTCCTCAAAGAACAAAATGCTTTGAGGAAACAAAGAGGCAATTATTCTTTTAATTCCATCATCAAGCTGTTTTATCACGCTGGTGTATACTGAACAACACCAGATCAAATACCTGAGGGTTTATGGACTAAACAAAACAAACAAACAAACAATGAAAAACGTTTAATAAAAACTGAATAGGAACACCCAAATCTTGGTTATCCATGCAGCTGATCAAAGCAGAAATAAGGGTATTAAATATAACTAAAGGCTTTTTAAACCTTTTAAACTGAATAGTTTTCCTGCCAAATACATATACATCTATAATTCATTGTGCTTGATTAATGATATCCAATGACAAGAAGCCCCTCGCAGCTTAATCTTCATAAATCTAAAGGCCAAGAAAGATAGAGATGTCTGGTCATGTTCACAGCTGGCTGCAGGAATCTTTAGTTCAGTGTCTCAATGATACAACTTAAGAACAACCACTACATAAAATATGTGCATATTTCAGCTCTGTGACACACACATCATCCCAGTCTCTTTTTTTTTCCATGCCTGGGTGTGCATTACTGCAGTGATAGCAACAACCTTCAAAAACAGACTACAGTACACTCAAGGATATCTTGTCATTTGCATAGCTTGAATACCGCTCTGTGAACAGAGAACAGTGAAACACAAGATATACTCCATTTCTCCTGAACAGTGATATAAAACATGTTCTGTGATGTTAAAAGCCAAATGAACCTACATGCTACAGTACTGTTCATCTAACCAGGTTGATGGGCTCACATCCACCTGTGGTTTGTCGAATCGGGTACTAAAAGAAGAATGAATGAGGCATGACAGTCACACACTGTCTGAGTTTAAAGGGGTTTTTTTTTGTTTGTTTCATAATGCACCAAATGCCATCAGCAGGTCAAAGTTCTGGACTTCAGGTACGTCCAATTATCATGCAGATACTTTCTATTGTAACCGTCCAGAATGTGGTCTGGCACTGGCTCACTGCAATAAGCAAGACTTTCCTTGAAAAAGACATCATCTGGATGGCAGCATATGTTACTCCAAAACCTTTACATATTGCTCAGCATATTGTTAATGGCGCCTCCAAACGCACAAGTTATTCATGCTATATGCACTAATGCCCCTTTATACCAACACAGATGCTGGCTTCTTAACTGTGTGCTGGCAGCACACCAGATGTTGCCTCTGCGCTTTAGCTGACTTAAAAATAAATACATTTTTATTCATCAGACCAGACGACTGGCCTCAGCTCACAGCTTCCTTCTCTGAGCCACAGAGAAATAACTTTATCAAAAATTAGAAGCAAATCCTGAACCCCAGGGGGCATCTTGATGACATTGTTTGGGCCCGCTTATTCCCTCATAGAGGAAAAGGTCAATACAGCAAACCAATACAAATTCTGATTGATTATGTTTATCCTAAAATGAAACATTTCTATCCTCATGCACAGAGCACGAGGGGTCACTGAATGTTTGATGAGCATGGAAATGATACTGTAGCCAGCAGTGATAACACTCAGTGTTCATCATCAAAACACCTAACTCCAGTCCTTGTACCTGACTATTTTCAGAGGTATTTTTTGTTTGTTTATTTGTTAAGTAACTTCACACTGATGCATGGAAAAGACACAGAATGCAAAGGATGAACCAGTGCTGTGTCTACACATAACAGGCAACTTAGCAAAAGGACCTATTTTAAATCTTCAGGTACTTTGTCACTAGCAGTCTGTCACAAAGACATCGTTTGTTCGCATTTCTACAAAATCTGCAAAAAATGCTGCAAAGATAACAGCTTGACAGTCATAAAATAGTATTTAACAACGAGGTGATTCTCAAAGAGCTATTATCAATAATTTGGCATGGTGTGCAGTGTGTGGACAGGTGGAGGACAGAAGAAGAAGTGGCAGGCCTAAAAAATAAATAAAAAAAGTCTATAGCAGATGAACAGTATCTGAAAGTCATGTCCTTAAGAAAGCGTCACATGTGGCAAGAAGGGTTGGACCCCAAATGCAGGGCGCATGAAACTGAGCTAAACTCAAACAGCTTTATTGCTAAAGGTTCACAAGATACAAAAAAAAAAAAAAAAAAAGGGGGGGGGGGGCATAAATGGGGGTACACACAGCTAGGGGAACACAGACAACACCACAACAAAGAACTAAACAACACTGAGACCTTAAATACACACAGTAGGTAATCAGGGAAAAGAGAGACAGCTGGGGAAGACGAGGCACGGGTGAACAAAATGACACTAATGACACAAAGGAAGTAAAACTGAACACAACAAACACAGGACAAGGAACTGCCAAAATAAAACAGGAAATAGACATTATAATATGGAAACCTATACACAACTCAGGAAAACAGGAAGTGAAGCTAAACACAAAATATAGGACAAGGGTCCAAGACACGGGCAGACAGACACACTGAGGAAAACAGACACAGGAACACAGACATGGGAAGACAAGAACAAAGGAAAAACAGAATGAAATATAATAACTAAAACCAAAAACAGAATACAAAACCACCACAAACCAAGAATCTCAACTAAGAAACGCAACTAGAAATACAACAAAAAAAGAACCTCATACAAAAAACACAACACTGGGCCAACGGTCCAGGACCATGACAGAAAGAAGAAAAAAAAATCCAGCAAAGACCTGACACAGCACCTGAGGGATGCATCTAGACCTTCAGTTGAGAAGGAGGGAGAAGAGGCTGAGGGATGCCAAATGACACAATAATTGGACTGACAGTCAGTGGCAACAGGTCTGATGCAAAACCAATTCTGAAAATTTTGGTTCAAATCATCATCATTGTGTATCGAGAAGGCCAGGAGAGAGGTACAACAATGTCCACAGCCATCTGTAAAACACAGTGGAGGCTCTGTGATGATTTGGAAAGAATCTGATTGGCAGCTGTTTCATTTCTCAGCATGACAATGCTAATGCAGTAACAGCACACCTGGACAGCGCTCCACTGTGTGTTTTTCTATCATGGATTGGCTTCTAAGAGAGGTCAAGCTGTTTTGAAGAATAAAAGGCAGTCGTACCGAATATTGACTTTCAAGCTTGTTATAATTATTCATACTCTGTTGACTTATATACTCTATTGCCATGAATATTTATTTGCACCTTTCAATGAATCACTGCATCTATTTATCAATTTTTTCAAACAAAATATACAGAAATGAAAGGATCATCTTGCCATTGGAGTTCCAGAAACCTGCCGACTCAATGCCAAGCTCGTCTGGTGATCAAATATCTCGCTAAGACAACTATTTGTTTGGAAATTAATTTTTCACTCTTCTGTACAGTCAGAAAGTCGAGGCTGGAGGTGGACTTTTGTAAAGATAGACAAATAAAATTACGTCACAACTATCCTTGCAGCCACAGACTTAAAGCAATTTTTACCTGCTGATTTATTTATTTATTTGTATAAAAAGTAAAAATTAAAATAAAATGGAAATTTTGCAGAGCCTAAAAACACAGTCCAAAAATATTTGCATTTATGTCAGTGAAAAGCAGCAATTCCTCAAAATCTGGAGTCTTTACTTTATTAACTGATGACTCTATCACATTTAAAAATCACAAAGCCTCCAATCAATAAGTCATGCATAATTTCTTTAAAATTATTGTTGGGAAAAACAATATATGCTGTTGTATTACTAAACTGAGTGAAGTGTTGAAAACTGACCAGGCTCCAAAACAAATCCCTTACTCCCTGATTTACCCATCAAGACTGACAGCAGGGCTGCACAAACAGCGCCTGTGTTATCTTTTTCAAACATAATGTCAGCAAAAACTGTTTCATCATTAACCAAAAAGAAAAAGGGAAAACCTGAATTCAAAGAGCCCAGGCCCTTATAGACATAACCCCAGTGAACACCATTGCTTCATAACAAAACAACAAATGGTGTTGATAACAATGCAAACGCTGCTGAGCCGAGCCTGTGAACATTTATTTGCCTTTCTTTGAGGTAGATGCTGTGCATGCATTGATGTTTAAAGATTAAAGAGAAGACCTGGATCACAGAAAAGATTTTTTTTTTTTCATCTTCTGTCATTATTAGTCAATCAAAACAACAGAAAGTGGTTTGGTTGGGGGCATTTCACAACTACAAACAGAAACACTAATGAGATTGAAGACTCTGTAGCAGAATGTCTATTATAACCCTCTTACAGTAAATAAAATTAAAACAATGTATTGCTATGCTATCGTACGTGCATCACCATAAAGTTTGCCACAGATTCATATTTCTGTCGCTGTAATTTCTCTCACAGATACTGCTTTAAATTTAGCGTAGGGATTGTACGGAAGGCGACATCTGGCGAAAGAGAAGATTTCACCTGCTATTGACTCTTCCTAAATGGCAGTAGGCAGTGGTCATTACCCGCAGCTCAGAAGCATCAACCGCAGGGGACACTCATACAATCAGTGAGAAGCCATTAGACGCCAGCAAAGTCTCGGTGGGTACAGCCTTTTGGCAAAGTCTAACCTAATTGATCAGACTCCAACCAGCCCTTGCAGGAGTGTGGTGTTTTATAATGGCTCCTATTACAACAGTGGATTTGCCCACAGCTCTAAGGCCCGGGGATGTTTCGATAATACACTTTGCAAAGGCTCAAGGGGAGATGTTAGAGGCAATATCAGACAGAGCATGGCGACCCCAGCTTACAAAGTCAGCTGCTTTTTGATGGAAAACACAGTTGAGATAATAGCTGTGTATTCAGGGTGAGTTGATTTAGCACCTTTCCCACATTATTGTAGTAGGCGTAAACTAAGCTGCGGTATGTACAGGAAAACCTGTCTAACTAAAGCTTTTTCTTAGATTATAACATCTTTCATGGTCTCTCCAGTTTCACCTTCCAATAAGACCTGCACCAGGACATCACCATCCCCTTCAGGATCCCTTTGTCTATTTTTACCTTTAATATGTGGTGCCAGATGTGCTATGTTCACAAAATCAGCAACTTCTTTTAAAATCTGGGCTTGTTTTGCAGCCACAGGACCTGGACATCTTGCAGTCATTGAGTCAATCATGAACTCCTCTGCATACCGAAGTATTCTCGAAACTAATTTCTTACTTTGACGTGATGCAGTTGATAGGTTTTCAGTTCTCATGTCTCTTCCTCTGAACCTTGCAAGAAGCTCAAGTAGTGTTACAGTTTACCCGTGAGGTAAAAGCTTTAGCACAAAATCATTCCTTTGTTTTAATCCCCAGCAGGGAGTTGTTGGTGGTTTGTAGTCATTTCAGTATTAATGGGATAAACTGGTGCCGACATGAAGAGTGTTAGTGTTTTGGTGGAAAACAAATCAAGTAACACAAGAAGTTGTGGAGGAAACACACAAGTTTAGAGTGGGAGATAAACTTCATTGTTAATACACTAAGTTAAGTAATTAAATTCAACGATGATGTGGCTCAACAAATATCATTTCAGAAATGGATTAGCAATGTTTATCCTGAACCAGCTTTCTTAGGCGCTGTTCAGCAGTGTGAGAAACACTTTGCTTTAAGCACACCTGTCCCTGAAAGCCTCCTGCACACTGTGCAATTTCAGGATGCCCCAGGCAAAAGTTAGTACTCAAAGAAACTGTTGAAAATCTTTGGGCATCAGTTGAGAACATCGGCCCAAGTTTGCGCCGTGAGAAATGATGACTAAATGAACCTCCTTGTGTAGCTGTGGCCCACATCTTAAAGCCAGCCGTTTAGTGTGTGCCGTGTAACGGCCAACACAGCATCTTGGGTGCCACAGGCAAAGCTAGTTTTTGTTTTGCTGCATTTTGCTCTCATGATGTAAGCATGCACTGTGCTATGACTTATTGGAAAGTCTGCCATACCTCAAAACTGATATTTTATTTGACTTGTGTGCAAAGTTTTAATATGAAAAGCTGTATCATAAATCGCATGACAGCTTTTCTTCAACTTAGCTTCCACTGAGCCCACATAACTGAAGCTGCTGGACTTAGCGACCTCTCGCACGCCTCCATCCATTAAGAGTCTGGTGAAGCAGGATGATGGGAAAGATGATGTGGGAGCTGAGTCGTGTGTGTAGGTACTTGAACATGACTGATGGGTTTGGTGCCACACTGCGACAGCTGCTGGGACTTTGTCGAGCAGGTGTGCATTTGACTGAGGGCATGTTTCAGGGTGTGGGATGCTTAAGTGGCCAAACGTCCCCTGACGACTGTCCTCTCACCTCGCATCAGGGCAGGCAGCCCGTCACATGTCACTGCACTCTCTGGTTACACATCTCAGTGTTTTCACAACACACAATTGGCCCTTATGTAACTCAAGTTTTTGGCGTTGGATAAAATGCAGATGAAGAAATAAAAATAGCAACAAGTGTGACTCATGCTGTTGTCATAGATAAATCGGCTGTAAAACAGACAACCACAGACAGGGTAAATTAATGCCATTTTAAATTAAACCAATGTTTGGCCCTAATTTGCCCCCTTTGTGTATTTATTCCCACATTGGAAAGAAACAAAAGCGCAGGCTAATTCACAGGGTAAAAAAACTCAGTTTAACCTTGGGTAAATGTTGATTTAATACTAATTTGTTGCTTTTACCTTGAACTTTCAAAGCCAGAACAAACAGACTTAAAAACAGTTTCTTCACCAGAGCAATCACCACCCTGAACTCACACACTCACCCACATAACTGTGCAATATTATATCATTCATACTGAACAACATCTATCACTCCTGTATTGTGTAATATCCAATATTCATTCACCAAGTGCAATACTCACGTCTTCATTTTATATGTATACACTTATTTTATTTTTTACAATGTATTTATTTTTATACATTCTCTTATTTTCTGTATTTTAATACATTTTATTTTCTGTATATTTTTAGATTATATTAGATTAGATTATATTTTTATTTTTATTTTAGAAAGTCTGACTTTCTACAGCATGGCACTGAACAGGAGTGACCCTCCAATCTCATTGTACATCCTGTATAATGACAATAAAGGCATTCTATTCTATTCTATTCTATTACTTTCTAGCAATTTCACTACATGTAATATCTACACTCAGTGTTGTGGAGACCATGTTTTCAGTATAGTAAGCTACACAACTGTTGCACCTTGCAATGAAAACTTTAATAACAAAAAATTTCTCTATACAAACTAGTTTGTATGACACAACTAATTTACATTTAATAAAGTGCAAATTTCCACTCTGTTGAAACTAATCTGATGCTGGTGAGTCTCTGTACTGCGCTTTGTGTACCATGTAGCAATAGCCACTTTATGAAAACAATTTCCTATCAGTGCTACAGTCCACTGCACTGACTAAAGTCAAGTACGTGCATGGCAAGCGTAGTGAGGTATAACATGTTCCTATGTTCAGCCTTGTGGATGTTATGCCTCATGCTGGTCTGCTTTTCAGATGCTGAATGAGCCCCATTTTATTTATTCACTTCAATTCAAGCATGCCAAGCAACAGGTGATGGTTTACAGCAATTCGGGCGTATGACTCATCAGTTTAATTCATTTTTCGTAAGTGGGCCCCAGTTATTATAAGAAACCTGGGTAATGCACTGCTGAAAAGAGTTCAGAGCACTTAAAAAACTAAAATGGTCCTTTCAGGAAAAAGAAAGGTCCATTTGTGCAGCTACAGACTTGAAATTCTGCATATATTTGAATAGCTTGGTTGAAAAAAAAAAGAAAGAACTAAATCACTGAAACAGCTCGGTTATGTTGATTACCAGATGTCAGTTTCACTCACCTTCAGTCTCTTGAAGAAACCTCTGCTGGCCATAGCTGCCCATTAGTTCATACTTGTGTTTTTCCTGTGCCTGAAACACACACGTAAATAAGCACTGCTGATTATAGCTTGCACTGAGTGAATATAACCGGGACATAAGTTTATTACATAAGTGTGACGATGACTTTCACTTTTCTGTTCTGTGGGCATATCAGGAGTATTTATATACATTTGGAATTTACTCAGAACTCAGGGCTATGTGCAAACACTGTGCAGAATCAGAAAGATAACCATGGATTTCAGATTGTGTCTCCATAATCTAGTCTAGTCTAGTGTGAAAACTGCAAATGGAGTACAACCATATTGATTTCAGTCTCACAAACAAGCCACCGCCTGCACTGAGCACTCAAAGACAGATTCACTGATAGGCCCATCGGCACATTCAGAATTAAAACGCGTAAAATTAGGTTCCAGCAGCCGTAGCTTATTGCTTTCTGCTGTCTAGGATTCACCTCGGCTAGTTTGAGTCATCAAAATGGACCCCCTGACCGTGTTTGTGGTGGTGGTTGGCTTCTGTTCAACATTTCTGATGGAGTTCTCTGATAAATAATATGGCCTAAAGAAGTTTGTGCTCCAGTTTTGGTGAGTTTATCCATATTTGTTCAATGCAGTTTGTAAATGCAGTATTCCTGACATTTTAGCGCCTTACCCTCTAGACTACAGGAAGGTCACTTCTGGCTCCAAAAAAAACATGGTAGTGGGCAAAATGCTAATATTAAAATTTCAAAATACAGAGTTCAGAAACCAATAGGTGACATCATGGTGGCTAGGCCCATCTTTTACAGTCACGTGAAAAAGAAAGAATTCAGGACACCCCATGATCCAGTAGCTGTAGAGTCACCTTTAGCAGCAAGAAGTTGAAGTAATTGTTCTCTGTGTGATTTTATCAGTCTTTCACATCACTGTGGAGTAATGTTGGCACACTTGCCTTTACAGCGTTGCTTCAGTTCATTGAGGTTTGCAGGCATTCATTTATGCGCAGCTCTCTTAAGGTCCCACCACAGCATTTTAATCAGGTTGAGGTCTGGACTTTGGCTGGGCCATTGCAGCACCTCCATTTTTTTCTTTTTCAGTCATTCTGTTGTAGATTTGCTGCTGTGCTTGGGATCATTGTCCTGTTGTATGACTTTTTTTAAACTGTGCTGTCATGAACTTTAACATTTAACATGCTAACTGAGTCCTGTACAGGGTGAGCTGTAGCTCTTGGGTTTTTTGCAGTTTCTCCGTCTGACCTCGGGGTGAATTTGCTGGGATAGTTTTTCTACTTGTGAATAATGTTTCTCACTGTAGAATTATGGACTTCAAATAGTCTGGAAATGGCCTTAACCCTTCACAGACTGATGGACAGTCACTTCTCTAAGATCATTGTTGATGTCTTTCCTCCTTGGCCATTGTGTTAACACACCTGAATGCTTCACACTCGCTCATGAGCCATTACTCAAGTGCATTTGATTAGCAGCACCTCGCTGCTACTTACTTCATTCCTATGAGGCAATAAGGGTGTATTTAGTTTTTCACAGGATTGCATGAAGTCCTGTGAAAACCTTCTTTCTCATGTGACAATCTCTGACCTGGAGGGAATTTGTAACATGCAAGATGGAGTCAGAAAATTGAGAGACAGAGAAGTCTTAGACAAGTACGCAGACTTAAAAGACTATATATATATATATATATATATATATATATATATATATATATATATATATATATATATATATATATATATATCTCACACAATGCTTTATACTAAAATTTCAGTTCATTGGCAACCCCTAAACTTGCTTATTCTAATCCACATGCTTAATAACTAGCAGGTTATTAAGGCTCAAAACTATAAAATGCTGATTGGACATATTTTTTATGTCTAATTTCAGATTTACTACTGAAGCCTATTAATAACAAACCCCTACGGGCTGCCCTTTATTCTGTCTCTGCATTTGGTATTCTCACTTCCCCAAATGCTTAGTTGAACTCAGAGCACAGTAAAAATGTGTGAGTTGTTGATAGCATAAAGCGGATTAGAGAGTTTTGGATGGGTCTACCTCCAGGTTCCTCTCCGGCATCCGACTCTCCATGATCTCATAAGCAGGATCGGCTCTGCGTCTTTCCTCTTTACTACAAAGCCTTTTGTCTGGTGGAAGATAAGATATTGTGCATTTTAAATATAAGAAACAAAATCATGTTTTGTTAATGGCAATAGCTGACACAGAAATGATTCCACAATGTTTTTTAAAGCACTTTGTGAACCAAAGCAGACTAGAAGTTCTCCACATGCAAACAGATAAATTTGAGCAGATCCAGTGTTGAGAGAAAAAACAACAAAGGCTTGAGTCATCATCACACAATACCAAGACTTCTTTTCTTTTTTTCTTTTTTTAAAGAACAAATGGTTAAATAGGATCCTTTTGTTGCCTGGTATGAATCATGGATAATGTGCAAAGGAAAGATATCGCACCCTGAATTTTGATAAGATGTATAAGATCTACCAGTCGGTTTGGTCTCATTGACTGTCAGTATGTAGAGATATCCTTTCTAAACAAATGGCCTTTCAAGAGCCTCTGGAACCCTTTTCCAGAAGCTGACTATATAAAATGATACAATTACACAGAACAACTTTTTACAGATTTCATTTCAATAGAAAGCTTGAGTTAATCTCTCTATGAAAACCACCCATCAGCCACTTTATTGGTTACAATGTTGTACAATGCTTGTTAATCAAATATCTAATCAACCAATCACATGGCAGCAACTAAGTGCAATTATGCATGCAAACAACCTGCTGAAGTTCAAGCTGAGCATCAGAATGAGGAAGAAAGCTGATTTGGCATGGTTGTTGGTGTCGGACTGGCTGGTCTGAGGATTTCAGAAATTGCTGATCTGCTGTGATTTTCCTAAACAACCATCTCTGGGGTTTACAGAGGATGGTCTGACAAAGAGAAAATATCCAGTGAGCTGCAGTTCTTTGGCGGAAACAGCCTTGTTGATGTCAGAGGAGAATGGCCAGACTGCTTCAAGCTCACAGGAGGACCGCAGTGTCATGTCTTGTGCTGGTGTGCAGGAATTCTCTGGGTTTGTAAGAGTTGGTGCAGAGCCTTGTTCCCGTGCAGCAGCCTGGCACACCTGCCTTTTTCCCTCCTCCTGAACGGACTCCCCACGCTTCACCAAGTAAGCATTTTTCCTTTTTCTGTCCCTGCATGGATTTCCCTCATAGGACCACAGTTCCTAAATCTGTAGAATCACCCCAGCAATCCAGCCCCTGCCCACAACACCCAGAAGAGTATCAGTTCCCATCCCTTCAATTCCAGTGCTCCCTAAGAATCCATTTGAGTTTTTGGCTCAGACCCTCCACTAGAGTTTTAATGGTTAATTAGTTATTTGTGCTTATTGTGTGACTACGCTTTTTAAATAAAGTTTCTTTAACTTTTAAGTAAGCTGTCTCCAATGTGTCTGCATTTGAGTCCTTTTCCTGAGTACGACTCAACCCTCATAACAAAAAGTAATGCAAATAACCACTCATTACAACCAAGGTATGCAGAAGGTCATCTCTGAACACACAACATGTCAAACCTTGAAGGAGATCGTCTACAGCAGCAGAAGACCACACCTGTGCCACTCTTGTCAACTATTAACAGGAAACTGAGGCTACAATTCACATGGGCTCACCAAAATTGAACAACAGAAAATTGGAAAAATGTTGCCTGGTTTCATGATTCTCGATTTCTGCTGCGACATTCGGATGGTGGGGTAAGAATTTGGCACAAACAACATGAAAGCATGGATCCATCCTGCCTTGTGTCAATGGTTCACTCTGCTGTTGGTGGTGTAGGGGATATTTTCTTAGTTCACTTTGGGCCCCTTTCAGGTACCAACTGAACATCGTTTAAACCCCACAGCCTACCTGAGTATTGTTGCTGATTATGTCCATCCCTTTATGACCACAGTGTACCCATCTTCTCATGGCTGCTTCCAGCAGGATAAAACACCATGTCACAAAGCTCAGATCTACTCAAATGGCCTCCACAGTCACCAGATCTCAAAGGAGCACCTTTTGGGATTTGGTGGACTCAGAGTTCGCATCATTGATGTGCAGCCGACAAATCTGCCCCAACTGTGCGATGCTGTTATGTGTCAATATGTTTCCAGCACCTTGTTGAATCTGCATCATGAAGAATTAAAGCAGTTCTGAAGGCAAAAGGGGATCCAGCCAACCCAGTACTAGCAAGGTACACCTAATAAAATAGCCAGTGAGTGTATAAATGCTCTATAAGCGTGCATTTGAAATATAAAAATTATGCTTTTTTCTTTTGCATTTTTGGCCACAGTGGCTTTTTATCAGCAGTGGACAGAGACAGGAAATGGTGGAAAGCTACAGGGGAAGACACGCGGGGAAATTGGCAACAGGCCAGGATTTGAACCCGCACCGCAACGCGGCATATGTATGTGGTCGCGGGCTTCACCACTAAGCCACCCAGGTGTCCCAAAATTATGCCTTTTTTATTAGCCTTATAAAAACACACTTGAATCATATACTTCCATGAGACTACATGCAGTGTACTATGAATACCTGGGAAGTGTACTCACAATGGTAAAAATGATCAGTGTGGGTTTCTGTACACTTCACACCCTTGACTGTTGCCATCTTGGCTACAAAGAGCAAGGGAAATCACCACCAACCAATTTTCAGCCAACAGGCTGAGAAGAGGATGCATTATTAATGCTGGAGCTAAAAGCTGAAATTATGTGAGTCGATAGCAATAGTGTCTCTCACATCACAGTTAACTTCAGTAAACCACATTTCCAAAAAGGGCACAGTTTGCTGTGTTTGATTTGAGACATTACCCTGCTGAAATTTTCACACTGCTCTAGCAGGTAAAGCACTATTAGAATTGCACTAATGGAAGCATCTGAGCTGCAACACAGCAACAGTCTTCAGTATACCTTATGTATCATTTCTGATTTTTCAACTTTGGAGCAGCTCACCTATAAAGCTGCAGTTCTACAGGGCAACAGAAGTGGCTGATTAAAGAAAATAAGCCAGTAAGAAAGAATATTTTCACTGACAGAAACAGGAACAGGACAGAAAAAGGGGGGAAAAAAATCGATATCAAAGGGAACAGAAGGGGGGGAAAGGAGACCAGCTGAGGATTTGAAGGTTTGTGATCAGTTGAAGGGGAAACTGTTGAAGGTGGCCTCTTACCTTCACTGCTTACTGTCGGACCATTCATCTCTTTGTACTGACACTGCCCATCCACTCTCTGTGATGAATCATTCAGGGCTGGGTAATGTAACTCCTCATTAGCAGGATGTTCTTGGCTTTTCTTCAGGTGCAGCCAAATCGGGAAGGTTTTTAAAGTGGAAACGTTCCTGTTGTGGCCCTTTTTAGCAGGCGGGGCCTGTGGTGGAGGCTGGCAGCGCTCTCCTTGACACTTCAAACAGTTTTCATAAATGACAGCTCTTTTCTCTTGCTGTGAGTCTTGTAATGGTACTGCCGGTGCCAAATTGAGCTCATTACCCAAAGCAGGGCTCATTGACTCATACGGGTTCAATTTGTGTGTCTTTGCCTCTGGCTGGCTATCTGTGCTTGGAAAGCCGAGCAGATCAGCTAAAAGACAGGCTAATTTCTCTCTTCCTTTTTTTGACAGCGGTGACTCCTCACTCATCGTCACAGTTGGCATCCAAGCAGTGTGGACGATTTCAGAGCCAGGAGAGATCTCCTGAATTTCCATCTCTGCAATAGTGCATTCACTGGTACTGGGTCTGAATGGTGATTTGTCAACACTTTGATCTGCTGGATTGAAAATAAGATGTTCTGGAGGCAAAAAAAAAATCTTCAACAACTTTAATTTCTGTCCCAAATCAAATCAGCAAGCTGTGGCTGCTACATCAGTGTTTCTGCCCAGCATGCTTTAAATCTGTTTATGCATGCAAGAGAAACCGCATGCAGCGTGCATTAAAGACTTTAGAGTATCCTTACCTGGTATTGCGGGTATCACTGAAGAACTACTAGGGATGTATGGAGTCCCCTGTGAAATAATATTGGAAAACACAAAACAAATAAACTGGATGACTTTTATTTAAGACAAACGCAAGCAAAAAAGCCCACCCTGGTATTGAAATATGAGGGAAAGGCTGGCAGTGACCTATATTTCTTGTCAACAAAGCTGATGAAAAGAACAAAACTGACTCAGGAATTTCACACTTCAACAGCCTGGCTATGGCTCACAAGCCCACTGCTTCTTTTGAGAACAAAAACCTTTAAAATGAATCACAAATATGTACTTTTTAAAAAAAATTTATTTGGTTTTAAAAGGCTCAGCAATTTCCCTAAACATCTGCATTGCGTGTTTTGACCAAATGCTCCCGATTTGACTGGTACCAAGCTACAAATGGGTACAATCTGCCTGATTCTGAGTTTAAAAATCAGTCAGGTGACATAGCTGTGAACGCTTTGAGTGTTTTATTAGAGGCTGTCTGATGTCTGCATGCATCACATGATCACAGGTTGGTCTTACTTTTTTTTCTTGTACCGCCAATGAGCACTACATTGTGGATTGTGTTATTCAAGCTGAAGAAATTGAATCCCCTCTCATGGCATTCATGGCATTTCCACGCTTAAATAAATACACTACCAGCAGGTGGAGCTCTCTGTATGGAGTAAGAGTGTCTAATAAGGCCTAGTAAAAGCTTCAGTTACTTTTGTACCTGACTGCAGTAAGCTATCTCATAATGTACTGTATGTGAATAACTCCCAGTTACTCTAAAAAGCAACATGTGATTTGCCCTCAAGCCATCGTTGGCCAATCGGTTGTCAGAAAATGTTTCTGTAACTCTGAAAAGGCTCTGATTCTAGCTCTGAATTCATTGAAGTGAGCACATCTTTGGAATGATTGATAAAATACCCTCCAGATTAATAATAAGGTAAATAATTATCAGTTGTATCCCTCACAAAGACCAAACTCTAAAAAAGACAAATTCACAACTCTGACAGCACAGAAGAAGTCAACACAAGACACAGCTCAGACAAAGACTACCACCTAACCTCAGTCTGTACGCAAGTATATTAAAATAAACTGGTTTAGAGCTCATAGGCAGTAGGCAGGTTTTACAGCCTAAAGTAAGCCATTAAAGGCATTAAATAAAAATTGTGTGTTTTGACCTAGATATGCAAAAATCAGAGGCAGAGGTGTAATGAGGAGGGAAAATTGCAAGTCACTCGCAACTTACAAGGTGTGAATCTGCCATGTTCAGTGACAGTGTAAAACTCAACTGGGTGCTGAAACGCTAACGTGTTAGACAGATGGGCCGTGGGACTGTTAGTTGTTCTGACACCAAACGCAGAGCGGCATCACCGTCAGCCTGCACAATACGACAAAGGTCACACTGACAAGCGAGCTACAGAACAGATGATACACTGATGATAAAGCCTGTGCACACAAGCTGCTACTGCATGACGACGAGTTATACAATGGAGCGTGTTCACGAGACCATTTGAACGGGACTGATGACTTTTTTTTTAAGTTTGACAGAAAAACAGATGGCTGACGAGAATGCAACTACGCTCATCGAACCCAGATTTGGACCACATTCCCTTGTGCCAGAAAACAAACAGAATAGGCATGTTTCCACTTACCTTAAATCCACCGCAAACAGAGCAGATGGTCACGATGGTTTTGGAGACAGAAGTGAGGGAGGTGCAGGTATTACAGGAGTCACTAGAGGGTGCCACCTTGGTTTTCTTACTCGCCACTGAAAGGCCCTGTAAGCGTTCACTGATTGATGGACTTTCAGTAGCTTCTGAGTGACCCTCTGGGGTTGTACCACAGCTCTGGTCCTGTTGTGCTGCCTCTGCTGTGAGGCCTAAAAGGACTGAAGGGTCTTTAGTGGAGGTGGAGGCTTCATTTTCTTTGACACCTCCACCTGCTTCCTGTAACAGACTCCGAGGAGTGTCATAGACGTACCTAAGTGATGTTGGCACCTGGTACTCATGCCCAGGAAGAGCAGGGCAAGTGCAAGGGCTCAGGTCTTGTGCCAAATGTGGAGGCAAGCTTAAAAAAGAACCAAAGTCCTCTCCAGGGGTCATATCCAGACTGCCTGTGTAGGAGGAGAAGCTACCAGTGTACGAGGAATGGCTTCCAGTGGCGATGCCACTGTCTGATGAGCTCTGACGACCGATTTCCTGAAGTTGCCGGGGCAGCTTGGCCGCAGGCCGGTGTGCACCTCCCTGGTTGGCCGAAAGCTTATCGCCAATCTGCAGTGCCAGTTTGGTGCCTGCGTGGCTGACGTTTTCAGGGTGGTTAGAAGCTGGTTCGGTCCAAATGGCCAGCCGGCTGCCAACACTGCAGTCTGAGTGGCTGGTGTCTGAAGTGTCAGAAGAACCAGATATGCTGCGGTCGTCGCCCCCAGCAGACGGGCAGTAAGTGGATGAGACTGCCAAGAGGAGCAGAACATAATTACCTCTTTAATGAATTTAATCAACAAAAACACTGCTTCCATCAATAAAGCATATTAAAGAATCATATTGGGCTTGTTTTGGCTCAGCCGCTTTTTTCTCCCACATAATAAGAACAATAAATCACCGAGCTAGTAATGTCAAACCTAAAAACTTGGGTCTTGTTTTCTACCTGTGCCACTCCCGTGAGACAGCATGCTCAGTCGTTTTTCTAGCTCCTGGGCCTCAAGGTTCAGCTTTTCCTCTGAAGTAGTCTGGCTGGCACTGGGATCTTTAAAAAACAAACAAACCAAAAAAGTTAGATTACATAACAGCCAGAATGATCTTGATTATGAAAAGTCAGGCAGAGAAAAATTAAGTGTAAGTGCTAAGTGTGATGAATCCTGATGCTGTCAATGAGATATGGGATCAAATGTGACGCAGCTGAGCCGCTGCGGTCACACGGGCACAGCTGTGAAAACACATCCAGCTACTTCAAGACATGAGAAGGGACACTTTAAACTGCAAGGGTCTCACTCATCTGTCTGTGGCACCAAGCAAACAGTGTCAGCCACAAGGCGTAAGTGAAAAGAAGTAAACAACTTTGCAGACGTGTGCTATTATTTGATCTGTGAGTGTAGCGTGCTGTTGGACAGGCAGAGAAAAGGGTCACGCAGGGGAACACCTAGCGGTATTTGTGCAGCACTAAGGGGTGTATTAATAGTGCTGCCGCGTGGCTCTGTTGGTACGTGTTTTGCTGCTGGTGGCTAAAGACTCTGGGTGCCGTGCAAGAATCTAATGTGCCTTGGACCACAAAGGTCAGTTCTAACGCCGGACTGATACTTTTTTATATCTATCTGATCCTGCAGCAGTGATGTGGTAAATATACCATAACTCTGAAAACTTCACATCCTACGTGCCTTCCAGTGTGCAGGAGTGTCCAATAAACTTTATTGGACACTCCTGCACACCCTTTATTGAATAAAGGGTTTAAAAAAAAAAGTCAGCACATGACTACAGTCTTTTTTCTTCACATGTTAACTGCAAATTCTCCACATTGCTTTCATGTCATCACCTTAGAAAGCAGGTTTCTTCATATACATATATTTTAACTCTTTATTTATCTAATATTTTCTTTGTCTCTCCACATGTAAACTGAGGTTCCTCCAGTTTTTTTTTCTTTTCTTTTGTTTGAGCTTGTTTCTGTTTCAGCCTGAGATGACCATATTGAAGATATCCTCTCACTGACATCATACAGTGTTTAGAGGAGTCTGAAGATTGAACTTCTGGCTCACAGAGATTGCTGGCACATACACTAACCTCAATACTTGAAATGTTGGCCATGTTTATTTTGAGTATCCACTATTGTAGCAGTTTCTACAGGATATTGCAGAAGTGCTCAGAGAAACTTCAAAAAATCCAAAGAGCTCCATCTCAGACTTTACAGACCTCAGTTAGCATGTTAAATGTTAAAGTTCACGACAGTACAATTATAAAAAAAAGACTGAACAAGTATGGAAGGGTTGCATCTGAAGAAACCACAAGACTTCTAGAACAATGTCCTTTGGACAGATGAGACCAAAGTGCAGATGTTTGGCCATAATTCACAGCGCATATTTGCCAAAAGCCAAACACAGCATTTCAGCACAAACACCTCATACCAGCACGGTGGTGGAGCTGTGATGATTTGAACTTGTTTTACAGCCACAGGACCTGGGCACCTCGCAGTCATTGAGTCGACCAAGAACTCCTCTGTATACCAAAGTATTCTTGAATCAAACATGAGGCCATCTGTCTTACAACTAAAGCTTGGCTGAAACTGAATCATGCAACAAGGCAATAATCCCAAGCACAGCAGCAAATTTGCAACAGAATGGCTGAAAAAGAAAAGAAGAAGACTTCAACCCAACTGAAATGCTGTGGTGGGACTTTAAGAGAGACGTGCATAGACAAATGCCTGCAAACCTCAAAGAACTGAAGCAAGGTGCAAAGAAGAGTGGGTCAAAATTCCTCCACAATGTGAAGAACTGAAAAAGTCATGCAAATAATTATTACTTCAATAGTTACTGCTGCTAAGAGTGAATCTACAAGGTACAGAATCAGGTGTACTTAGTATTTCACAAGTGTAAAATGCGTAAAATGCGGGGTATGTCTATTCTCATATATATATATATATATATATATATATATATATATATATATATATATATATATATATATATATATATATAAGATTATGTGCTGTTTTGTGTGCTAAATTTAAACTAAGTGAAAATTAGTTGCACCGCTAACCAGCACTTACCAGTCTCAGGTCATGTTTGCTTGACTGATAGGTAGCCAGCCTATCAGAGTTAGCAATATTTTTGTGGTTTTTGAATCCCAGCTGAGCTCTGCTCAGGCCATCAGGGTTACTCCCCTTTGGTTTCATTTGGATTTCATGGCTCTAGAAGCTGGCAAAGATGGCAGTGGGCTGTAAACAGGCTTCATAAATGTCCTCACTACATTCTTCTAATGTCTGTGCTTGTGGCATAAGGAATCTAAATGAAATAAATCTAAAGTGATAAGTACAAATGATCAGAGAGCACTTCCAAATGTCAATCCTTTTTTTGCCCCATACGTAGGCAAACCTAACTAGCCATCAGTTAATCTTTACATAATCTTTAATCAGTTTGTTTTTTTTCTTGTATTGACAGCTTAAAGGCATGTATTTCCTGCCTTTTACATGTTTCATAGTTATAGACAAACATCCTTATGATTAAATGTAAAAATGAGCATTATGGGAATAGTTTGTATGCTGGAGACTAAACAGAAAGCAGCAAAGCTAGAGGTGATGCAGCACACAAAGGGCGACAGACAGGCAAATAAGCCAAGGAGCATTAAGGGCAATTAATGAAAAGAGCAGCTAGCGCAGATATTTAAGCATGAGCTGAGCAAGACTGACAGACAGGCAGACATGGACTGTGAGGTGAAAGGTAAGTGAGAACCAGAGACATGGTGAAGGAGTGCAGAGAGGGATGAGACAAAGTGAAAGATGAGGAAAAAGGGGAGGGGAGAGCCGGGCGCACTGTGACCGAGAATGACAGGGAGGGAGGCACCAGTGGAATGCTGTGGATGAGGTTACACACATGCCCGGAGCGATTAGGAGGCTTTGGCTGCTCTGCTACCATGACTTTGACCCCCCACCCCCACCCCCGCCAACCCCCCCCCCCCAACATCCTTCCTACTATTTATTCTAGTAGGCATCACAATAATAGGAATATGAGCTCAACATGCGATTGGGCGACAAGATGTGCGAAAACCAAAATATCCACAAGCCCCTACAGCTACTCTCTCAACATTTCCTGCTAACTTGGAGGCTGGGTGAGAAATTTTTTTTCTGAACTGCTAGTGTGGAAAATCAAAAGTGTTGCAGTAATCAGCGGGGCACCAAATAATGTTTAACTACTTCAGTAACACTGAATCTGAGTGTGTTTAAGAAAGTAACATAAAATATTAAATATATCCAAGAATAGCAACAGGCTTTTGTATGTTTTGTATCTATTGTTTGTACATATACATGTATATGATATGGATTATGGACTGGTGCCAAATTACAGTTTATGGTTTACTTTGAATTTAAAACTGCATTAATAGATATTTTGGCCACTTTAGGGGGCTGTGAAAAAAAGCTGTGAACACAACACAAATATATTAATGAATTAAAAAAAAACTCCTGTCCTTTCAGCTCTGTTTTTAATCTCCATCAGCTCCTGATGGAAATTAATCTTCCTTTAACTATTAAATGTTTTCTAATACAAGTGACCAACATTTTCTTGCTGCATCAGCAAACAAGGCCCATAAACAAAACCCGCAACAACAAACCAGCAAACCCACAAATAATAAAGCCCAAACAATGAACTAAAAAGGTGCTCAAAAAACACTGCAGAAACATGTACTCAACATGTACACGGGATGATTTTTTTTTAAATTTAATTCAATCATTTAGAATGAGCGTCCTGCATTTTTAGAGGTGTGGCTGCTTTGACTCACGTGCATGCTGACACAGACAGCTATTAAGGTTTTGCAAGCGCATGACCACTAACCAAGTGACATTAATTTGCCCGTGCTTTTGGATGTGTGACATTATAGGATAGAGTGAATAAGGGCCCAGACACACAAGTCTAGAAACCACTCAGTGACTCCCTGGTAACTACTGGTTGCTAGGGAAAATGTATTCCCTTACCAGCTAATGCTAACCTCCTTCTGATTGCTTTGGTCACTAGCAAACTGCTGCAGTTTTCTGCAGACACTCACTAGCTTATCCAAGCGACAGTTACACTGCGTAAAATGTGATGCAAATGCCTTCAAAGTAAAAGTTGCCCCTTTTGAAATGTGTTGGCTGCAGTTGTGAGGAACAACTTTTACGTTTCAGGTTTGTGTTGCACTTTTTTTCAAGTTTTACTACTGCTCAGCTAGTACTTAGAGAGTGTTTGCAGACAAGTCACCGTCTTCCATGCAAACTAAAGGCAACTGAAGCAGCCTGCTGGCAACCAAAGCTTTCATTAGCAGGTTTCTGGTGCAGCACACTGTTCGATAGATGTCACCCAGCAACAGCATGCAACTTCCAGGTACAACTCACCGGCAGTCTGGGAATACACATTTTCACCCTCGCAACCAGTGGTTGGATCACATCCAATACGGCAGACAACTCCTGCACAATGTGCGCATGATGTCACACAAAAAATCTCTATAGTCAAAAGCTGTCTGATAGGCTTCACCTCATCTTATGTGTGCCATTGAATTGGACCTGGTGTGTATTTTTAATGCAATAATCTAACAAATAATATGCACCATTTTTCAATACTTGTACAAAAGACAAGAGGTCTGCGCTAAAGTTTGTACAGTGAGTAAAATTCTGTTTTGTTGTTAGTACTATTTAGCATTGGAACAGTATTTTTGTTGTAGACTGAAAGATTTGGGTTTGACATTAAAAGATTAACAGCTTTTATTTCCAGCACCTTTTGTCTGAATCCACCCATTTTTCTTATGATTAAAAGTATTTTTAAAAGTACTTTGCCTTTGCAGACCGCATTTATAGTTAGAGGAATAACCAACAGGAAAACCAGAGAGCTGTCTTTGGGTGAAAAACAAGCAATTGTGAAGCTGAGAGAAGATGAAAAATCAGTCATTGCACAAACTTTGTCCATAGGCAGTACAACCGTTTGAACGTCCTGAAGAAGAACGTCATCACTGATGTACTAAGTAACAGATGTGGAGCAGGTAGACCAAGGAAAACTACAGCAGTTGATGACAGAAACATTGTAACTGCTGTAAAGAAAGACCTTAAAACACCTGTTGGTGACGTCAGTAACAACCTCCAGAGGGCAGGAGTGAAGGTATCACAATTTGCTGTTTACAGAAGACTTCATGAACAAAAGTACAGAGCAGGGGTAGGGAACTCCAGGCCTCGAGAGCCGGTGTCCTGCAGGTTTTAGATGTGTCCCTGATCCAGCACACCTGAATCACATATAGAAGTCATTAGCAGGACTCTGGAGAACTTGACTGCATACTGAGGAGGTAATTCAGTCATTTGAGTCAGGTGTGCTGGATCAGGGACACATCTAAAACCTGCAGGACACCGGCTCTCAAGGCCTGGAGTTCCCTACCCCTGGTACAGAGGCTTCTCCAGAAGATGCAAACTACTAACTATTAGGAAGACGAGGAAGGCCAGGCTGGAATTTGCCAAGAAGTACAGAGATGAGCCTCAAACTCTGGGACAAAGTTTTATGGACTGATGAGACAAAGATGAACCTTTACCAAGCTGATGGAGAGGCTAAAGTTTGGAGAGAGAAATGATCTGCTCATGATCCCAGACATCTGTGAAACACAGTGAAGTTAATGTCATGGCTTGGGCTTTATGGCATCTTCTGGGACGGGCTCATTTGCCACTAAATATTAAGTCTTATTTTCTTTAATCAATTTATCTGTTCCCAGACTTTTACACACAGGTAAAATGGGTGGTTTCAGACAAAATGTCTACAGCAAAAATAAAGGGATTGGCCTCACAGTTGCAATACTTTTGGAAGGGAGTGTATACCCATAAAATTTATGGGTGCCCTTTCTTCAACTAGCATTACCAGGTAAATCAGCACTGCTCCCTCTCGTTCAAAAATGGTCACTTCTCACTCCATAAAACCACAACAGCCACAGCCAAAACGCCAAGCTCACAGTCTGTGCAAAGCAGAGGGAAACCTAAGAATTCATTTCTCTCTCTCTTTGGCTTTGTCATATTTTTGATAAATAATCTTCAGTCAGATTTTCACATCAGATGGCAGAAGCAGAGAAGAAGTACCAGTTACACTTTGTGTCTTTCACAAACTGAAACCTGACAGCTATCTGGAACTGGATCCATCCAGTAGCACTACATCCTGGACTATACATAGAATACAATTGAATTTGTTCCGTAATTAGAATGAGTACAATAGTCATCCTCTTACTGAAGTTTAAGGTGACCTAAAGCTTTACATTCATCACTTAAGTCAGGGGTTAGGACGTTTGACTAAAATTATAAATTGCTTCAGGGGGATTTATGTAATTGCATAAAAAACAGCTGCCAGACATAATTTAGGCAGATCAAAGCACATCCATCATCAAAGAAATCCTCTGGCTTTATTCTGCCAAAAGTGGGTGGATTCGAGGATAAATCTCTACAAGCAACACGAGCAGAGTTAGCTAAAATTATAATGGTAAATGTTGACTTTAGTATTTATACTTAGAAGTTCACCTCTCGTCTTTGAGACAGGAGTTCTCAGAAGTCCCCACCCTTACTCCACATAATCAAAGCTCATGTAAGTGATTTAAAAAATTCCCAAGTTAAAGTTTAGTGAAATAAGTCGGCAAACTATCAGTTTGTTTTCCATAAGAACCACCAATTTAACAAAATTATTCTTACATCTAAACTTTCCCTCTCTTTTTAGTCCTTTTTCAGCCAAGCAGTATGAAACACTTCTGATACTGACCTGGCAAAATGGGCCGCAGTCCAAAAGGGCCTCGGGTGGGGGAGATGCCTCTAACGATGCAGTCGAATAGAAAGCTGATCTGCTCGCTCTCAGCAGATGTGAGCAGAAAAACGCCAGCCCCTGAAAATAGACCTTGTTAGTTTTGAGCTTTTTTCTTCTTTTTTCTTTTCTTTTTTTTTTTTGCACAGTACCAAAATACTCACTGCTAAGCTAAATAAACTCTAATTTATAAAACTGTGTTTTACAGCAATGAATAAAAAAGATATTGCAAGACTGGTTGGGGCAAAATGATAATTGTTCAGGCTGTTTACTCGCTATAAATCAGTAAAACGTTTCAATTTTACAAAATTTGTAACTTTCTTGAAAAGACAACTATACCATCAGAATGGGGTGTTAAAATAGGTTACAGGAACATACAAACATAACTATCTGATTAAAAAATATGTAAATCAGCACTACATGAACCCATCCCCAAAGAAAGTACTGAAGTATGTTTTTCATAAATCACAGATGCTGTTATTCAGTATTACATAATGGGGGGGAAAAATCTTTCCTTCTTTAGGATCCGAGTTTGTCTATTACAACAATTTGGAGTCTAATAAAGGAGGATTTAATATAATGCAGAGGTCTGAAAGGTCATGTTCTCCTGAGGTCTCTTGACCTCCCTATGACAGCACAACTGCCTGTGCATTACAAAGGGTTGTTGTGTCACCCTGTTCCTGAAACCACCTATTTTAAGGCTGCCCTCGCTTCATTCCTTACACTGCACTGAGTAAGAGGTCAAAGGTCAACAACAAAGTCTGCTCAGGTGTTTTAACCAGTTTAAACTAAAGATTTATTGCCTGCTTTGTCTTTTTATGATGGATCCGATTAAAGTGTCTCACCTCACACCTTTTCATGTTGCAAGCATACAAATTTATATACACATTGCTTTTGATGTTAGGTGAATGAATTTTAGGTGCACTACTAAATGCAGGAGCACAAAAAACCCACAAACACAAAAGAAAATGAAGAACAGGTGGCAGAGCTTTTTAGTTCACATTATTCTCTGTAGGAATGAAAATAACTCAAGTGGATCCTTCTGGTCTCTGTTCCAAGAGGTGATAAAAACACAGCATCCATACAAAGTAAGACAATTTATGAAAATCAACATTGTTAAGTGGGAAGTGTAAATGAGCAAGCACTGAGAGCCAGTTGAAATACAGATTTCTTTGATTATTAAATTAGCAACCTTCATAAATACTTTTTAATATTATGTAGTTTAACTATTAGCAGAAATAATTAAAAGAAACATGAGAAATAAATAAAGCCAATGAATAAAAATGACAATACTATACGAGCACTAACTACAGAGAAGCCATTTTGACTCTCTTCAATTCATTCTAATTTTCTGACCACTTTGGTATGGTAAAAGGTTAGAATAGTGTGCAGTTATAATACTGACAACTTGTTACCAATGGCTGTTTACACAGCCGGCAGATGGGGAGCAAAATGAGCAGTTATATGGAGTCATATTTAAACTTTCTGCTATATATACTGAGTAGTCATTTCCAGCTGTTTGGTATACAGCAGGACTTTTTCACCAAACCAAAACAGTAAAGCTGTACATCTATTTATCATGCATTACTGACAAAATCTGAAACTTGTGTATCAAGGAGCTTAGCAGCTAAACACTACTGGTGTTTAGCTTAGCAACTAAACACTTTTTTTTCAGTAACCATTAATGTAAGCACTACAATAAATCAGTAAATAAATAATTTTGTCTAAACAATTTCAGCAGTTAAATAACAGGACATGGACACACCTATGAAAACAATGGAAACTATAGATTCCAATGGCTCAGAGTCAAGCTACTTTCTACAAACAATAGCCAACTGTAGCCACAAAATGGCAGAAATTTACAAGTTGGATACAAACAGGCAAGAAACTTTATGAGACAAAGCAGTGTTTTTTCTAAATTGTTGGAAGTCAAAATCTGAATTAAAATGAATTTAGTTTAATCCTGCAACCCTCCAAGAGACAGACAACAAAATGTTGAGTGTACAAAGAAAAAAAACAAAAAAAATGAAAAATATTTCTAAATTTAAGAAGCTGGAACCTGTAACTTTTTTTTTTTACTTGATAAATTAATTAATTCCTTAATAATTATTTAAGTCTAAATCTAACTGCTAGTTAAGATTTCAATATTGAATATGAGTGACCTTGTGTTTTGTATTTTCTGATTTATCAGTGACAAGTGCTGTAATGCTGCAATTTCACACTGGGATTAATAAAGTATCTATTCAACAGATTTTTCATCTTGATTAATCGCACATTATCTTCCATCTGTACCAAGCATTTCACACGCACGCCTACACAATATTTAAATGCCCATTTGTCCATGGCATAGACAAAAGGCAGGACAAATGCAGATTGCAGTTCTACAACTGCCCTAACCAAACGTGAGACATCCAGCACTGTTAAACCACTTCTCCCTGTGCTGTGGATAAACTGTGCCGAGGGATTACATGACACAGGAATGCTTGGCCTTTACCACACACAAACACTGAGATGCACTTTCAAGCTGTCCCACTTTTCCTTTTTTTTCCCTTTTTGTAGATGAAAGTAAAGTGATGTCTGACCTTCTTCGTGCCATGTCAGATGGACTGCTGAAGGTTTAATGGATCTTATATAAAATAAATAAATAAAATAAAATCACTCCACATTCTTGAGTGTCATGTTTCCAGCAGGGTCATCGTGTGTCTTTAATGCTCCAGTGTCTCTGACTATCACCTCATGTCTGAGTCTGTCCCCTCCAGGTGTTCACATGCAGTCCTCTCCACTTTAAGAGTTTCACATCTATTCAAGTTTGCAAACTTTGGTTTATCTTATCATAGGGACACACACAGCCAGACGTGTTAAAACAGACCTTTAGGATAACTCCAGCTCCTCCAGAGTGATGCATGGTGCTGAGTTTTGGGCACAGCAGGGGTGATTATGCACAGACTGCTTCACTTCCTTTCTTGTTGCCCTGAACAGATGCTTTTCTAACGATTCGTCTTCCAAGGCAATAAAACACAACGAACAAATGAGAGCAGCTGAAAAATAGTTTGCTGCCTGTCATGTTGTGCGCTCTCCATTACACATCTAAGCAAAGCTGTGACAACAGCCCACTGCTTTCATTTTGGCTGATTTTACAAATGATCAAAAGTGGGCAGACAAAAAAAAATTGTAATTTTAAGAAATTTCTCCAGTGACAGCAGTCAATCAGCAGCCACACAGCAAACATCAAAGGCTTTTATAGGCCTTAAAATTATATTAATAACGCAATAAAGACCATTAGAATGCCTTTGAAAGAGTACAATGACCTGGTTAAAAAAAAATTACTGCCTTAATATTTTTTGAGGTGAGCTGAAGCCTTTTGAATGTGAGTCATTTAGGAAGTATTCTGGGTTACGAAGAGTCTTTAGTATTACATGTCTGTGGATGCTCTGAGCAATTAAAGACAAGGGGGGGGGGGGGGGGGGGGGGGGGGGGGGGGGGGGGGGGTAACAACGCTGCATTTCAAAGGAAAAACAAGAACATCTGAAAAAGGTAAGAAATATTACACAGGAGTCACAGCCGATACAACCCTGTGATCATTTTTGTGATCATAATCATATGCTGTAGTATTTAGAGCCAGACCTTATTAGCTGATATAAGCTGTCCAATGTGAATTCTTCTTAAGGTGTTACCATTCACCCATTTTTTAATTGTATTTTTGCCTATTGCACATGTCCAGATGGAAAAGCTTACAACCTCTTGTAAAAAATTATGAAGTCACCACACTTGGAGGCTGTTCAATGAGCTCTTTTACTTTGCAGCGCATAAACAAACCACAGATGTGACAAAGCTCTTTTTTATATATATATCTGAACACTCTAGCATCATGAAACAGGCCTCAAACTAATTAAATGATTTTAAGTAATGGCATTTGTTCCAGATGAAGTAGAGAAAAAGATACTGTGGAAGCTTGAACAAAATCACAATTAGTACTTTTTTCACACCTCCTCTGGCCTTTGATTCATTATGAACTTTATGAAAAAAAAATTCTACAAAAGCTGGTTCAAATGTTCTCAAAGAGCAGTTAACAGATCAGCTTTGCTGGATGGAGCCTCATCATGGACCATCATAAATGTTCTAATTGGATTAAAATCTGGACTGTGTGCTGGACATGTCATTTTTGTCACAAAACACCGATTCCTCTTTCTGCCCATCTGTTGGTTTTTCAGTGCATGTTGCTTTGAGGTTTTTCCTTCTGACTCTTTGACATCTTCCATGTACCCATATGTTTTCCCTTTTTTACTCCTAACACTTTGTACAGATGTTTTAAACACAGCTGACTACCAACAACCAACACATTTTACCACACTCTGTCCTGGATTTCCTTCGTGTAGGAGTTGTATAATCCTTTCAACTGACAGCTTTCTTCTTGGAGAGATGCTTCCTTTCACTCTGCCAGGTGCAACAGTTTGTTGAGGTCTGCAAATAACAGCTGGCTATTTTAAATATTAAAATTTGTACAGGTTTTTGTTTCAGAAATATAAATCACAAAGTGATTCCATGTTTTTTCCCTCTATTAATCTGAAAAAATTTGATCAGTAATTAAAATAATTTGTTTGGAGTATGTTTCATGAGGCTAGAATGTTCAGCTATTAAAAAAAAGTGGCTTACATCACATCTGGGGTTTGTTTATTTGCTACAAAATCAAAGAGTTGAATGAACATCCTCCAAATGGGGTGATTGCATAATGATTGCCCGGGGTTGTATAAAAGAAGAACCGCAGTGCCAAAATGAATGTAAGAGATTTCATTTCTAAGGTAACAGCTTAAGGTTTCTGTTTTAGTCAGATGCTCGTGGAGCATCTGACTAAAACACGACGTAAACTAAGTCAATTCAAATATCACTCAAAAAAAAAGACAACTTTGCAATTCTAAGAACAAAACTCTATACTTTAAATGTGTGGACCCTTGAAGACTAAATGGATAATTGGACACATCATTAGACTCAAAGTAAAGAGGTGCCTGTGTATTTTGTGTACCATGTGGAGCATAATGCATACAAAAGTTATTTTAGGGTGATTCAGAAATGGTGTCATCACATAGTCTGTCCAGCAGAGCAGACAGAGCAGACGGATTCAAGTGGTGTCTTCTTTTTAAGTTGCTGCCTAGTATGTGAATTCCACTGCTGTGACGTGGGATCTCCAGACGCTGCATTTTAGTGATTTAAGATGTGTTTGTGGGCTAGGACACAATCTGAATTCCACTTCCTCTCAGAGATTTAACTAAACTTATGTCATCACATGATTGGGTGTGCATATTGTTACCTGTGTAATGGGTGAAATAATAAATTGATCCCCTGCTGAATTTGTGGTTTTGCTCACTTCCAAAAAAACTGAACAGTCTAATTTTTATAGTAGTTTCATTTTAATGGAGAGAGACAGAATATCAACCAGAAAATAAATATTTATATATCATTACATAAAAGTTATAAACTGATCTGCATGTCATTGACTGAAATAAGTATTTGATCCCCAGGCAAAACACTTAGGAAAGGTGGAGAAACCCTTGTTGTGAAGCACAGCCCTTTGACTGCTCTTTGGTCTCACCCATGGTGGTGGAGAGGTTAAAATGTTTGAAACTGATTCTGTGGACAGGTGTGCATTATATACATAAAGAGTTGAGATCAGGAGCATCTGTAATTGATTGATTGTAATGAGTAGATTGTAAATACTTATTTTCTGAATTTTTGGTTGATATTCTGTCTCTCTCCATTAACATTAAACTACCATAAAAATTGGAGACTGTTCATTTCTTTGTAAGTGAGCAAACCTACAAATTCAGCAGGGGATCAAATTATTATTTCCCCCACTGTATATAAAGCCTGACGCTTCAACTCACCAACATCTGCATTGAGTTCTTTTTCTATTGATATTCTGACAATTTTGACCAGAAGTAACTATTCACATCTGTGCTGCTTTAACGCTTCTTTGAGCACAACATGGAGCAGCAAAGTGTGGAGAATTCTGTTATTTACTTAATGACACAACTGTGTGATTCACAGCTTTCAGTCACGTGCTCAGCATGAAGCCCTGGAGGGTGAAACATCGTTCCAACAAAGTGGATACTCCCTACAAATGCAGCATAAGTCTTTCAATTTACCATCTGTTTTAAGCCATGAATATTCAAATAACCCTGCAAATGGAAAAAAAAAAAAAAAAAGAACAAACTGCTAGTTTTGGGCACTTGAGATCCACATAGAGGACCTGCTGGAGTACTCTAATTAGTAAAAACACCAAAGTTATGCCACTGATGCATTTTAGCAATGTTTTCAAACATATCCCTTCTATTAAACTGCTGCCAAGACAAAAGTGCATAACGAGAACGTCAGCGCTAAATGTGGATGTGCTAAATATATAATGTTTAATGTGTTATTGAGCCGGACTGGCCAATAACGCTGCCATTTTGGAGGAAAACAACAATTGTTAAAGCAATAGTGAATGCTTTTTATCTAATGCTGGCTAGCTATCTAGTACTGATCCATCGCTTCTTATTAGCTATCAGTTTCCAGGACACTGTAGTCAGTGTTTTGTGGCAGCAAAGACAAGACAATAATATTTTTGAGTAGGTTATATGACAAATCTGATCAAAACATATTTCCAGCAGTGGTTTAAACGGCCCACCACAGAGCGTGGAGCTGGATGGATTGGTGGGATTTCCCATTGGTGAGATGGCAGGATTAGGAAAACTGTTTCACTTGCTTTGATATATTCATACTCATACCATACTCAATGATTTGCTTGTAGTTTCTGCAATGATGTGATGTCAGGTGAAAACTATGGCTATTAGACCTTCCTTCATTAGCAAATCAGGAAAATTAGAGCAGGAAGCAGCATATTAGCCAGAAAAACACTTCCTAAAATCTGAAAAAATATAAAGAGAAACAAGAAAAATATTCTAATGTAGAAGTTCCAATAAAACAGATGCAGAAGAAGAACCAAGTGAAGCCATCAGCTGCCTGATAAAAGTTTCTATATCAAGCCGTTCAAAAATGAAGCCGAGAAACAAGGTTCTATTGAGTATACTGCAGTCTCTCATGACGGTATCGGCACATGTAGCTGCTCACCCTACTAGCAACTATAAAAAACATTTGAAGGTTCCCCTTTCTTTGGTTTATAAAACTCCACTGAGCATCTTTCTCAATGTGCCTGCCTGAGGGAGGCCAGATGTACAACCAAAGAGAGAAAAACACATCCAGTGACTGTGCTGAACCCACTAATCTTAATGTTTGTAGTGATGTTCTCTGTGCAAAGATGCAAGTTCAAAGTGCGAGCACCACACAGGAATCCAAATCAGGTCTATGCAGTGATTTGTATGCTTAACAGATAACCGCAGAACTTTAAAAAAGCTAAACCAAAGGATAAAAAGTCAAATGTGTACATGTTGTTCTCTTCATATGCCCAGGTTTGATCAATTATTCATCAACCCAATCTTACAGACAATAGCATGATCAACATTAAAAACTGCCGAGATATTATTTCACTGCAGGATGAGTTCTCATCCAAGAAATTTTATGCTTAAGAAAAGAAGCTCTGAAAGAGCACAGCCAAAAAGATCAATTTTCTCTGGACTGCTGGACCAAAACATTATTGCCGCAGACTATTTACTGTTCCTGTCACAGGAAAAAGGGTTTTAGGTCCGCTCTATTTTGCACAAGAACAGCCTAATCATCAATAACAAAGGCTCAAACTTCCTTTCCTCCTCTACCTATATTTCCTGTGGCCATAAAGCATATTTTTGAGCTGGATTTATTGTACTGAGTATTAGCCTCTATTTCACAGACAGAAAGATAAGCATGAATCACCCCAAATCACAGCCAATGATTATTTTCTGGTTTTGAGGAGAGAAGGCCAGAAACTACAGCACATAACATGATTTAATGAGCCATTAGCCGCTAATGATGCAACCCGGTTTTACACAGGAAATATTAATGTTATGAAAGGATGTGGAGATGCTTAATGCAGTAATACTTGAGTCTCTCTTCGTCTTTTCTTAAAAGCAAATTTTCTCTGATATTCACTGTTGGGGTTTGATGTTGAGGTTGTTTTTAGCATTGCTATCTTTTTGTTTTGTCTTTTGTTTTTTTGTCTTTTGCTGTGTGTGTGTGTGTGTTTCAGATGGATCACATTGCAATCACTGATTAGCTTTTGCATTATTTTGTTTTTGTCACTGTCCAGGCTAACAGCCAATTATCCCATGAACCCTCTGCCAAGCACAAAATATTATTTTAATAGCCAATTTACATAAACTTAACACATGCAAATGTAGCATAAAATTGACAATAATTAAGCAGCTATAAACTTACAGTAGCCGCATCTTGTTCCTCCCTCAAACACAAATCCATTTGGTACAGGTCCATATCTACGCAGGTCTGGAAGGTTCCAGTGGCCAATAATAACAGGAGGGACATCCCGAGCAAGAGCTAACAAATTGTTGCACAAATGGAGAGTTGCAGGCCCGCTCTCCAACTTGGTCCCTGGTAAGACTCCAACACTGAATCTGTGAACTGAGAAACACACAAACGTGTGAAGACAGGGCAAAAGTAAACTCCTCGAACTTAATGCATATTTCAACAACTGTAAATTACTTTTCAGTAAAGAGACAGAGTGGCACAAACTATCAACAGGGTAAACAACCCAGAAAAAAATCAAACAAGCTGATGCTCAGTATGTCCACGTGTGTGGCAAGCATTTTGAATATCCAAATGTCTGTTCTGGACTTACAGTGAAATACATGCCAGTTAGAAAAGCTAGGAGCAATTATGTTTGCACAACTTGCTGACCCATAGCTGACATTAATTTCACAGCAGCCAACTAAAAATAGAGGGTGCTAAAAACAAAAAAAGATCCTTGGATATTGTGAAATGGGGGCATTTTGTTAGAATTTTAACCCCAGTTTGATATGAAACCTAAAATACTTAAAACTGACACAAACACAAAAAACTGCAGTTCCTCAAACATCCACTTGAGGCTGCTCCAAAAGCAATTCAATCCCCACTGGCCCACATGAGATGACTGTGGAGACCTTCAAGTTTCTGGGAACCAAAATCTCTCAGGACCTGAAATGGGAGCTCAACATCAGGTCCATCCTCAAAAAGGACCAACAGAGGATGTTCTTTCTGCGCCAACTGAGGAATTATGGTCTACCACAGGAGCTGTTGAGGTAGTTCTACTCCGCTATCATTGAACCTGTCTTGTGCTCTTCTATCACAATCTGGTTTGGAGCAGCAACAAAACAGGACAGGAACAGACCGCAGAGAACTATTAGAACTGCTGAGAAAAATCATTGGTGCTCCTCTGCCCAACCTTCAGGACTTGCACACTTTTAGAACCAGGAAACGGGCAAAGAAAATCATCACAGACTCCTCACACCCTGGACACAGTTCATTTCAGCTCCTTCCCTCAGGCAGGAGATACAGATCACTGTAAACAAAAACTACCAGACACTCAAACAGTTTCTTTCCTCGTGCCATCACACTCATTAACAGCTGATCAATAACACTGATCTCTACATACATTGCCTAAATGTTGCACACTATTGCTGTTACACTAGAACGCACACTACACTTTATTCTATTTTATTATTAGATTTTGTATATTGTATAGTTCTTAAATTACACTGCACCTTCCTTTCCTTTCCTAGATTTGTATTTATATATTGTATAGCATTTAAGTTGAATTATATGACACTGTATAGTACAAGAGAGACACCATCAACCGGAACCAAATTCCTTGTGTGTGTAAACATACTTGGCCAAAATAAACCCGATTCTGATTCTGATGTTAGCCTGCCCTAACTTTAGAGTGGAAATGCTTACAGCCAGGTAGGCTGTCTGAAGATAATTATTTTTATAACTCACCTGGATATTTTTTTATGGCTTCAATTTTGCATTATTTCAATAGTGGCAGGCATAGACAGTATAAAAGATGAACATAAGCTACCATGACATGAATCGACCGGCTTCTAGAGTTCAGTTTTGAAGCCTAGAGTTTAGATTGTCACCGTCTCCATCTTGGGTTAAAAAAAATAAAGAAAGAAAAATAAAAATGTGACAGGACATGGACATGAAAAATGAAGCCAATGCAAAAGTGTCTTAAACCTGCATTCTGTCTGAAGGCTACCAGATGGCGATAGCTGTGGTTGCAAAAAGGCTTCTGGTCCTATAGAAGTTTATGGGAAAACAGCTTTCAGACTTGACCTCTATAAACACTCTCCTGCAGAGTTTGTGGGTTCAGTCACTCATTTTGGGTCAGAATTAATAAAAAAAAAATTAAGCTTATTTTGTAAATCTAGGCCGTACTATGTTTCAAATAAGATGATCCTGATTTGAGCCACTGAACTGGACCTCTTGTTTGTGGTATTCTTGTCTTTTGCAGGACTTGTAATGCAGTTATCTAACAAATACAATACACTGTTTTGAATGGTTAATTGTACTTGAAAATCAAGATGAGGGCACTCCTATTTTTGTGGGTGAAGCTGTAGTATGTTATTCATTTGTAACTTACCATTAATTCACGCATATTTGTGTCTGTGTATGCAGTTTATGGATGAGGCTTGCTAACCATGGATTAGCTAATAATTTCCCACTCCACTTTCTCGTCACAGTATTTACTTCTTGCTGTTAAGAAAACAAACAAAGAAAAAAACAAACAAAAAACAGATGGCTGCTAGCTCAAGCTCACAAACCCAGGGCACAACAGTGGCTACATCCATCTTTTACTTACAGTCAATTGCTCTGCTTTGGCTCTAGAGGGACTTTTTGATGGGAATCTACAATTCTGCCCTAAAGAACCAGCAAAGTGTGCAAAAGAAGCATTTTCAACACTCTGCTGACGTTCAGTGATGAAGTGAGCAGGACTGCAGAAATAATGTGTAATGGAAACGCAGTGGCCAATGTAATTTTGCAGACACACAAAAACTGGACACTACAAGGGGTAGAAAATACTGCGTCCTCACACAGTGGATTTAATTTCATTCACAAATAAAAAGGAGAAACAGCTGCAGACAGAATGAAACAGCAAGCCGAGTGCTGAACACAACAGACTTAGATCTAAAGCCCAGCGCAATCAATCAAAGTGTGTCACAAACATCTGTGTCTCACAAGTCTGAGAGTCTTGCTAATAAGAAAAAGGAGAGAGGGGAAAGCTGGATGTAAAATTAGAGCGAAACACAACCCGTTATTGGGCTTTGAATCTGCAGACTTTTGCACAATGCAAAGCTGGATTTTCCTCAGCAACACTAAGCTGAAAACTTTCTCAGCTTTGAAAAAAACTTCACCAGGTGAGGCTGATTAATGGAGGCGACGACGAGGAGATGTTGGCCAGCTGCAGCACATCATCACTCAGGTTAAAAAGGACTCATACAGCGTCATATAAGACAACAAAAGCTTGGTACACGGTGGCCCTCGGCCCAGCGGCTGGCAGGTGACATTTCTGCCAACTTGGATGCACTCCACTCAGTGGCATTAAGGCGCGCACACGCACACGCACACACACACACACACACACACACCTAGCTCTCAGTGTAAGCCTGAACAGACACAAGTGCAACTATCCAAGCATGCGCATGTATATTTTAACACAAAACAAACGACAAATTGGAAGGAACAACTGCAATGCAATTTGTCTTAAGCCTCTTCCACATAATCAGGTCCCCCAACACTGTCATTAATCACTGTTTTAAAATTTAGCTGCCACCTGCTGAACAGTCCGTTGCTATTAATAGCGCCTATTTGTTCATGATGCATGTAACTTATATAACAGGTCCACACAGTAAACAATATGCACATTGGAGAAAGTCAGTGTTTGACTAAAAGAGTTTAGACATTCAGTCTTAGAGTAATAAGATGTGAATAAAACTGCTTCAGATTTTTAATATGAGCAACTTAGACAATAAAAATCTAGTATATGTCACCAGTTGAAATATATTTATTAAAGCAAGCTGTATGGGGACATCAAATGTGGTATCATTAAAACTTCTTGAAAAGTTATGAAGGAAAAAAACAAACAAACAAAAACACCTCATTTCCTCACCCTCTCCTAGGCTGTATCGCAGGCGGGCGTCCCACGCCTGCAGGGCCTCCCTGCTGTCAAAGCCCAGCAGAGCAGCCTGATTCAAGCAGAGGATGGTCAGAGTAAAAGCCACACCCTCATACCACTGTCCAGCTTCCAAACCGCAGATTTCCTCCAAGGTGACGCTCGCCCTCTCCTTGTTCCCCTGAAACTTGTCTGATTTGTCTTTAAAAATCAGCAACACGAGGCAATCTGCAGGAGCCAGATGACGAATAGAAGGCAAAACAAAGACAGAAGAACACAGGCCGCATTAAAACATTATTAAATTGCACTTTTTAAGATGAAACAGTTTCCTAAAAATGACTGAAAACAGTTTCCCAAATTACACTGACAGCCACTAATAGGATGTATTTTGAGCCACAGTAGCTACTGTAGTGTCCTCTAGTTTGTTGACACCTTTGGAACAATCAGTGTCAACTGACAAAACAACACCTTCTGTGTGTGTCTGTGTATCATCCCTCTCCTTCACAAACACACACACACACACACACACACACACACACACACACACACACACACACACACACACACACACACACACACACACACACGTCTTTACTCACATAACTGAGGCATGAGCACAGACAGCTGGGATAACATGACATCAAAGATCTGAAGAGGAGCAGCACTCAGCCTCAGTCCAACCTGCGGAGCATGTTAAGCTGTGCGGCACAGAATACCCAAGAAACCTCTCTGTGGCAAAATGTACTGCAGTTGATCACTTGATCACTCTGAATCCGGGTTCTTTTTCATAAAATATTTGGAAGTGTATATAAATTCAAGAATTGTGACTTAAAATTTTATTTCCGCAGACCTGAAGCCTCGTATACAAGACCATTCACATTCACGGTACATCTAAAAAATACAGCGAGGCTCTGGCTCAGACTTTTAGCACATTAGCTTTGAAGATGGGATCAAATAAGAGGCAACAGATTTGAAGTTTGCTGTTCAGAAATAATCTGAAAACCATGCTATTGTATGGCAGAATTAGTACAAAGTTCAAATCATTTATTAATGTGAACGTGTAACAAGAATAACTGCTCAGAAATGGTATCAAGAGTGAGGCTGCACCAAGAGGAAAAATGCCTTTGTGTCTATCGGCAGGAAATTATTCTGAAAGTCCTCCCAATTTTTAGCACAATCCCATCTTTAAAAAGGTTACAGAATTTGCAGCGAATAACGACAAAACCTTTAATGAAGTACTTCTTTCAGTGTGTGCTCATATGTCAGCTCTTTTTTGTGTAACATCATGACGATGTATCTTTATGCCGCCTCTGGTTTTCACACATTTTATTTTGAAGGTCTCCCACTTGAATTTCTCACGCAGAACTGTGTCCCAAGTTTAAACTGATATGCAGCCCCAGGTTTCAACCTTACTTGCATTATTTTATAAGCTTGACATATTTTTGTCCCTTATTGGACGCCATAGACTCGTGGGGTCAAAGCTGTGAATATTTGAATACAAACGCAGGCCCTTCAAAGTTTTACTTACTGTCCTCCTCCAGCTTGTCGTGGCTGATATGCGCAGTGATTTATGTAGCCGCAGCAAGGCTTCACGTTTCAATAACAATGTTAGTCAGAAATAATAATAATAACAACAACAAAAAAAAAAAATCAGCTGTTCCTCTTTTTTTTTTTTTTGTTTTTTTTTTACCTGCTACAGGCGACGGTTTGCGAAGTACGATCCACCTAGTTTTCCACTGTGGAACAAAACAAAAGGTGTTTTTTAGGCACTGATCAAAGCGCGTGTGAGAAATTACAGCATATTGAGACAAAGTAAAAGCACCTTTTTCCCGTCTCGGAGTCTGGCATATCCCTCCACGACAACAGAATCCGTCATCTTCAGTCATGGTTCCTGACAGCTGCAGAGCCGCTGCCTGAATGAGGGGTCACATTCAAAATAGCTGCGCTCTCCTCTTGCGGGGCGCAAACTCGCCCCCCAGCAAGGAAGGCACATGGAAAATGGCATGAGCGGTGTCTGCCTGTGTGTCCGTCTGCTGCTGCCACCTGGGCTGGTACACCACCTGCTGCTGCAGGGGAAACCGCCACGTTTAACATATCATGTAACTGCATTTCATGAAGACCCCCAGTCTAAGAAATACTGAAACAGAACAGATTAACTGATTAATAAATCAAAGTGGAAATATACACTCACCAGCCACTTTATTAGACACACCTCTTCAACAGCTCATTAATCACCCAGGCACATGGCAACAACTCAACTCAGTGCATTTAGGCACGAAGACGCGGTCGAGACGACCTGCTGAAGTTCAAACTGAGTATCAGAATGAAGAAGAAAGGTGATTTTAGTGACTTTGAACGTGGCATGGATGTTTCTCCAGGCAGGCTGATCTAAGGATTTTAGAAACTGTTGATCTGCTGGGATTTTCCCACACAACCATCTCTACGATTTACAGAGAATGGTCAGAAAAAGAGAAAATATCTAGTGAGCAGCAGTTCTCTGGGTGACAATGCCTACCTGAATTGATCTGATTGAATTGAGTTCAATTGAATTAAATGTATCACAAAGAGAGACCAACAATCAGAAATAAATACCACACCACGTGAAAAATGGAGCAAGTCATAATGATTTTAATTGTGGACAAACCTCCAGCCTGCATGAACGTGCATTTAGCAGATGTGCTGGCCTGTAACAGTATGACACCCACATCGAAGCACAAGATAAGTCTGTTTTCTGGTAGCTGAAAGGGACGTCAAACAAAGTGACAAATAAAGGACAAATTTCACTGTTACAAAGAGTCAGGGGTGCTGAGCCACTGTGAGGCATGTGAGGGGGATTCCATTTACAACAGTCAAGGATATTTATATACCTATAGTTCATTTACTATGGTCCAAATCAGTTGATACATTTGTAAACTTGTAGCTTTTTCCCAGAGTTTGGATAAATTTCACACAGAGAAAAATAAGCAAAACCAAAATGCACCAAGAATGTTCAGTTTGCTCATTGGCCAGATGCTGGGGTGGAAGCAGCAAAAGCTGTTTTAGTTCGCACCCGAGTGCGATTACCGTGTTTACACCTGCACAGAAGAGCCACACCAAGAGGAAAAATGGACTAAAGAGCTCAGATGTGAAAACACCCTGAAAGCATATTTATAATTTCCAGGAGTCATCTTCACCCCCGGTTCCCACTATAATCTGTGTCCCTGCATTTCATCGACTTGACAAGCAAAGGGGGGGCAGTCTGATTTCAGGGGTGTGTTTGGTTCCCCCTTTAGCCATGACCCTGGAGCAAATCACATGCTCTAAGTATCTCTTGTCCTGTTAGGGTAATTTTAAGCATATTCATAATACATATCATACCCCTTTATTATCTTTAATTTCAGGATAGTTGTTACTTTATGTATTTGGTTTCATAGTTGCAGGTGTTTCAAAAGCTCATTCATAAAACCACCTTCAAACTGAACTATTGAAAGTACCACATCATATCTGTACAGTCTAAACTCTTCATGTAATAATATGGATATCAGCAATATTTTTCCCAGTTGTGCAAATGCAGCTGTTTCTCTTATTTTATTATTGATATTTCACTGAACAATGAGGCCTTTCAGCACTTGTACAGTTGAAGGATTCCAGACCATGAGATTAATCCATCTACTATTTCTAAGGCCAATTTTGATATATAATTAAAAAAAAAAAAGGTTTATAATTTCAATAAATAAATTGAACAGTAACAGATCTCAACTCTCATAAAATCCAACTTCATGATAATGGAGAAAGACTGTGGTATTCAGCTGCTGCCCTAAAAGAAAAAAAAAAGCTGGTAAATGAACTTTGACCTTAGCTTGTTTTAACTATTGTAAACAGCACTTTAACAAGGACACTCAAAGTTTTATGAAGTCACTGAAGGTTTATTCAGTCATATTTCACAGTTAAAAAATGATAACCTATAAACTTCCACAAGCTTTACAATAATAAAATAATTAAAGTTCAACTATAATATTTTTAAACATCTCACACACTAAAGATTATTTCTAGGTAATATCGTTTCGTGAAGCCTTGGGTTTGGGTTTGATCACTGAATCGATCCAGTCGATGTAATTCACTACTCTTGTATAAACTCCGGGTTTATTGGAGCGGCCGCAGCCCTCTCCCCAGCTGATGATCCCATACAAGAAGCTGACGTCATTCCTCGCACAAGCCAGCGGACCCCCGGAGTCACCCTAAGGAGACGCACAAGTAGATGTACAAATAAACATACACACACAGATCAAAGTCTAGGTACACTAACGGCTGAGTCACACACCTGAAATTTAATATATTCCCCAAAATTACACTCCATCTATGAGATAAACAGAGGAAGGAGTTTAAATATTTTGCACAGCAGGACGAGTAGGTACTCTGGTGCTGCAGACATGTCTGACTTTTACAGACTAAGACCATCATTACCTTCCTTCAGTGCTTCACCAGAGGAACCCCTCCTGCCATCTTAAGCGCTGTTCCATTACTGTGAATGTCAACCCTCTGATGTCAACCCAAAGCTGACGCAGGAGGTCAACTACTGTCCCAGAGACAGTGAAATAAATGTATTTATTTTTTATTCTATATATTATTTGCTATTATGTCATAAATTCACTTGCATTTAAGTTTGTAATTAAATTGTCTTAAAAATGCATTAAGTAAAATGTTAAAAAGGTAACATGTTAAAAAAAACTGTCTAGGTGTGCCATTGTTAAAATAAGTTATTGGTTAAAATATTGTGATCTTTATGAAAAGTTTGTTTGATGCAGAGTGTAATGGTCACATGGTCAGAGTTTAGTTGAGAGCATGACCATTAGCACTGTGAGCCAGAACTATGTATGGATGCAGAGCAAAAACATACCACCACAAAGTAACCTTATTCTGCATGTGGTCCAAGAGACGCACACAGTAATGGTCTTGATTTGTTTATATGGTGTGTAATGTTAACATGCCTTTACATGGACATTTTCAGTGATTTCATTTGAGCTTAGCACGTTTCTGTTGTGCTAGCATGTTTGAGATTGTTTATGAATGGATATGAGCATGAGAGACTTTGACGGGACTGAAAGCTTTATGTTGTAAACCTTTATGTCCTTTATTTTATTTTAGAAGAGAGAGAAAAAACATCTTCAAAGACAGCAGTGAGATGCGTGGCCATTGTTTCATTGGACCTACATAGTTAGAACTACTGTGTCAGTCTCAGGAGTTCATATTGCCCACAATGCTTGATAATCTATATTTATTTCCAATACTACAAAACAATAGGAGCAAAAAGCTGGCGCAGCTTGTGCCAACTCAAACTAGGTCTCACAGTTTGGCAGTGAACTAGACAAACTGACTAAGCTAATGCTACCTTCATGGGCATGAATGTCATGGTTATTTTGGGCTTTTAATGATTTCTTTGAACTGTTCTTTTCGGTCACAATGACAAGAGGTATGTTTGGAGGAGTAAAGGTGAAGCTGTCAAACCTAAGAGCATGTACAAGCTGTCAAGCATGGTGGTGGTAGCATCATGCTGTAGGGCTGTTTTGCTGCCAGTGGTACTGGTACACTGCACAAAGTGGATGGAATAATGGAGATGAGTACCTGCAAATTCTTTTACTTCACTTCAAATCAGCAGCTATATCAGGGGTGGGTAAACTACGGCCTGTGGGCCACACCTGACCCATTGGTCTTTTTAATCCGGCCCGCTGAAGATGGTACAGAATCGCCCAAATCAAATCATATCATAATTATGACTGATGTCAAGGATTCTGAGAACTGCTACAACAAAACTAACACCAGACTTCGATGCACCAGCAAAAACAACACTGTTTCCACTAAAAGTAAATGTAAGTACTAACACTCTAATGCCTTTTTATGTTTATGTTTGATATGTATGCATCTGGTGCTGGCCCGGCCCATCGATGTGGCCCCAGAGCCAAGTTTGCCCACCCCTGAGCTAGATGATTGAAAGTTGGACACAACTGGGTGTTCCAACAGGACAATGATCCCGAACACACATAAAAACTGGTTTTGGAATGGATACCGAAGGCTAACATTAAGCTTCTGGAATGACCCGCCTAAAGTCCTGACCTCAACCCTGTTGAAAATTTGTGGTTTACACTTGAATGCCAGGTCTGTGCCAAGAAACCAAACAATTTAAATGAACCAATTCTGCCAAGAAGAGTGGTCAAATATCCAGCTAGAACTATCCCAAAATTATGGTGGCCCTGAGATGTCAAACGGTGTCATGCTGTGAGTTGTTGCTGCGTCCTTTTTTGGCTGAGCCTTTCTGGTAGGCTCCTCCCAGTAGGGTGGAGTTTTGGTTCCCACTCTTTGGCTGCACACACCTCATCTCCTTATCCAGATCCAGTACCTAAGGACCAGTGGTGCCATCCATTCTCTGCCAGATAGTCTGCTTTCCACAGTGGTAATCAGGCCAACCTTTACTCTCTCTCCACGACCTTGTTTCCTGTGCTTACCTGTTTTTCCAGAAAATCCTCCCTGTCAGCCAAAGAGCCTCCACGTCCTCACTCCCCGTGTCATCACTGAGTTTCACTATACCTGCCTTACCTGTTCGGATCACTCACCACCTGGACTCCATCTGTTCATCACCCTCCTACCTGCCTGCCTGCTCACCCTCCAACGCTTGTTAAACTCCAGACTCTCGCAGCACCCAGTTTCCCCCTCTCCCAGCACCACCTCCTGGAGACCAAGTAGGCCAGAGACTTTTCTGATCATGCCATCTACATTGTTTAGGAAATATAGTTGAACAGACTTTAATATCCTTCTCTCTCTCCTCCTAGCGGCTTCCTGTTCCCTGGACCTTCCCTGCTCACTCCCTGAGACAACTCAGTACCTATTACCTAATCTTGTATTAAGTAACGACTGTTCACTGCAAAGCTGTTTTCAGGTTCTGCATTGTGGGTCCATTTATTTGTCGTTTAAGGAAGAAGAAAGAAAGAACCAGCAAGTGAAAAATGCTGCAAAAGCACACAAAACACAATGAAAGCTGATTAAAACACAAGAGAAATAGGGGGAAAAAAAACAGGAAAAGCTCACAAAAAAGGAAACCCATGAAACGCAGTGTTTTTGAGGAGATAATAACATGACAGAACAGCTGTGGAAGTGACAAGCTAACATCTACAGTATTATATGAATCATGTGATTAAAACACTGATTAATTTGCATCTTTTTCTCCCTCAGAACACTGAAGCATCCTCTACTTCTTTTAAGTCTCTCGGTGCAATCCTTCGCACGTTTTGGTTTCTGTCACTTCTGCATCATGTTAATGTCTCCCCAGAAACACTCATTGTGTTTTGTATGATTTTGCAGTGTTTTTCTATTTGCTGTTGTTTTCTTCAGTTCTGATGTGTTTGACCTCTCAGGGCCACCGTACAGAGGATTGGCAGTGACTAACAAAAGCGTCGGTGCAACTCGCTAAGACATATTTAACCAAATATTAGACAGGGTGTACGTATAGTTTTGACCTTGTGTGGATTGGAGAAAATTTAAAAAATATAACAGTTGAAACTTGTGCACCAAATTCTTGTTTTTGAAAGTCATTAGAGATGTATACTGCACATATATTCTACCCTGGAAAAAGGACAGTTCAAAGAAATCATTGAAAATTGATATGGTACAGTAATTAATTCCTGACTACAATCATCACTCCCATATGAATGGGATTTTTACCTCCAGAACCTCACTGTTGAGCCCTATAGCGCTGGCTCAATCTCCTGCCTTAACTGGAACTAGAACCTCAAGCCTTGAGTTTATTTAAAATTTAAAAAGATGTTTCTATTAGAGGACTGTATATTAGAACACTAGCACTTCTTTGGCAGAGTTATATCCAATAATGACTGTCCTCAAAATGCTTTCCTACCTGGCACGCATCAGTGCAGCCGTTAATCCCTGCACAAATCATGTCAGCAGTGACGTGGTTGCCATAGACTTCTGGCTTCCTGCAAATATCATGAGGAATCAGTCTCACTCCAGCCTGCTGCAAAGTGGAGTACCCCTGTCCCTCTGTCAAATAAAACACAAATGAGTCATCGTGTTAGATAAAAGATCAGAATAGACTGAGCTGTCTTCCCATTTTTTTTTTTTTTGTTTGTTTCTTCTAGTCCTTATGCTAAGCTAAGCTAATCGACTGCTGGCTGTGACATTTAGCTCTCTAGATGAAAGCTAACGAGCAAAGTGACAAAATGTTTCTTTTATGTGCATTAAAAATAAATCTAAAACTTTTCTCAAAGAGGAATAGCAGTCTAAACACATTTGGCCCTGCTGCTGCAGTTTAAACATATAAACAAATAAATCATTCACTGGAGTTGCGCAACAAATGCACTCAATGCACGAATGTAAATATTTGTCATCATGATAAAACGGAAATGACACGGTTCTGCCATGACCTCCTCATTACTCACTCTCTTCTGTATGTCCCCAGCCACTAATGGTGCAGCAGTAGCGATCAGGGAACGTCATGCTTTTGTCTGGGAGGCAGATGGGCCTGATGAACGGGGTTTTCCTCACACATTTCCCGTCCTGCTTCTTCAGTTTGATCAGAACTGCCCAACAGAAATAAAATGTTATGAAACGGGCAAAGAAACAGAAAAGTTATGAAGGGAGTGGCAGACTTTCAAAAGGCATTTTCTGCTGCCTCGAGAAAATGCCACACCCAACCATCAGTGTATGTAGGTGTGTGTACGTGTACTTATGTGGGGGGAGCGCAGGGACACAGCTGTTCAGTGATGCACAGCTGTGCACACAGACTGGGGTCTTAAGAGGGTTTGTGTGTTTCTGAACAGGGACAGGAGGTCTTCAAGTTTGTGTGAGTCACTGGCGTGTATGTGTGTGTGTGTGTGTGTGTGTGTGTGTGTGTTTTTAATGATTACCAATGTCATGCAGTGTTGGGTTAAACACTGAGAACTGCTTTGGAAAGATGTAGTCCTCCACTCCAAATGTCCTGGTGTTGGGATCCGTGGTGTTAAACTTATGCTGGCCCAGCACCACACGGATTTGAGATTTCAGGGGGCTATGAAAAGACATTCTTAATTTATTCATTAGCATACTAAAATACACACTCATAATACTCATAAAGTCAAAAACTTGAGGTAACCTGGGTACTTCACCAACTACTGCTAGTTGGTGAAGTACCCAGGTGGGAAAAAAATTAGAGAACCCAGACTGCCTCCAGACATTTGTTGTAACAGGACATTTAGCTTTTAAGGAGCTGAAAAATGACGCCAATGCAGAACTTCCAAAAACTGCAGTTTTTGCATTATTAGAGATGCTGCTGCTTTAAGTGACAGCAACACCCCATCTTCTGTACAGAAATTAAAAAAGATGGACATAGCTTCCGGGTCGGAAAAGTGAAACTATTGCAGACGCGTCTTAAACCTGCATTCTTTTTATTGATCAGCAGGGGGCAACTGTTCTGGATGCAAAAAAGATTTTGAAATGTAGAGAGGTTGGATTATTGGATGTGATACAACCACTGGTCACCCCAAAAAAATGTGTGTTCTCCAACCACATGGTGGGCAGTTGCTGGAAGCTGCTGGCTGTCACTAGGCAGAATTGGTTGCAAAGAGTGTGCTGCTCCAAAAACCTCCTTGTGATTGCTTGTGTCGCACTTTGAATGTTTTGCCACCGTTTGGAAAGTAGTTGGCGAGTGTTTGCAGAAAAGTTAGCATCTTCCATGCAAACTATGGGGAAACACCTGACTCTGCAAGCAACCAAAGCAATACCAAGGAGGTTTTCACTAATACACATTTTTCCCTGGTGACCGGTGGTTGCTAAGGGGGTCACTGACCGGTCTGCAGCCTGTGTGTCTGGAGCTTTAGAAATCAGTTTCACAGAGACAGTATATAGTTGCAGCGTGCTAACCGAGCTTACCAACCAGTCATCGGCTGACAGCACTTTCAGCCATGTGGCATGAACCCTTACCACTTGGCCAGAGGGTCGCATCAGTTTAAGGTTTTTAAGTTTACACAAGCTATATTAAAATCTAATGATTTTAATATAGCTTGTGTTATGAAAGTTTCAATTAATTCTGTAACTCTCTTCTCCGTCTACACAAAAGCTAAATCCCCTAGAGGTTGATAATTATGTTTTATACTGTGAATTGAAATTAATTTTTTCTAATTAAAAAAAGCTAACCATGCCCTAAATGTGTTAAAAACACAGTTTAGAAGTAAACAGAGTATTTAAAAAGAAGCCTTGCAGATACCATATACTGTATTTTACTATATGCACTCTGCTAAGTGTTTCCTATGTAACACTGAATTGCTTTAGCTAAAGCTTTGACGTACGCACAGACATTTGCACGTAAACATGACCACATGTAAATTTCGACATTCAGACATTCGAGTAAAACCTCAAACTTAATGTCTAAATATGGTGTGTTCATATATCTTTGATCCCAAAGGGTCGTGTCTTTGAAAGCCCTTTAAATTGTGACCTCTTCCTCAGCTGGTCAGAAAAAATTTCTGAGAAACAGTAGAAGTATTGTGATTTTTCTTTTCTTTTTACTTAGCTGCCTTTAGTCTTTCATACACAGACTGAACTGGGCTCCCAAAGACATGCAATTTCTTAAAAGACTCACACTTTCCAAGGTTAATAACTTTTTCCAACTTATTAAGAGATAACACTGTGTACAGTGGTCGAAACGGCTGGAAAAGCTCAAAGCATTTTCTATTTTTCAGTAATATGCATAACATCCACTGTAGCTGTAGGACATAATACATACTTGCTGAAGAAGCAGTGGGCCGCAGAGATGACCCAACAAGAGGAGATGAGACTGCCGCCGCAGAAGTCCGACTGTCCGATGTAAATGGCTGCCATCCATGGATGAGCACCTTCCAGAGACGAGCTTCCCCCCATTATCCTCGCTCTGCTTATCAGTGGCCTCTTCTTGTGCTTTGTCCCACACACAGGTTTGCTGGCCGGCTTGGAGGTTTTGGGCTTTTTAACGGTGGGCAGGACGTTGGATGGAGTCAACATTCGCGAAGAAGCTGAAAAAGTTAAGACAGAGGATTATTTTAAACTTAGTTTGTCACTATAAGCTGCAACTTTCTAAAAGCAACTAAGAGCCACTAACAGATAAGATCAGTCTAACAGCTTTTTTACGGGCTACCAAAATACCTCTTTTGAATATTTTTGATTCAGTTGCTGGCTGATTTCCCCCTGCAAGAAGCAAAAAAAGAAAAGCATGTCTATAGGGTGCTCAGGGTGGCAAAGCTTCCTCTGCTGCAAATCATATGTTGAGGAGGAACCAGAAAAAGCTCGTGGATTCTGTGCATACTCCTGGCATCATGACAGACAGACAGCTGTGCCAAACCCCACTCACCACATAAACATTTGGCTCCGCCTCACATGGTGATTCACGGTGAGTCATATTATTTTCCTCATATCTAATCTAGCCAGTGCTTTTTCTTTTTCTTTTAAAAAAAAAAAAAAGTCAACTTGGCTGAATTAAACTTTTGAGAACAGCATGACTCAGCAGAGATTAGCTTTGTTTTTTTTTTTTTTTATCTCAAACACTGGATTTTTCATTAAAAGCGGAGGCATTTAATGAGCCACTGAGCAGCATTTCAGTGTTTCTTGAATCAGACAAAACAGTGTGTATGTCACACAATCGAGGCCGAGAGAGCGAAGACGCTGCTGCACTGTGTGGCCTTTGTGAATGATCGCTTTTTGTAGCGACAGAAGGAATGTTCAGAGAGTGGCAGATGAATAAATATGCTTTCCCTGAAAAAAAGGAGTTGTACAAGGGGGGGGGGTGCCTTAATTTTATGATAAAGCATATCTAAATTCCAATATACCACCTCAATTACAACATTTACAACATAATTATGCATTTATATTCTGCACACAAACTCTGTCCCTGTGTCCTGGTTACTCACACACAGCCATCACACAGGAGGGGACGTCACAGTACTCCCAGGAGATGGCGCTGTCTTTTAGTGTGTAGCACCACGGCTTCTTGTCCCCGTCTGGGTTTCTACACACAGAGAAACACAATGGACAGAGTGTGTGTGTGTGTGTGTTTGTGTGTGTGTGTGTGTGTGTGTGTAGCACCACTGCTTTCTATCTTTATATATTGCTTCATTAGCTGAATGGCTCACATGGGCTCCATCACTATTCAAATCCACACACTGATAATTCCACATTCTCCTCTGCATTTATGTCGTGCTTTAACAACTAGGATTAAGGTTTTAGTTTTAAAGCTGCAATATGTAATCTTCCCAATAATTAATACTCTATCTGAGCCTGCATGTAAGCCTAAATCCCACTGTTTGCTTTAACTTGGGACAATTTGGGACACATGCCGTTTGCTGTCAGTATGTCTGATATATGTATGATATATTAAAAAAAAAAAAAAAACAGCTGAGAAAAGCAGTAATAAATGCACTAAGGGTGAATGTGGCAGAGATAGGCCTGTTTTTTTCTTTTTCCTTTTTTTTTTACCCCCCTGATTGCAGGCAGGGTGCATTCAGCATGATAGTTTCAGGGTTTCCTGAGTCACATGAATGACAAGTGTTGGCACATGGAGCTGACAGATAAGAGGTACACAGCTTTTGCTAGCTCAGGGTAAAAAGTTGGATACTGCAGCTTTAAAATATAAATTATGGGAAAAGTATACAGAAAAGTGGCCATCCAGATAAGCTCGTTTGTACCACAGCACCCACCAGAGGCTTTAATATCTAACTGTTTGAGGAACTTTACATTTGTTTTGCATTAAGCTCTTCTATGTCTGGATGCTATTAGGAATCTACAATAGCAGCCATAAAGACAGGATGATTTAGCACACACACACACACACCTGCAGTAGGCATGCTCCCCAAGACCTTTAGCAGATGATGCAACCACTGTGCCCACATGGAGTTCATCAAACAGCAGGTCTGAGTTCCATGGCAGACACTGGGCGCCGGACACGGTGGTGCCCACCACCCCTCTGTAACCTGTGCCCCTGTTGCTATAGCACTCTGTCTCTGGCTCTGCTCACGCACACCACAGGGAGAGACACGGAAACAATCTCAACCGTAACCACAGTAAAACACAGATATGTAAACAATATGAATGTGATCGAACAAACTCCGGATGCAGCTGATACCTGTGTGACGACAGATCTCATCTCTTGACATCAGAATGAGTCAGAACACATTTTAAAACCTCTCCGAACGTGTTAATGACACAAGTTACAACAGCTGAGTACAAGCTAACAAGCACACCCTCACCAGCAACCATTAATCAAACTATTATCGTCCACACATGCATGAACATGAACCTATGCATACATGACAAAAACTAGTCGCCTTCTTTTTAAAGCTCTTCGGAGTACCATGACCTGGATGACTGGGACTCTACACAGACATACTGTTCTCTACTATTTTCAGCCTGATACAAACACCACTTCATTATAAGGACGCTATAAGAGCAAATTTTGCATTTTGAACTGAGTGAGGGAAACAGAAGCATAATACTCCTATTACTTACCAAGACTACAGTGAGGTCCACTGTAGCCATGTCTGCAGTAACACACTTCCTTTCCAGTGGATATGATCAGTCGGCATGTTCCATCATTCTGGCAGGGGTTTGTACGGCACACTGCACACATCAAGACAGACACTGTCACATCCTGATGCTGTTATCTTTGGCAAATAACTGCTATCTAATTTATAAACAGAGACAAATTGCCAACACATTGTAGTTGTGACTGTGTTAATGAACGCAACTCATCTGCAATGCATCTCTTTTACATTAGGGGACAAGACTCGACTGGTTGCCAGCTGGTTATATTCTGGTTATATTTCTATATAAAAGCAAGGCCGCTGAGTGTCTATGTTATTTTGCAGTTAAATCACCATCCTGCAGCAACTACATCACTATTTGTGGAGGAATTTCTGAATTGTTGCCTTCTACTCATCATCTTGACACACCAACGTTGCTACAAGCCCCAGTCTTCAAAACAAGTATATCAAAGGTAACAAGACTGCAATTTCATTGCACACGATCACAATAATGTGGTTGTGTCCAGTCACTGTGACAATAGCATTAAGCCCCAGTCACACAGGCCTAGAGACTAGTTGGCAACCATCTGGCAACCATCTGGCAACCACCGGTCACAAGGGAAAAACATGTATTCCCAGACTGGTTGGCAAGTGGTCGTGGGAGGTTGCTTGCTATTGTTAGGTGAAATTGGTCGGAAAGAGGTAGTTTTTGTCAGAAGTGTACATACACTCATCATAGGCATGAATGTCATGGTAATTTTGATCTTTTAATTCTTTTATTGAACTGTTCTTTTTCCAGGGTAGAACGATTGTACAGCGGACATCTTTGATGACTTTAAAAAAAAAAACAAGAACTGGGTACACAAGGGAGCTTTTAGTGCTGCATCAAAAACTGCAGAAACAGAGACAGTTCACCTTCAAAGTAAAACTTGCACTTTTTGGAACACATTGGTTTCAGCATTAAGGCACAACTTTTACTTTGAAAGCCTGTGTAACTGGGGCCTTGAGGTAACTTTATGCTGTCTGCTACTCCTAAAGAGAAAGCTCAAACAGCAGATAGATGGAGCTGCTGTGCTCACTGCCAAAGCTGTGTGTCTGAGAGGACTATATTAGGGATATTCACTCTTTATTAAACCATAGAGAGCCAAGTATGGGGAAAAAATGGACATATATTGACCTCATTATTTAAAACTTCATTATGTTGACATCTGTGGATCAAAAAAACTTTTAAGTTGAAGCCCCAGTGAATTTTAACCTGACTCTACAGTTCTTTGATTTTTGGTTCACTCTTGCTGTTCTATCTTTTTTTTTTGTTTTTTTTTTTTATTCTTGGCAGAAACGCTCTGGTACCTGTCTAACACCAAAAGGCACACAGACCACACAGTGACTTGTTGGAGAGCACAGTGGAAATTGAAGCACCGCTCTTTCACCCACAATAATCGTTTAACATCAAAAAAGAAGTAGAAGAAGAGGCCGAAAACATGACTCTGAGTAATCACGCTCTCTGCTTGCTAAAACTGTTCCCTAATATATTCATATTATGTGCTCTAATAGTGTATATGTTATGTATCTGGGTCTGAGTAGCCTCCTGTGAAATATTACAACATACATAAACCATGCTGGAGAACAGTGATGCCAGATGTGTATTGGGTTTTATTGGAAGAGGGCAGTTTGTGCTTTGCAAGAAAGAAAAAATACTAAGTAAAAATAGTGTTTAATTTCAAAACAATGTTAAAATGGGGGTGGGGGGTCCTGTTCAGATAGCTAGAAGAAAGTTTTTTTTTGTGATTTTTTTGTGTTCTGTGACTGGTGTAAGCTAAGCCCCTATCATCATGACAAAACCAGTTTCAGCTGAGGGAGCATGAAAATACCTCCCTGATTCTATCTCCTTTATTCTGGGGAATCTGCTAAACGCCCGTGAACATCCCCCCCATTGAGATGAAAGCACCCTATGGACCCGAGGGGTGTGTCCTAAAACACCATTCCTGAGTCACAGTGAGTCATATAATCTGCCTTTTCTTCCACGGCAAAGTTACTCTTGTAACTATGGAGCTGTGATCAAAGAAAGGGTAGGGCATGTCTTTCAAACCTTCTGTTATGAGCTGATTTTTGAGAGAGTGAAAAAAAAAACATTTCTTCAGGCAAAGAGGAGATCTGACACTTTTTTGGAAGTTTGAAATCAAGTTGTGTAATTAAAAAAAAAAAAAAAAAGTATTTGAGTTGCTGAGGTTGGTATTTTTTCCTCTTTATGTTTGTTTACTGTAAATAAACAACTCCAATAAGTAGTAAAATGTAACTCATTGTTAGTTCAATGAACTGACAATAATCTCAAATGTTTGTCAGAGTGAATAGCACTGAAGTCATTGTAGCCCACCGTATTGGGTTTCACCCTTATCATCCCAACAATAAGAGTGAACCACGGAGCAAAAAACCCCGGACACAGTCAGAGCAGAGAAACAAAAGCAGAAAGCACGTCTTACTTGTGTAGTGGACTCTTTTACACTTGATTTCCCCTGCCACACATGTGCACTGTTCCACATTACGAAGGTGAATTCGTCCCCAAGACTCTCCGATGTCATAATAGCGCAGGTGCACGGTTTCATGGCACTTCTCTGAAAAGCCAACACAACACATGAAAGGCGTCGGGTTGAAATGGGAGAGGAGATTGAAGAGCTCAATGGAGCATACAGAGCAAATCTCTGATGGCTAAGCTGCTGCAATGGATACATTTTCCTGTGTTTTTCTAGCTTCTCTGACCGTTTTGGTTGCAACTGATTGGACGTGTGAAAAGTGAAATCTGTTTACCAATGGCACACAACTGCATGTAATTATAATATTATACCTCTCAATCAGTTATTTTGCAGGGTATCTTTGCAGAGCCATGATCAATACTCTGGACGTAAGACTACGACTCAGTCTTTCAACCACATCCCAGAGTCCAGATTAGCAAATGGAGATTGCTCAGTTGTCAACTTGATAACATCAGGTCACATCTGTCTGTGGCTTGTGAACATTCAACTGAATGCAGTTAAACCGATTTAAAGCCAATTACGCAAACGCCATTTGCTGCTAGAGATGAAACCTCACAGTGTCACTACCTTGGTTCCTTCTGAAGTCCAGCCCACATTTTGACAGGTTTGGGAACCAGTCATTATGTGAACTGATAATCACAGTCTGATGCTGCGTTTGTCCATCATTGGTGAATTTCTTGCCCCTCATATAAGTGATGACATCAGTGATTCCACCTTTGGGCGCAGCAACCCATTTTTCATTTTAAATGTGTAAATATGTGGAACTGACTCTTCAAGATGAGGTGGTGGTGCTGGCAGAGGCAAAAAAGGGTTATATGAGATGGGACTGAAAACCCAGGATAAAGCTGGTAAACAGCCCCTTAACTTAACTACTGTTATACTCTGCAACCTTTCTGAAAAGCCAAGTTAACAGATATAGCCTCTCTTTGTGACTCAAAAGACTCCAGAGAGGAAGAAGTTAAGGCTTTATAGTCTGTTTCCTTTACTAAGCATGCATTTGATTACAGTTGTTTAGTTGGCATGCTTTTGGGGGGAGTTCAGTCTACATCTGTGTGTGACAGATGACTAACAGGCAGCCCAACATGCACTCTGATGTGAAAATTTTCAGGGAACAGGCAAAAAATATATATATATGATCTGGCAAAACCAAATATGAATAGTTGAGAATGCTAATAGTACAGAGGTACTGTGTACTATTACTATAAGACTACCTACTTTGCTCACATATTCTCCCAGAGAAGCTCTCAGGACAGGAGCACTCAAATGTGTGCCCGTGTGGTATCGCTGTGCAGACGCCGCCATTCTGACACGGGTTCACCTGACATGGATCCGTGACTTTGCGTGAAGTGTGGACAGAAACTGAAACATATCCAAACATAATCAGAGGGAGAGCAACAGCAACATTGTAGTTTCTCATTAAACAGAACTGGAATGCCCGTCTGCAGCCAGTCTGGTGAACTAACCATTTGGCTGCGTTTTCTCTTGAGCGCAGAAGCCCCACTTCCTGTCCCGATCAAAATTGTGTGTGAGAGAGCACCTGGGACAAAGGAAACAGGAATATAGTCACCGGCAAATCACCTGGATTACAAACTAAATAAAGATGAAATGAGGGCTGGGGAGTACTGTGCAAAAAATGTTGAGCCACCCCTCATTTCTATATAGTTAGCTAGGAAAATGAGAAAAAGGTCCAGCAATTTACTGAAATGTGCATGCATACATGGAAATACAGTATAGAGGGCAAAAACAGCATTTGTACAGCTCTAATGCGCTTGAAAAACAATATTTGTTATGACCACTTTTACTGTTCAACATAGCCTGAACTGCTGCTTTTTAGTTATTTCTTTAAGTAGTCTTCAAGAATAGTTCTTCAGGCTTCTTGTCAAGTCAAGTGCTGCATCTCAAAACGGTCTACAGTGCAAAGAGCAATGAAATCAGAAAATCACTTTTACTTTCAACACTCACAACAGTAGAGGTTACAGTATATGGGAGGTGATTGGGATTCCAACTTTTAGTAAGGCACCAAGACCCTGTTTCACTCTAGCTTCATAGTGAAAACTACCACTAACTAAATAAAAGAGAATTATTCTCATGATGCTATTAAACATGTTGATTATTAAATGCCTCTCCAGAGTGACGCGCTGCAGATGGTGCTCTGCAGATAAGCAGAAAAAGTCTCCTGTCAAAGCAGACTGTTTTTGAAGTCTGATATGTAGGAATCTACTGTAACGGAATATTTATTTTTAAAGTGACAGCATTTGGTGCTGTTCCTGCCTGAGGTTTCATATTTCATATTAAAATGTAAGTTAAATGGCACTGCTGGAACGAGCTAAGTGGAAAGGTGATTCAGTCATGTCGAGCCACATCTGAATCTGAAAAGAAAGAGACTGAAAACATGAGACTGAGAATGCAACATAAAAAAATGCATTACAGTATTCTTATAAACACTGTGGGTGTGTGTTTACATTCTGAACTTTTTAATTGAAGTATTTTCATTAAAAAAAAAAAAGAAAAAAGAATTATCCCTCCGCTCCTTTTTTTTTTTTTCACAAATCACACCCTGATTACAACCTCAGTAAGCATATCCTGACAAAGCTGTTAGCATGTCTGCAGACTGTTATACTGTCTGATTTGGACATATAGATATTGTGACATAAAATTGCTTAAACCATAACAGAGGATTTTACCCAACCCTAAATCAAAGCCACAAGCACTGACACCCTGCTGTAGCACCCTGCTCTGTGATGCATCTTATACCAAACTACACTCGCCAACTCTGTCAATCATCCACTAATCTAATCTACGTAACATTAACACACCTCTTCTCTACTCTTAATGACAAACCCATCCTGACGGTGAGCTGATGAGCACATCACAGAAACATGCGGGGTCAAACTGCTGCAGCTTTACGTGTAGGTGGACCAGAAAATGTTGGCCCACGTATAATTGCGTACATGTTGCTCCAGCTTGCTGGCATCCACCCTCTCTGTCTCATTTCCAAGTAGTGTGAAGACTGAAAAGCCCTCCAGCGAGTCTCATGTTGTTTTTTTTCCAAAATCATAAAAAGATTTTATTGTTGTGTAACAATCTGACGTGATTAAAAAAAAAAAAAAAGCACCATGATGGTTTTACTGTGGCAGCTGTTTATATACCCTTGGGATAAATGCTATGAAGTCGCCAAACTTCATTTATACTCACATTTTTAGAGATCAATTCTCCATTTTAGCTTAACAATTGCTAGTGATAACAGTGTGTTATGATAGAATCATCATAGTCCCCACTGGCAATTCAGCAATAAGCATTTTATTAAAGCTTTTTAGCTCATTACTTCATTAAATTTGTGATCGGATGGCACTGTCGCATAAATCCCTCATCTCTGTGAGCTGTAATTAGGTGTGACTACACACCCCAAATACTCTGCATCAGTGTACAAATCACTGCTATTACAGCAGTGATGGAAAACACCAGTGTTTTTGTTCTTTTAAGAACATGCCAAAAGCCAGGATTACTGATTAGAAATAAGAACACTGATGCTACATCTCTCCCTCCAGAAGAAACCTGCACTCTGGACCTTCCAGCCTCACCAACAAAGACCGACTGTGTCTGGATTTTTTTTTCTTTTATATCTATAGATAGGAATTTAAAAATATGATATTAATATATTGGCTTATATTCTTTATACACACGAATCACAGTAGACTCTGACCATACTGTGAAACTCGCACCACTGCAATCATCTCTGACACACCACAGAATCTGTCACTTAAGAGGAAAAAACACACCTAAAGAAGCAAAAAGTAGGAGTATTTCTATCATTTGGTAATGATTATTAGGATTCTCTTTGCACAGCTGTCTGCCATTTCCCCACGTGGGTTTCTTCTTCTTCAGCGTCAGTTCACTAAAGCTCATTTTAGCCTCTTCAATCAATAACTACCACCACAAAGAATCATGAAGTCGTGTCTGGTATAAGGAATCCAGATATTGATTTCTGGAACCAGTTTAACAATAATTGTACTACAAGGGGATGCTATACAGTATATCAAAACATTAATATTTTGTCACCACTTTACACATGTTCAACTGCTTATTACCACAAATATCTGGTCAGCCAATCACATGTCAGCAGCTTAATGCATTTAAGTATGTAGAGACCTGCTGAAGTTCAAACTGAGCATCAGAATGAGGAAGAAAGGTGAATGAAGTGACTTTGAAGGTGGCATGGTTACTGGCACCAGGCAGGCTGGTCTGAGGATTTCAGAAACTGCTGATCTGCTGGGATTTTCCCACACAAACCATCCCTGGGGTTTACAGAAGACAGTCTGACAAAGAGAAAATATCCAGTGAGCAGCAGCTCTCTGGGGGGAAATACCTTGTTGATGAAAGAGGAGAATGGCCAGACTGCTTCAAGTAGATATGAAGACAAAAGTGATTCAAATAACCACTCATTACAACCAAAGTATGCAGAGGAGCATCTCTGAACACACAGCATGCTGAACCTTGAAGCAGATGGGCTACAGCAGCAGAAAACCACACTGGGTGCCACTCCTGTCAGCTAAGAACAGGAAACTGAGGCTACAGTTCTCAACAAAATTGGACAACCGAAAATTGGAAAAACATTACCTGGTCTGATCGGTCTTGATTTCTGCTGCAATATTTGAATGTTAGGATCAGATTTTGGAGTAAATAACATGAAAGCATGGATCCATCCTGCGTCGTGTCAAAGCTTACAATCTCATTGCACATTCTGTATGACAATAAAGGCATTCTATTCTATTACGGCTGCTGGTGGTGTTGTAATGGTGTGGGGGATAGTTTCTTGGCACACTTTGGGCCCTTTAATAGCAACTCAGCATTGCTTAAACACCACGGTCTACCTGAGTGTTGTTGCTGACCATGTCCATCCCTTTATGAGGGATGTGGTCCTGCTGATCTTCCAGCAGGATAACGCACCATGTCACAAAGCTCAGATCATCTCAAACTGGTTTCTTGAACGTGACAATGAGTTCCCCTCCCTCAAATGGCCTCCACAGTCACCAGATTTCAATAGAGCACCTTTCAGCTCTACTGTGTTGTATGTGGTGGAAAGGAGAGTCACATCATGAATGTGCAGCCAACAAATCTGCCGCAACTGTGTGATGGTATCGTGTCAATGTGGACCAAAATCTCTGAGGAATGTTTCCATCATCTTGTTGAATCTGCGCCACGAACCATTAAAGCAGTTCTGAAGGCAAAAGGGGGGCCAACCCAGTACTTGCAAGGTGTACCTAACAAAATGACCAATGTGTGTAAATACAATAAGTTCAAGTGAAATTCTGCTGCATGTGCAGACTGTGCTGAGAATATTGTCAAGTCAAGGCTAGTTGCTTTTATTTCCACGGCACATTTAAAAACAACAGGAGCTGAACCAGAGAGCTTTGAAGTCATCGTGGTAGAAAAAATGCAGTGACAACACTGAGTGGGCAGAGCAAAAGTCTGAAATGCAAATATGACAACCGCATATCATCAAGATAGCAAATAAACAAAAGATTATTAAGACATTAAGACTGAAATGGAGTTTGTGTCATTACAAACTATGGAGTGACAATTTGTAAATTGTGTTACTGAAAAGCAGCTTTTTTACATTCCAAATCATGTGAAATAAAAGTGACACATCACAAATATCAGACAACATAAACAGTGACACAGATGTAAGTGATGGCCCGATGATATCGGCACACACAATCATGAGCTAACACTTGTGAAGTGTGTGAGGTGCAGTGCAGGTGTGTGGTTTGTTGGTGTGTGTCAGATGACTGGTAAATATGACGAGGGAGCTCTTCTACCTGTTGACTGGTGAGCTGTCATTTTGTCTGACACGAGAGCATTTTCACTTGATTACAAGGACGTTACAGACGGCTTGTGTAACCGTAAACAGTAGATTCAGACAGGCTGGCTAATAAGGACTCACCACGGTCTTGAGGACAGGATGGTGATGCATTGATGATGAATCCTTCCACCCTGACGAAAAGGGAATTTACATTCTTGGCCTGCGATAGTAAGAACTGCAAGAGGAAGCAGACAAAAAAATTATTTACAGAACACAAAACATTAGCAACCAGAAATTGTCTTGAAAACATTCCCACCCACACTGGTTTGCACACACAAAGACACCTTTAACCTCAAATGAAGGGGCAACAAAAAGCAAGCAAGCTGCATTCCCTCCCCAAGACAGACAGGTAACACTTATACAAACATCAGCCCACTCAGGATTTATGTGTGAAGCAGCACCAACTAGATGAAAAAAAAGGATGAAATTCAGTGCGCATCGGCCCCTCCATCCCCCGCGTCCTTCTAAATGAAACACAGGATCTGAATACAAAAATAAAAAAAAAAAAAAAACCTACCTTTACGGCTCTCCCTTAATGCCTCTGCTTCATACGTAGGTGCTAATGTGTGCTGAAATCAAAGGAAGAGAAATTATTCCACAGTTTTAATGCTTTCAAAACGCGCAAAAACAGAGACGCGCATAATTTAAGTAGGATGGCTGAAACTTACCGCTCCTGCACTGAAAACGCACAAAAGAAAGAGCGTCACGGTGTGTGCCATCACGAAAGTTTGCATCTGTTGGTCCCGGGTGTCCGGAAAAGCTTTTTTCCTGTACTCGGAAGAAAGTCCGTGTGCGTGTCACGTAATATCTGTCAATGTCAGAGTCCTCAGCCCGTTTTTGGTCATAGGAAACCTGGGAAATCCTGCAAGTATTATCCTGTCCCTCATAAGTTGAAGATGTATTGAGTAAACCCGTTGCGTCATTAGGCATGTCTAACGTGGAGGCATCCTGTATCCCGGCTGGTCTTCCCTCTGCAGGCGCCCGTAGTTTATCATTGCAACTTATCGACTCAAAAGAGAAACAAAAACTTTCTTGAGGCGGGGGGGGGGGGGGGGGGGGCTCCCTGCGGGCTGCGCAGTCCTACCCCATGTGAAGTTTAACGGTACTTAGTCACACAATATTAGTTTTGTTTTGGTTTTTATCCTTGGTGTAGTTGTGCATTGTTTCTGTGTTTATCGTTATGATATTTGAATAAATAAATAATGTAAGTATACACTCACGGGTCACTTTATTAGGTACACCAAGCTCTTTTACCTGTCTTAATTCTTCATGGCACACATTTAACAAGGTGCTGAAAACGTTTCTCAGAGATTTTGGTCCATATTGATATGATAGCGTCACACAGTTGCTGCAGATTTGTCAGCTGCACACCCATGACGCAAATCTTCCTTTCCACCACAACAGAGCAAGTCCAGCTCTCTGGATACACTGTGTTCATAAAGGGATGGACATGTCAGTAACAATACTCAGGCAGGCTGTGGTATTTAAACAATGCTCAGTTGGTACTAAGGGGCCCAAAGGGATCCATAGTCACTTCAACACAGACTACTTTAGGAAAGATGCTGCATGTTCCAGGGATCTATCCCTACCTGATGCTCTTAACACCTTTTATGCTCACTTTGAGGCATCTAACAAATTTCCCACCATCCGACTCACCTCATCACCAGACGAGCAGCGTCCCAGACGAGCAGCGTCCCAGACGAGCAGCATCCCAGACGAGCAGCATCCCAGACTCACGATTGAGAAGGTCAGGAGGTCATTCCAGATCCACATCTTTAACATCTCACTCTCATAGACAATAGTTCCATCCTGTTTCAAAACAGCAACAAGCATCCTTCTTCCTAAGACCTCAGCTGTATCATCACTGAATGGCTATAGGCCAGTAGCACTCATGAAGTGTTCTGAGTGGCTGGTCGTGGAACAGATCAAACTACTAATCTCTCCCAGCATTGACCCGCACCAGTATGCATATAGGAAGAACAGGTCAACTGTGGATGCTGTCTTAGGGGTAGTCCATCTGGCTCACACCCACCTGGACAGCAGGGACTCATACATCAGGCTGCTCTTCCTGGACTTTAGCTTCACCTTTGACACAATCATTACACCTACACTTGTTCCTGAGCTGGATATTCTTGGCCTGAGCTCCTCACTATGCAATTGGGTCTTGGATTTTTTTAACAAACAGGAAGCAGACGGTCCGAATCCACAACATCACATCTGCCCCCATCACCCTAAACACTGGCTCCACTCAGGGATGTGTCCTCAGCCCTCTGCTATACACTTATGACTATTCATCCATATTCCCGAGCACCCACATCATTAAGTTCGCAGATGCCACAGCAGTGGTTGGACTCATCTCAAATAACAACGAGATGGAGTACAGATTGGAGGTCGAACACATGGAGACCTGGTCCAAGTACAACAACCTTTGTATCAACGTGGCCGAGACCAAGGAGATGATCTTGGATTTCAGGAGGAACATCATCCGCTGTTCTACCCCACTGTGCATGGGAGGAGCAGCAGTAAAGTTTGTCTCCAGCATTAAATATCTGGGGGATTCACATCACTAACACCCTCACCTGGAACACAAACTCTGGCTGTCTTAACAAGAAAGCCCACCAAAGACTCTACTTCCTGAGGAAGCTGAAGAAGGCTGCCCTGGGGACCAAAATCCTCACTTCCTTCTGCAGGTGTGTGGTTGAGAACATATGCATCACCATGTGGTATGGGAACTGTTCTGCTGCTGACAGGAAGGCTCTGCAGAGTGTGGTCAAGTCTGTTTGTAAGTTATTATTTGTAAATATATACTGTGTTTCTTTTGCAACTTGCACTGGAGGGACCTCGGAATTTTACATTCATTCCTGTCACGTTTTACATGAGAAGAATGACCAAAAAAAGCTTTTGAATCCTTGAAATTGTGCCATGAAAATATCCCCCACACCATCGCACCACCACCAGCCTGAACTGTAGACACAAGGCAAGATGGATCCATGTGTTCATGTTATTTACTCCAAATTCTGATCCTACCATTCAAATGTTGCAGCAGAAATCAAGACTCATGAGACCAGGCAACATTTTTCCAATTTTCAGCTGTCCAATTTTGTTGAGCCTATGCAAACTGTAACCTCAATTTCCTGTTCTTAACTGACAAGAGCAGCATCCAGTGTGGCCTTCTGCTGCTGTAGCCCATCTGCTTCGAGGTTCAGCATGCTGTGTTCAGAGATGCTCTTCTGCATATCTTTGTTGTAGGGAGTGGTTATTTGAATCACTGTTGTCTTCCTGTTGACTTCAAGCAGTCTGGCCATTCTCCTCTGTCATCAACAAGGTATTTTCTCCCACAGAACTGCTGCTCATTGTATTTGTTGGACTGTCCTCTGTAAATAAACGCTAGAGATTGTTGTGTGGGAAAATTCCCGTAGATCAGCAGTTTCTGAAATACTCAGACCAGCCCGCCAACAACCATGCCACGTTCAAAGTTGCAGCAGGTCGTCTTGACCATGTCTACATAAATGTACTGAGTTGCTACCATGTGATTAGATGCCAATGAATATGAGGATAAAGAAGTAATAAGCATTTACCAATTTACTAATATCTTTAATGGGTCTTTAATGTGCACTCCCTTCACTGACATTTCAATTCATATTTTTTAGGTAAACTGTCACTTGCCTGCATTTCAGCACAGAAACTGTTCCTGTGCTTCTCATTTTGGAGTTCACTGTCGCAAAATGCAAGTAAAACAAGTGTGTGTGACTACCAAAAGTAGCTTCAGCTGGAAGATATTTACAGGTGTTTTACTCAGTAACATCTCAAGCAGTTAAGATAACTGAATGTCCAATCAGGAAGTGAATTCAGGACCTCAAAGGAATTATTCTTAAGAAGAGCTCATCAAACAAAGTACCTCTGAAATAGGGAAAGTATGCAAGTAAACTATCCCTAAGTTTCATATCTTGTCAGCATTCCAGCAATAACGTGCTGTATCAAGTCAAAATCCCCTAACCTCTAATTTTCACCAGCTGTAATAATCTACTTCCAGATGTTGGGTTAAAAATACAAAGAGAAGGCTGGGCCTCTAAATAGCACATAAGTAGCAAGTGAAGGTGGAGTTTCCAGATGGGAAACCATTCAGCCATGACAACTATGCTGTTAATTATTTGCAATGCTAACTAACTTAGCAAACAGAGCTGATCAAACATGCCAAGTATGAAATTAAGACATTTACAACAAAGAAGTATTCCAAGTATTCCTTGTCCCCTTCTGTTACCCAATTAAAGTACAAAATTCAAGACTGTGTGTTGGTTGAAATTAGAGCCATCAAAGCTTTTTAATTATTCAACAATTTGGACAACCTCACAACCACAGAAGCAGAAAAACCAGACAATAAAGGTACCGCAATGTATCATCTGTAAAACATAGGAAGACAATATAAACTAGATATAGTCAAATATTCAAGATTCCTGCCCAGGTATGTGGTACTACTTTCTAATAGGGAAACATAAAACAAAGGTTGAGCTTTACTTGCTAGTTTTTGGGGGTTTTTTTTGTTTGTTTTTAATTAATATTATTTCAATTGCATGTCACAGCTTTCCTTGGCATAAAACTAGCAGAAAAAGGTAGTAGGAGGGCACTGAATCAGAACTTTAATGTAAAGGTACACAATGTATCCAAGAATTAACAGTGTAACAGCTTATTAAATCATTTGATAATAGTTTAGAACTTGTTAATAACAACTTTAACAAGCGTTTTTTCCTGAGCTTTCATCTTTCGGTTTTCACCAGCAGAAGGCTGCCAGTTATTCAATGATTTATTTATTCATTTTCCAAAAACTTTTTCTTTTTTTTCGTTGTTTAGCAGCTTAACAGAAGGTTGGCCTTGTACAGTAATGCTTTAGAAATCAGAGATACCTCAGTGACAGGACTGTTTTATTCATATCTATTATGCAACCGAGAGGAAAGGTGGACGCTGCGTGAAGATGTTTTTGTCAAACTTTATGATGTATCTACAAGTTGAAATTACTTTAATAGCTTCATTAATAGTTAATCCCTTTGGCTTGGCTTTTGTCATTCACTAATGCTTCTCACTTTTTAGTTGGTCCTTTAAATAATCTTTCTGGCTTCTCATCAAGCAGCGTCCTGTAATACGCCGGGTAATTTCCACTTTTAAACTGTGTATAATGCAGGCCTTATTAGAAACTGGCACCACAAAGTGAGTTTCAGGCTTCCGTCATGGTATTATTCAATCTAACATGGATCAAAATAGTTAATTATCAAACCATATCAATAATAAAACATATCACTGTCCCAAAATTACAACCAGTACTAAAACTCAACAAGAAGATGCCAGAATTTTTTTTAACAAATATACAATATCCATCACCATAATATTGATCCTCTGGCAAAACAAACAAACAAACAAAAAAACCCGACAGCTTGTACATGCAGCACATTGTTTGACTACATCTCCTCAAACAACAGTCCCTCAGGCTTTAAAAGTGCAGCAATTGGGGAGGGGCGGGTGCAGGGGTTCCCTTTACACAATGGTGGCCTTGTAAAGATCTGTGTTGCAGTCCTGGCCCTCCGGTGGGTTGCGGCCATTCTGGGGCATCTGGGCATTCCTCATTTTGCTCTGGCACTGTCGCAGCTCGGCGACGTATCCCTGAAAACTCAGGCTCAGCTCAGAGTCCTCTCCCTGGGACACTTCCGGTGTTCCTTCTTCAAGATGTACTTCCTCCACATCCATCACCTCCTGAGCCGTATGTGCAGAGTCAGCTTTTTCAGTGGGTGACTTGGTGTTGGGGGTTGTTTCTGTCACTTCTGTGGAAGGGAGGAAAAAAAAAAATTAATTGACATTATGGACAGCCAAGATATATTTGGATATTGCAGAGGATGGGTGGGAAAGCCCATGTCGAATTCAGTGTTTGTTTGTTGTTTGTTTTTCTGGCCTCTTGCCAGCAGAGGTTAAATGCAGAAATAAAATAATTTACATATAATTAATGTAAATTAATTATATGGAACTGTTCACTCAAGTGTAAAGGGATGTCCACACAGGAAGTGACTAGCACTGACATGGCGACCACAGACCACTGAACGCTAATGACATTCTGTACATTCAAGCGACAACGAGCAAAATAACCATCTGTGATACAAAGTGGGCCGGTCCCAAGGTAAACTTTTCTCAACTTTGAGGGGCACGACTACCAATGACAGTGAAGAATACTGTTAATTGACAGGGTGGTACATTACCGGGTAATCTTAGCAACCAGAGCCTGGACAGTCTACTAGTGATCAACTGTCAGCTAAAAAAAGGGTGGACAATAAGCAAATTGCTTCAGTGTGAACACCCATCTCCACCAACTCCACCAACAAAATACCTGTGCTTAGTCACTAAATCCTGGGCAACAGCTAGTTTCTAACATCATATGCTGAATGGTGCTGGGTAATACATAAGCAGTTTTGTTTCATTTATTTATTCAGGAGCACACGGACCAAAGCTGAACCTAGCAGACTCACGGACATGGAAAGTATAATCAAGGTCTTAGAAATTCAAAGGTGAAAGCTGAAAAATGAAGCTAAAACAGGAAGTGCAAAAAAACTGCAGTTCCATTAATGGCCACTTGGAGACTACAATCCCCATGTTAACCCTTTAACAGTGGGCGATAGCCGCCGATACGTCTGTTACCTGTCCTTACTTGCTGTGAACAGCTGGTTAACTCCGAGCGTATCACCGCTGAGACATCAGATCAAATGTACTTTGAATTGCCATAATTACGTGACCGTTTGTCCTATTGGAGAAATTCAAACGGTTTCTGAAAGCTGAAAATTGTGCTTCACACCCAACATAGAGTTATTATGGTAATTGTTACCGGAAGTCCGTGATGATTGAAGTTTGAGCATTTTAATGCAATTATTTGACAAATAACATGGGCTGAGGTTGAGGTTATATGAACAGCCAAAAAGCTGAGAAGTTTGTGCTCCGTTTTTGGTCAGTAAATTTCGAGTACTATTTAATTTTTGTGTTAGCACTAACTAGCAGTTATCTGTGTTTGCGTAATTTAGCCATACAGTCTGTGCAGTCAATGCACCTTGGTAACCATGCTTGCCGACATTATCAGATAGCTTAACACTCCACCCTCCCCACTACTGGCTACAAAAAAGAAAAACGCAGCAGTCAAATCAATGGGTGATGGCTGGGTGGCAACTTCCATCTTTTAGATACAGTCTATATTTTCACTAGGCTCCTCTTACCTTACACTTCATATCTTGATCTGCTATTTAACAGAAACATTGCTGAATACCCAAATCACAACATTTCTCTCATGTTGCTGCAAAAAACGTCCTTTTACACAGGAGTGACTGTGCAGATATACAAAAACCCTATTCATACTTTGCCCTCGCATCTATTTTACTTCTCATTACACTGACTGACAGCCAGATGTTTATCAAGGCCATATTACAGTTCAAATGTGCTCAAAGAAAATGTGTCACACAGTGTGAGTGCACATACATTTGAACTCTGCTTCGCTTGATTTCAAGTTGAATACTGTTCAAGCGTTGCTGTGTAATCACTGCAGCTGTTGTCACGACAGATTTGATCTGCTCAAGGTTGCTTAACTTTGCCAGTTCATCAGAAACAACTAAGACTGTGACAGGATTAAATATCCTGTACAGTAATTCACTGCAATAATATCTGATGTGATATAGCTGATCATCACTGTCTTTCTTTCCTAAACCTCATGACTTCATCGCAAGACCCTGACAGGATAATAAATAAAACATGCTCAAACTTCCCCTCTCTTCTAATGCAAGTGCACTCAAGAAGCCACAAACCCAATGTGTTTTTTTGATGCTGGTATTAGAGCTATGGGTGATAAACTTTCCACATCTCATGTGAACCATGTGGCCCCTGGAGACTGTAAACACACCAAGTCAAACGCAACACTTCAACACTTAGATTCTCTGAACTCTGTTAGCTGTGATTCACTGCTGTCCAGTACAGATGTAAACACAGCCTGTGCGCTCCAACAGCCGACCTTATACAGACCCTCGGTCGACCTCCACCTTGTAACAGCACACAGCCTGAACAACCATACTGGAAGGAAAAACAACAGCAAAAAACCCTTTAGTACTTTTCCAGTTGTGTAATAATTTCCAGCATTACATCATTTTGATTACAAAATGTATCTAGTGTTATTTGTATTTTGCCTGGGGTGCTAATAGGGCATCGAAGCTGATTATTTTCAGGCCAGTTGTTTCCTTAATGGACAATTTATTCGAACTATAGCGAAAAATGTGAGAAATACAAGTTTTCACAAACGATACCTTTAATTAAATGTTCTATTCCATCTGTGGAACAGTAAAAAACTCAGGGATTATTCAGTCCACAATCATGAAAGATAGAGGAAAACAGCAGACCCTCACACCTTGAGATAATATTTGATCTGGTTGGAACAATTAATCAACTATAACTGTTATTAAAAAAAACACAAACGGACTGTTTTTTTATATAGGGCTCATTCACACACGCATTCATACAAGCACTTTCTACATTTAAGTGCTTTCTATCGAACATCCCCACACACAGTCACACTCCAATAAACACATCAGGAGCAGCTCGAGGTTCAGTATCTTGGATACTTTGGCATGCAGACCGGAAGAGCCACCAAACTTCCAGTCAGTAGATGACCTTCTCTACCTCTTGAGCCACAGCCACCTAATGGACAGGAGGCTGAGGTCCCCCCTCCCAGTGAGTTAGTTCCCACCACAGAGTAATCCAACATCTTAGTCTCACTGCCACTGTACCACCAGGATTTGTACTGATGTCAAAACTTTTAGTATTATTACTGAACAACTGAAGAAGCCTTTTGGATGAGAGGTGAAACATCTTCAAGAAACTTAAAGAAGATCAATTGCCTTTTTTCAAGCTCCAGAGAGTATTATTTACCATAAACCTACAAGATAGGTGTTTAAATTTGAATATTTGAGTTAATGCACTTTATTTTGCTCAGTCATAGGAGATGAAAGTCATGTAGCCATTACTCAAATGCAACTTCTGGGCCTGGTGTGCACTTCTACCATTTACTCATGTACATATTCAGTAGTGTACTTGCTGATCAGTCTGTGCCATGTGATAATGAAGTCTTAACATAGCCGTTTAACATAGCCATGCCCCCTGTGGCGACTCCTTCAGCAGCCATGGCAGCAGAGAGGGAGCTGAGACCGAGCAGCCAGACTGGAACGGATCCAGCTCCAGTCTTCACTGAAGTTCTCTGCCAAAGATCTGTGTCAAGCCCTCCTCTGAGTGCCAGATGGGTGATAAGGCTGGCCTGGAGTCAGCTGCTGTTGGCTTTGAGAACCGAAAAGGAAGAATCAGGTGAAGCGGGCTTGAAGGACGGCTCAGCCACGTGGTGCCTCAGGTGCAGGCAGCTAAAACTGGGTCATTATAAAGCACTTTTTGGAGATAACTCAGCCCTGAGATAGAGTCTCAATTACTCCAAGGAATCCTTTAATCTTCCCTGAGCATAACCGCAGAGAGGAAAAAGGAAACTCGTGATAAACAAGTTCTCATCAGGAACTTGCTGAATTAATGGCTGCTATAATTCATTGCTTAGTATTCAGCCAGAGACTGCAGCCTGTTCTTGTTTATGAAGAGGGCAGCATTATTGTTGACTTAACCAAAGGCACTTTAAATTGAATCTGAATCGGTGCTATGTGAATGGAGATACACTGTGTAATGTCGCCCCCTAGTGAGCTGCCGTTTCCCCACAGAACAAAGAAATGAACAGAGACATGCACTAAGAGGGAGCAGAAAATTCAGTCTGTTTTGTTTTTTCATTTATAATCTAATTATAGCTAATTAAGCCCTGATGTGCCCAGTAAAGGTTTTAAAAGCAAATGTAATGCCAAAAATACTCACATCAAAGAAGAACTTTAGTCTTCTTTTGGATGCAAATGGTGTATGTTTCAAGATACTCGAATAATTGTCACATGTGCACATTAATTACTTTGCATTAGAATTAGAGAAAATATGAAAAGTGATATTGCATGATGCACTTCTGCTGCTGTGGGAGTGATGTCTTTGACTTTTTGAATGACATTAAAATGGAGGTCCATGTTGATCCGCTTGTCTCTGCTGCAATCTCGTTCCCTCAGAACAGCAGAGGGCGTCAGTCTAACAGTAATACAGAAACTGACAAGAGATCTCTGCAGTGCCTGAAGTCAGCAGGATGACAGATAAAGATGAGAAATGCTGCTACTGCACAACATTGGCATCACTGCACTTGGAATTAGAGCTGTAACTGTACCGTGTGGGTGGTTTTTGTCTTAAACTTATAAGAAAGCCAGTGAGCTTAACTTTCCACGCTCAAATGTAACAACTCCGTAAAGTCTAAAAAGTGAGAAAGTGGAGGCGTGTTAGCTTGCTGCACATTGTACAGATCCCAGCACAGACTCGGGTGATACCAAGGTGGCAAATAGTGTTAAAAACGTGGCTATACTGATTCATTGCTCTGTTCCTGTTTTAGCAAGCGGCAGAAAGAGAGACGGAGAGAAAGAGGCAGGGAGATAGATGAAAACCAGTAGTGACAGTTTCTATCTGTAGCTCAGACAACTGTGGATAAGGTTACCATGGTGCCCGGTGGTGGGAAGAATCAGCCTGATGTGCTTAGCAACCAGAAAAGAGGAATGAGGCTGTATGAGAGCTGAAAAGCTTCGATCTGTCCTCATCTTGGGTTTATATGTCCCCCTTTACATTAATACGGTCATGTTTGTGCCCCTTTAATAAAGTGCTTTGAAGTGCAATAAAAAAGAGCAGCCTTTGTAGTTGGAACAGATGTTGAGTGTGGTTATCTTCTTCTTTTTGACGACTTCACAATATTTCAGGGAAGGCTTCTATTTGAAGCCACGATCATAACATGTAGGATATCAAAGACTGTCACATTCCACTGTGAAGTAAGCCAATACTGTTACAGATCACATCACCACTTAACATAACATCACAGAAGCACATGCACGCACACGCATATGCACGGCGAAGCGGGAAAAATGACACATAAAGGCGGGAAACTTGTGCAGGAGATGCCCATGCACTCGGTGCACGATAAACCAACGCTGAAGCAAAGCTTTGCAAACCCAATGTGAAGATTAACCCACACACACACACATACAACGCAGCAGTGGCCCCAACAAAAAAGAAAAAAAAATGTGATACAACAACAACAACAACAAGCAGGTCGGCTGAGCAAAGAGACCAAACAAACACACACCACACTGAGCAATCCTTGCAAGGGAAATTAAAAAAAAAAAAAACCTACACACACGCACACAGCAAGCAGCGACACCGTGAAATGAGCGCACACGGGGAAGGACACGGAAGAGCAGGAGCTGATGAGCGGAGGAAGCCACGAGACACACACACAGACAAAAAAAAAAGACACAGGAGCTAAGAGAGAACGGGAGAAGGCATGTGGAGGCGGAGAGGACAAGCGGGGGGGGGGGTTGAACTAATCTCACAAACGTGTAAAAAGACAGACGAGAGTGATTTCCAATTCTAACATTTATTAGATCTATTCAATCACAGGTACAGAGATTATTGGCAGTGATTATCTACAACAGGCACCTAGAGAGGAAGCGAATGAGCCTGATAAAGAATGACAGGCACTTCAACAACGTCACCAGTGCCAAGGAGCACTTGTCCTCCAATGACTAATTATTTTTCACCATTGCTCAAATTGCTACGGCGTGAGCCAACAATGTTTAATGACTCACCGGTTTTGTAGCATTGCGTAAGGGGGGGAAAAAAAAACTAGCTTTTTGACACTGACATTGTTGAATTGCTCTTAACTGGAGGAGATGGGATGGAGAGGGATACAGCATTTATTTGTATTGACTGTTAGGCATTTGTAGGTCCAACACTGTGCAGCAGTCTGGCTTGTTTTTGTACATGAAGCTAATCTTTTAACGAATCATCTGATTTCTAATCTTCGGTACAACAGCTGGTGTCCACAGGTACTGTCAAATATTGATCATTAATCTCTATGCATTGTGTATATTTTATTAATATTCAACAGATTTGCAATCAGTCACATTTGCATGCACCCAAAAAGGACAAAATATTTCACTGGAATAAGCTAATGCCAGTCACATGATCAACTCAACAATTTGTGGCAAGGGAGGTGACTACCAAGTAAACGTTACTCACGGAACAAAATACACACATCACTATTTACAGGTCAATCTGAGTGTAAATATGATCAGTCACACACATGCTTTGCTGAGCTTGATAACACAAATCAGGCAAACTGAGAAAGAGTCGATATCAATTTGTCATTAAAGTGCATTAGAGTCAGTGTAGTGGGAGTTTTATTGTCAAAGTGGTCCGGTTCTGACCACAGAGGGCACACACATGCATGTACAACACACACACACACACACACACACACACACACACACACACACACACACACACACACACACCAAGCATTGGTTTGTTACACCGTAGAAATACCTGAACTGGACTTTCCCTCATCGCCTGTGTCTTGAGACTGGGTGCAGGGTGGTGGTGGGGTGAAGTTGGCTGCTGGCAGGCTGCTATTGAAGGACGACACGGGTGATGGTGAAGGAGGCAGCAGAGTGGGGCTGCTGATGTCGCCTTCACCCACGAGAGTCAGGTCGGAGTGGACGTCCTCCTCAACTGTGCGGAGGGTTGGGCGGGTGTCTGAGGGCCGGAGGATAGGGGACATGTGCGTGCCGAAAGTTGGGTGGCGCGGAGGGGGCAGCAGGCACCGCCTGGCCCCGGAGTGTCCGTTCGCACTGGAGCTCAGGGAGGAGTCGAGGCTCTCTGAGCGTAGGCTGGAAGTGAGGGGACTGCGGGAGGGGATGCCGTTCTCTCGACTTGGTTTCAGGGAGCTGGGGGTGGAGCAGGCCAGGTCGGAGGAGACGGAAACAGAGGAAGTGGGTGGAGTCAGTCGCAGGAAGTCAGGAAGCACCAGGTCGTCTTTGTTCAGGAGTCCACGTTGGTCGTTGGCTCGGGTGCTCTGCGCCCGGCTCAGCAGCTCAAAGAATTCTGGAAAACAGGTCAAACACGCTTAAAAGTTTCCAAACACACGGAAGAAAAGGATTAGCTGGGTTTAACATGCAGCAGAGCAGCCTCACTGAAATAACCCTCAAAGAGCTCCCAAAGACATGAGTTAGTCCTAAGGCAAAGCAAAGCTAAGAAATCCACCACAAGGTAAGAAAAAAAAACAAACAAAAAAAAAAAATGGAAAGACAAAAAGAAGAGGGGGATTTACCTTCAGCTTCATCTATATTAATCTTTTTCTGTTTTCTCTTTTCCCTTGGGAGTGCTGAGTCTGGTCCACTTGGTCTCACAGAAAAGTCCTTTGGTGCTGACCTCTCATCTCCCTGCAGATTCAACAATAACAAGGCACTCTATTAGGGGATGGAGGGACGGGGTGGGTAGGGAGGTCATAATGGAGGGGGGGGGGGCAAAGCTAAGTTTGAGCTGCTAAGCACCCTACTGAGTGGTGTCCAGATTTACTGAGACCTTCAGGTAAAGATGAGCCTGGTCCATCTGTCGGCTGTGTGTCTTTAAGGACCCTGATAATATCTAGACTAAGCAGGATCTGCCTTCATATGGTGCAATAACTCAAGCAGAGAAAACAGGAGTGAGTGAGTCAGCCACAGGCAGTGTTAGGGAGAAGACCAAAAAGGAAAAAAAAAAACTTATAGCTTAGCATTGGCTCAATGTTAATGATGCCATTAAATGATGTTGCAGAAGTAGCGCAGCAGCAGAAAAGTACAAAATACCAAATCAGGACTTTTTAGCAACATGTGAGAATAAAGATGTGAGGAGTACTCACTGTCGCAGAAAAACTCCGGGTTGGGTGACTTTTTAGGGAGGAAGACTTGGATTTGTCTATTAGAGAGAGAGAGAGAGAGAGAGAGAGAGAGAGAGAGAGAGAGAGCGAGAGAGAGAGAGAGCGAGAGAGATGTATATATGAAAAATTCATCAGGTTGAGATGCTGATGAGGAAAAGAGTGAGACAGGGGGGCACTTGAGACATAATAAGAGACGTTTTGCAAAACTTGCATACGTTAATCAGTGGGATGACAGAAGTGGGCGTGATTTACAATTGGCAGTTACATTTCTGGTGCCTTGATGAGAAAGGGCAAACCAGTAAAGGGTTGTCTTTTGTCCATTTCTCCATTCTACCTTTCACTGAACAGGGATCCGCTCGCTCCAGCACAACTCGCAGGCCATCCAGACTCGATATGGGAGCACCCAGATCCAGAGGCTCAGTCTCTCCGCTCTATTATAAAATAAAATTTAAAGGTCAACATGTTAGTATCCTCACCTGTTGAGCAGAAGTCTAAATATTGCTGCAGCGTGTGTACCTTTGCTTAATTTATAAACTATCTTTCAGCTCTGGTCTACTGTATAATACTGTTCTAATGCCTGGAAACCCACAGGACTAAAATAAATCTGACAGGGGTTTAGGGGGAGGAGTAAAGACTCGGCATGTTTGAGGAGTGTCGTCATTCTTAATTATAGCCCTAGTGCTTCGTCTTTGCAGGCTGGGCTGAGTCAGAGTGCTAACCACCGTGTAGAGATGGAAAAGGATGCGGTCGTTTTCCTCTCCTAACCATGATACTCCACCCTGTGGCACTGTCACACACTACACAGTCTGCTGTCTGGACAACAGGAGCTCCAAAAAGATTAAGGCACTGGGGAAAACTTACTATTTTGGCCACAAGATCACTGAGGTGGAGACCATATTTGGCCACCACGGGCCGCAGGACCTCAGTGACTGGCTTGGTCGGCTTGGCTTTCAGTCCCACAGAGCGGTTAATGGGTACCAGGTCCAACCTACCAGTGAGCAAAGAGCATCAAAGTAAATGTGACAGCAATGAAAGCATAAACTCAAAATGAGAAACCAAAGGCCATTAACAGACTCAAGGGAACAATGATTGATTATTCATACCTAAACAAGGTACGCTTCTCCAGTCTTAGCTCTCTTGAGCTTAGGGTCATACAGTCTTGGTCCAACACTAAAGGCTGAGAGGAAAAAGCATGAAACTGCCCATTAGCAGCACATAAAGACCCAGGACCAAACACAGCACTGTGTGCTGTAAACAGTAAGAAAATGACTCATCTGTAATTGTCACAGTTCAAATCAGCTAACAGTGAGTCCTCAGGTGGGCTGTACCCAAACATTTAATTATTTGGATATTTGTTTGTTGTGCAAGTATCTGGTTTTTAATTTGGGGGTGTGGATAATGCGGGGGTTTTTTTTGCAAATGTGAAAAGCTCGAGTGCACGGTATCTGTTTCACAGGGAGCGCTGATCATCACACTTCAGTTCACCTCACTGTCGCGTTGTTGTTAGAATGAGTGACTTTTCCTACTCCTCTCAGTCCTCTACCAGGCTGTTATTAGAATTAACTGCCTACTGAAATATCTTCTTTCTCTCTCTGTCATCTTTTTACATAGAAATACAGCTGAGATCACAGCACAGCTATCATCTTTAACACGTGTAGAGGGAGTTTTGTCAAATGATATAAAAGTTATAAAATCAGACAAGCCCGTCTACTGAAGTTCCTTGTTCAAGATAATTAGAACCATTTTTGCTTCTTTTTTAAATTGCGGGAATATTGTCTGCTTGACACTTCACCTCACTGTTGCAAAGTTAGCACTTTGCTGCAAGATTTGTCAGTTTTTACTCAAACAACTGTGGGCATAGATGAGGTTAGAGCCCCAGTGATTTATTGGCCAATGTTATCTATTTGCCAATTTATCGTATTGGTGTTTATAATGGCTGATGAATGAAAACTTAAAAAGTAAAGAAGAGATGGGGGAGACACCCTTCAACCACGTTATGAGTGTTGCTGTTGCACAGTCTGTCCATCAGAGGATACACTGCAACTTTCCTGCTGACAACACGTGTTTGGAATGCCACAAACAACGAGCTGATCCGAGCAGAGCTGAGCGTAAACAAGTAATCTATGACTGGTTGTGACAGTAAAACAAGATTATTTTTAAACTGTGTTGTCATATTATCCCAGTAAGGACTCATCAGTATCGGTCTTAAAAAGCCTATATTGATCAGGCTCTAAGCAGCACCCAGAGTGTTTAACTTACTGAGACAGCGGCAGTAGATGTTTGCACCATTTGTCAGCAGTTTGTTCTCACCTTGTCTCCTGCCACCAGGAAAAGGTCCACGGCAGCAACATTGACACTAATGTTCTGGCAGAGTTCTTGGAGAACTTCCCTAATGGAGGCACCGGGCCGAAGGCTGATAGAAGAGCAGGAGCCGTCGGGCAGCAGCACGCTGCACTGTTTGGGAGAACGTTCCCACGCTCCAACAGAGTGGCGATTATCAGACTGAGGGCAAAGCATTCAAAAATCATTTTTCCTTCATGTGACTCATAAACAAACAAACAAAAAAAAAAAAAACTACTGTGGACCTATGATGATGGCTTCACCAGACACTGAGCTGTGTTGCCATGGTTACCTGTCCAGAGGAGTCTTACCTCAATCTTGCCAGCGGAGCAGGAAGTGGGCATCTCCAGACTGGTACCAGAAGACAAGGAGCCCTGGGACTCCCTCCTCCCATTACTTCCCCAGTAATCTGCACAAAACAGCGCAGAGGATGATGGATTAGTGCAGATCAGGGAGACATTAACACACTGCTCACTTTAGATGACACTTAGAATATGCAACACCGACGTATAAACATGACTAATAACAATGTTTCAGTATCGTACTTTGTCTCCAGAAGATCTTGGCAAGCAAAACAGTGCACGTTTTATCAAATACAGATATGTGAATAAACAGTGGGAGGTTCATTTAAGGACAGCTGCATTTAGAGAGTGTAAAATGTAATATTAGGTAACAAAAAGCTTTTTTTTGCACATGAATGGCAGGAGAAACAAATGATAAGAAATCATTACTATTTCACTGATCTTTAAAGTCTAAAATAAAAATCTAATTAAATCAACCCACAACATAAAAACAAATTAAAAACATAACAATAAAATCCTTATCATTTGAAATAAATACAAAATAATCCAATAAATATATTTTAAAAAATACTACCTTTAAAACTCTTCAGTGTACCAAGATGCAACAAGTTATGTTTTTGCCAGGGTACCAGTGGTTTGTGTGTGTGTTTCTGAGTGTGTGTGAGACTTTCAGCGCTGCGGGCCAGATGTGTTTCTTCACATCTCCCCTGCACGTAGCTCATTGTAGCCCCAGAGCTGGCACTGAGTCGGTGTCTTGTTCAAGGACACTCGAGCACTGTAGAAGTTCGTGTTGGGAACCCTTGAAACATTCACCGCTGCTAATTAATTCCTTACCTAAGATAACATCTCCAATTTCCTTCTTCTTCGGACCCTTCCCGAAGCTCCTGTTGCGCGACCACGAGAAGAAGCTGCGCTTCTTGTCGGCGCTTTCGTCTCTGCTGTCTTCATTCGGTGACCTCCCCGGGCGCTGCTTTCTGACCTCCTGCAGGTTAGAAGACAAACAGACCTGTTACCACTCAGTCTGGACAGACATGGGTAATGACAACAACCACATAACTCCACGAGCAGTCCCTTTAACAAATGCTATACCTTTTTTGGGGTAGACAGGGTGGAGCGGTCAGAGCTGGCACTGTGCTTTGAGGGGGCGGGGCTGCAGGGGATTTGGTAGGGGTCCGGCAAGGGCTGACCATCCATCTCAGCACGCATGCACTCCTGGTAAAGGGAGGACTTGAGGAATCGTGAATAACTGTCAAACTTCATCAAGTTGAAGATCTGCAGACGTGGAGAGAGAGGGCGATGAGTAAGACATCAGGAAAGAGGGTTTGAGAAATTGAAACCAAAAAAATAAAGAGAAGAAAATGTGAGATATACAAAACTTAGGGAGTGAAAAAGAGAAAACGAATAAGAGAGAAGGAACTACTAGTGTCAACATATGGTTACAGCTCGTGTTTTGACAGCAGTCTTAACAGTTAAAATTTAATCCTACTCATGTACACACTGGAAATATACAGATCTTTGCCTGTGTGTCTATGGGGCTGTGTGTACAGTACGTGCTAGGTTCTCTGTGGGTGTATGCCAGTTTGTGTTTATCTCTCTGGTAAAGCCTCGGAGCCCTTTTGTAAACAAACGCAGATGGTCACCAAAAAAAGCCAATATGCTTGCGCTAAGCGACTAAAGGCTAGATGAGAACAAAACCCCCTACTGCACACAGAATCCCTCCTCCATTAATACTGTCTAGAAAACGCTTGATCCTCAGCTTGATACCGAACAACTGAAGAATTCAAATGAGATTCTCACAAAGGGCCTGTCGGTTTGTTGAATGTTTTGATAACTGTGGGAGCACCGCATTATTTATCTGCTGCCTAATGTGGAACACTAATAAATAAACTCAACAGCTGCCTTGTTGGTACCTGTAGCTGCTGGGTCTTGAACATGTCGGGCCTTGGGGAGGTAAGGACGTCATCAGCCAGCTGGGCTTGGCTGTCGATGTTGACCGGCATGGTGGCCTTGCTGGACAGGAAGCTGTTGTAGATCTCCCCTGCTCTCTGGGACAGCTGCAGGAAAGAGTCTTTGTTGAGAATTTCAAGAAAAACTGCAGAACACTGTGCTACTAAAAATGCTCTCATCAGCCTTCTCATCAATGTATTTAATGCAATGAAATAAGTCTCAAGATGTGATTAGTGTCCATGTTATGCTACACTATAGTGACACACACACACGTGCCTGTTTTATAGTACCACATTTGTGCCTACACAAAGGGGTATGTATCCAATGCAAACATGCTTGCATGTTGTCCTTCAAGGACCCAGCAGCAGGTCTTTGACGTAACCTGCGTAAGTGGCTCATGCCGTGTGTGGTATTAATTACTTTGTCCCGGTGTTTTATATGCATAAATAAAATAAAACAAATAAAATCCTGGGAGTTTTTTTTCCCTTCCTGTGTCCCCACATTTTGTTTGCTCTGTAGCAAACACATGGAGGACAAACAATTAAAGGAATAAAAGATAATCACAATTTAAACAATTTTTTTTAGTAAAACCTGTGACCTTGTTTGAAGGGGGATGTTCCACCAATTCACAGTGGGCCCCCCAAACAAAACCATGACTGGATCTGCAGCCGCACACTGTGATCTCACCTGCTTTTTATCTGTTGCAGGGACATGACTGAAGTATTCGCAGGCTTGCCAGAACAAGATATTCTCCTCGCTGAATTCTTTCTTGAGAAATTCCTGCGGAAAAACACAGTAATAAAAGGGTTTTTCTCTATGTGATCTCAAACTGGCAATCACTTTCTCATCTTTCCAGTTCTGCTGCTATTAAGACCAGTCGAGCGGGCAGGAATTACTGGGTGTAATGTAACAAGATTGGTGTAAGTGTAGGCGCAGGATGGTGTAGGCGAGCGCAGCTCTGATCAGTGCTGAGGGAAGGTGAGGAGGGAGGTGGTTCTGGGATGGAAGAACTTAATGTTGAGCTTTCTGAAGGTGCTGTGGGCTAAATTCAAAAACACATCTTTTATGTGGGAGGAAATGGTACATGACAATAAACTCACTCACTAGGGTTGAGTAAATTGGTAACTGGTTCTTAACTGTAACCAGTTGCAAACAAATTTACTGACATCAAACTATAGTTTTTACATTATATAACAACTCTTTAACATTAATAGGTCATCTGGAGAAACTCAAGATTTCCCTCTGGAGATGGTGGAGATCAAAACTGAGCTAAAAGGGATGGGTATTACTTATCAGTTGGACTGATATAAAACCGCTATTGCTGTAGGTCTAATAAGTGTTTGCTAACGAGTTTGTCAGTGTTGTAGTTGGAGCTTGTTTACATTTATCTAAAGTGCCCCCAAAAATATTAAATAATGCTTCAAGTTTTCAAAATGTTCTTTTCCACTTTTGCTCATTAGTCTTCAAAAGTAACATCTGGAGTTTCAGGACTCTGATCTACATCAGTGACTCAAATCTAAAGCGCAGAGAAGCTTTAGGGCAAACTCCCAGATAACACGTGATAACCTCTGAAAGGATTCAGACGTCTTCTCCCAGCTTACCGAGAAGTAGCGCACGCCCACGGGATCCTGGAGGAGACGCTCAAAGCAGGAGGACCAGCTGGCCACACGCTGCTCTGGAACCCCTCGGTTGCTGCCTGCTCCTGGAAGACTGCCATTACTGTTTAGGCTGCTCTGACTGCAGCAGCTCTGCAACTGGATTCCACTATAGTCTGCGAGGCAGGAGAGTACAGTGCAAAGGTTAGAGAGCTCTGATGTTAAAGGGTAATTCCAGCCAGAGGGAGTATTGGAGCCATTCTCCAGTGTGGCCTCTCACACTGTCTAAATATAACAGTGGAGTTTTGTATGTTTTACTCGCTTTGAGCAGTTTTAATTTCACTGAAAGTCTGAATTTTTGAGAAGGCAAGCTGCAGTTATACTGTAATTTAATCCATGGTGGAGAAATGAGATCCCCCATAATTAGAAATTTCCAAAAGTAGCTATCTCACTTTAGTATGATAACAGATAATCACATTTGGGGACTCATGCTAATGCTATTAGTTCATATAATTCACCCAAAATTCTCACAACTTGTTTAATAATTTCCTTGTGCAGAAAGTTCAGCTTAAGGAAATCCAAACTACAGGAATGGACACACAATTTGTCAGAAAATTAACAATCCTGTTAGAGAGGGGAGAGTCTAAAGCTTTTTAGACTGTGATTGTTCAGAAAGGCAAAAGGTGCATGAAGACACAGCAGAAGTTGCTCACTTTGCACGAGAGAGCAGCAAAAAGAAAGAGCACAGGACAGAAGGAGCAGAAAGAGGTGACATGGCTGATTACAGGGAGGGACACAAGGAAGTGTGGGTGACAATGCGGGAACTAGTACTCAGCTAAAGTGGGGGCCTCGGCCTACACAGTACCTGTTATCATGGCGGCAGATGGCCACTTCAGAGCTGTGGGCAGATTGAGCGAGGAGCACACAGTAAAAGCAAAAAACAAAAGGGTCTCAGTAGGATTGGTTACACATACACGGTTCTCATTCTGCGGAAAGTCAATTCGCTGGCGCAGGCAACTGAAATTAAGAATTTGGCTTTGCATTTGAGAAAAGAAATGGGAGCTGAGGCAAGTAAGGTGTATTAATGCATATCTTTTTCTTGCCAATCCGCCTGAACGAGAGGGCTAGATTTACAAACAGGTGACATTCGACTGTGGCCTTATGAAATAAAAGCACTGTAAATAGCAGGTGACATTACTGGCTGTGAGTAATGCTGCGTTTCATTTACCGCGGACATCGGATGTCAGAGCCCGGAGTGACATCGCTCCCAAGTTGAGCGCATTCCAGGACTAAAGTCAGAAAAGCAACAAAAAACAAAACAGGATTTGTTTTGCTCCTCAGTGAGTTAGAGCCCTACATGCGTCACTAGCAATACCACACAATTTTTTGTCTTTTTGCACTAAAAAACGCGGCTGTGGCCCGTTCACGGATCAGTGGTCAGTGCTCTGCGTGTGGCTGATTAGTGAATCACAAATACACAACAGTGGCAGTAGTACAGATTATGCATTTAGCAGTTTTACTAATGTCTATGAGCACTGCTGCCATCTTGGATTAAGCCAGGGTTGGCGGGGTGGCTCTGATTTTCTGAAGGGGGTGTCCAGCTGAAAATTCTGACTGGGAACTCCAAAATTTCTGAGTTCAAATGGAATGCAGCATAAAGTGGCCTCTGTATGACCTTTCAAGCCTACACTATATCCTAGTTTAAATAGATGTGCTATTAAAATGAGACAGGCTTTATGTAAAGTATGGGGATATGAGATAAATATATATGTTTTTACAGGAGGGTCAAACGACTCCTCATCTGAGATTCTCTGACAAGCCATTTGTTTGAACTTGGTTTAATGTATTAGGACTGAGGCTTTGGGATCTATGTTTACTACACTGTTGGCTGCTCAGTTAATGAGACAGCTTTAGAAAGCAAACAGCCATGCACATCTGATCCACATCAACAGTGAAAGGAGCAGAGATGCACTCCTCACCGCAGCCTCGGTCAGCTTATTAGCAAACATTGTTAAAAAACTGCTATGAAAGCGAAGACCAGACAGCATACAAGCTTGGAACCCAAAGATGCTCAGCAAACATCCTTTGTTAACGAGGCATGCTGCCTACAGTGAATACATCATGCTCGCTAAAAGACTTTTTATTAGGTCATTTTATTGAGCAAGTACAAAGTTCTGTGTTGAGGGTGGAATGGAAAACGAGAAATAAAAACATCCAACAAAAATGGACAAAATACTGCAAGCTGGAAAGATTAAAAAATGGAAATATTAAGCAAAATTAAGAAAAAGTTATTTACTTCAGTTTTAAGATTATAAATATTAACAGGCACACGGCTTGAATTCCTCTCTACATTTCACATCTTGTTAAAAAAAACAAAAAAAAAAAAAGAAAAGAGTTGTACTTACCACCATCTGACGAAGCAGCAGACTGGAAGAGAACATAGAGAGACATGAGTGAGAAGCTGCCCTCGTGACCTCCTATGCAGAGACAAGAGGCTGAATCTAGTGCTGGTAGCACTGTCCCTTCAGGCATCCCCGTGAGCTGTGTGTCCTCCAGGTTTGTAAGTGCAAGTGTGTGTGTGTGTGTGTGTGTGTGTGTGTGTGTGTGTGTGTGTGTGTGTGTGTGTGTGTGTGTGTGTGTGTTGCTTGGAAAGGGTTGGATCTTGGGGCCTTACACAAGACCATTACTTTATGTGGGTGGATCACTGCCCCCGTACCACAGCTGTTCACACCTCCACAGCAGTACCCCACAGCACAATGTGTGCATTCCTGCAGTCACAAGATCAGGAGTCATCAGGCCATCCCTGGCCTTAACGATGCTCTTTTCACTTGCTAATTCAGGAGGTGGGTGTTTTATGCATGTGTAGATGTCCCTGAGGGAAAGCCAAACAACACAAGCTCCCCTACTGGGTGTGAAAATCTTTTGAGAACTTGGTGTAGAACTGCAGCAATGAACCCATAAACTGAAAGTAGATTGAGAGGAATTATTATTATTAGGAATTATTTCATTAGTTGATTATTGGTTTGACACATCTTTGAATGTTGCTGAGACAAAGCAAGACAAATTGATATATGAAGATTAATTCACAATGGAAATAATTTTTACTTGCAGCCCTAATTGAGTGTAATTAAAGCCAGAGAATAAGGCTCAATAAAAAAACACCACCCATGTCTGATCTTAAGATGGATCAGCGAATATTAACTTGGCAATGCTTCAGTTTGAAATCACTGCCTCAGCATTAGGCTCATGTAAACCGCACTAATAAAGAGAGATTTAATGTGCAAACTGGAGAGCTGCTGTACAAATATATATTTACATGCAGGGGAGGATATGAGAGGCGTATCTTAGGGCTTTGTCCAAGAAAACACCAAGAAAAAATAAAATAAAATGTGTGCGTTGGAGGATTCATCTGAATAGGAGACACTATTTCCAGGAGTGTTTTCTGAGCTGCCACTTCAAAGTGTGAATACTCAGAGCTGATAATACGAATAAACAAGGCTTTCATTGCCACGCTCAAGCTTTGGTTTGAACAGTAAATACACTTTGTGCTTTGGTGCGCTCGCTTAATTGTGGAGCTGTAATATCATAGAGTAATGAAAAAAAACAACAAAAACAATGAATGCTGACTGTTTTTTCCACTCTGATTTTATTCATTGTATAAATTCTAAAACGTTTATTTTTTTCAGTTAGGAGTTTTAAAATCAATCAGCTGGAGAACAGGCCCAGACATATTGTGTTGCAACCTATTCTCTTTACGTACAAAGGCGAGGGGGGTGGGTCATGTTCACTGGCCTGACGGCTCGCTTCCATTTTGGGAGTGACCACATGTAAAAACTCTATCAAACATAGACCACTAACCACTAATTGTCCGTCATAGCCTCTTTACAACTCTGCCGCTGCTGAGTCCAACCCCTATGTCATCAACACCCAAAAGCCACCCCCCTCTGTGGTGGCTCGCATGTGTAATCATGGGTGGGTAGGATGAGGACCAACATAAAGCCAAAACAGAAGAAAAAGAGAAAAGAGAGAACACCCACTCCATCTGTCTGTCCCTTTGGGTCTAAAAACAGCTAAACCTCAAACCTTAAATACACAGAGTGCTATGACTGGAGTTCAGTTTAAGAAAAAGAGAGTGACGTGAATTTTGGTTTTGACCAAACAAAAGGTCTCTGGGTTAAACACTGAAATTAGAATAGGTGTTTTAACTACTCTCAGTGCTTCAATAGTTAAATCTATATGAATGACAAATCAGATAAATATCCCAGTTGTGTAAGAGGAGAAATTCCACAAGTGGGAGCACTACAATAAATCATTTGGTTGTGACATACACATTTGTTGGAATATCTCATGGTTCCAGCCACATTCATGTCAGATAGATTTATCTCAATGACCAAAAAAAAAAGTCTTAATGTCTCAACAATCCTAAGCCCCCAAATAAACTCAAATGTTACAAAATCCAAATTATTTGACCTTATCTGACCAACTGCCACACATAAATTGTTACTTGATTTAATTAAAATTCAAGTCATTTGCGAGTTATAAAAATATAGAAGTTTCCAAAGCCCAAGGCCATGGGTTCAAATGTGTCGTTTTTTGATGCAATAGTCCAAAAATACATAGACTGCATCAGTGTCATGACCACCTTGTTAGCAGAGTCCTGTCTTAAAGCTTCAAGCTGAACATTTTGGCCACATTTTGCTGTTCTGAAAACCAGATGTGACGAGCAAGGAGAGGAGGAGTAACTGACTGAGAAATCGAAGGACACTCTACAGTTGTAACGCTGGTGATTTGGGGGTTTGCTGTGGCTCAGGAGGTCGAGCGGTTGTCTAGTAACCTTTTATCAAGACTGTGAGTGATAGAGGCAATGCATGCAAAAAATAAGTGCTGTGTTAAGCCTTGATTATAATCGGTTGCAGAACCAAACAACCGGTGACACCACAGCACCACCACACCACAAAAGCCACAAAAAACAGGCAGGCGCACGGACATCCACAGGGACCCTCTCGCTCACTCGGTCCCAAGCAGACCAAAGCGGACTTGTGGAAGCTGAATGTATAATGAAGGCTTAAATAGGTCCACGTTCATTTACCATTACTTTCCTATTCATTTAAATCACATGTTGGGGTCGGCCTAAAGCCTACCCTGGTTTATGTTCAGTTTTATTCAAAATAGGACTGTACCTTATCCAATACATGTTTATGTTCTAAGAGTTGAAACTAACGATTGGCAAAATAAAGTCTCCAAGAAAGACTTTGTAGATGCCACAGATCATGTGAACATATAGATCATTTTCCCATCAACTTCTATACAACTGAGCTCCTTTTTGCAAGTAGAAGAGTCGCCCCCTGCTGACCATTAGAACATAGGAAGGTTTGAGGTACTGCATCAGTTTCACTTTCCAGACCAGAAAGCTACGCCCACTTTTTCATATCATCTAAAATGTGATCGATACAGAATTTTTACGACCGATACTGATATTAGTGATTTAAAAATCCTATATATATTGGCTGATTTTTTTTTTCTTCTTTCAGATGCACAAAACATAAGCAGACTTCTCTAACATTTGTTATGTGTAGTTATTTATTTGTTTAAACTCTGCCCAACTCTGCTTAGATCGGCTGATTATTTGTGGTGTGTGCTGCCAACAGGGAAGTTGCAGAGTGCCCTCTGGTGGACAGACTACGCAATGTCAACACATTAGTTGAAGAAGGTTAGTTATAAATGGCAACAACAATAAATAAGAAAATAGCTAATACAGGCCAATAATACTGGCCCGCTGATAAATTGGTGGGGTTCTCATCTCATCTATAGCCGCGTTTCCATACAGAACGACTCGGCGCGGGTTGACTCAGTCAACAGGACCACCACAGTGTGGGTGGAGTTGATACAGCACAGCGGGCAGTAGTCTCATGATGTAACTCGAATGCGACTCAAAATACAACAATAGATGAGATAGAGGCAAGCTAACAGCTAATGCTAGTTTAATATCATCGATTCTGGTGAAGGAATCGCTCATTTGACTCCGCTAGTGACGACACTCCCTGGCCAATCAGTGGCATGCTGTCCTGCGCGTCACATTTTCGGATCGCCTCAGATCGCTCAGAACCTCAGGTGAGTGAGTACGGAAAAAGGACCGGCAAAGTGTACCTGGTCCTAATGGAAATGCCGTCAAATCACAGCAAGCCGAGTCAACCCGCACCAAGTCATTCCGTATTGAAACGCGGCTTATGCCAAAACTCGGTCAAAAATCTGATTCAAGATCCTGAATTCAACAAATGTACTAATAAATAAAATGATAATAAAATAATATGATTTTAACAGGTGTGTTTTCGTAAACAAATAAACTGACTAATTATCTAAATGCTTTTCTCAGATACAAAGAAATTATACACACTGTCCTTCTAAAATTTGACCAGATAAGGAGGTGGAGTGATATGTGCTGCTGCAGTTAGACCACACACTTCACTGTGTTTTTCCAACTCATTATTTCTTCCCTACATGTCAGCTACAATGAGGCCAAAGTGATGACCCTGGCACCTCTAGTCAATACACCTCCTTCCCCTGTTGACACTTCTGGTGACAAACAGATCCACTGTGGGTGGCACAGCAGAACCGCAGGCCTTCTTTGATTCTTTTTATATGAATCAAAACTGCAAATACCCCACTTCCCAACTGGAATTCCCCTAAAAGCTGCCCGCTAAAGTCTGTCAGCCAAATGGGCAATATCACAATTGAAGTCATGGCGAGCTCGCTGACTCTAAAAAGAGCATGATTTGGCTCTCCAGCTGGAAAAGACTCTTCCAGCTTTACTGGGGTACAGCCCCCCACGCCATACAGTCTGGCATCTCGGGACACCACATGCTGAAGGAACGTAGATGATCACACAGACAGATTTATGTGTGTGATCTAAGTTGAGGCACAACAACGCAAACTTTTATCAGTGTGAAACAACTGAAGGACTGACTGCATTCACACCTAGCTAATCTCACTCATTATCGCCTCTTTCAGATTGTGTTACTCATCTTTAAAGAGTGACTTCTTTTATCTTTTGAGCTTGTTTAGGCATGTCTCTGCCCTCAACTATTGGGTTGAAACGTTCCCTTTGCAGTACCTTTTCACACTTCTATACAAAAAGCCCAGTCTGAACTTTTACACAAGTTAAGGCTGATTCTAGCGCTCCACAAAGAAACAGCCGACAAGTCCCTGCCACTTCAAACAGCTGTTCTGACTGGGAGAGAGACGAGCGACAAAGAGGGAGATTAATGAGAAAAACAGCTGAGTGAACAGAAGGAGTCTCCTCGTTTCATACAGGAGAGGAAGAGGAGGCTCAGCTGGCAAGCCACTGTTTACTTACAGTGTTGAAGTTCCAGGTCCTCTTGAAGGAAAGTCTCTTTTTGAGACTCATTGTTCCCTAGTCTGCAACACCAGCAGCAAGCAGACAGAATATGTGTGTGTGTGTGTGTGAACGCATACCTGAACATTCCCCACCCAAAACTTTGCAAACCATGTCTGTACAAGTTGGAAAGAGGGAAAGAGAGGGAGGGAGAATGAGGCAGAAGGTACTGGAGAAAGAGAAAGAGAGAGGGGGGGGGGGTGCAAAAAGAGGAAAGAAAGATTTCCTTACTCCGCAGCTGTTGCCACAGCAACCCGCCTGACAATACATACAGCCCCTGCCACAGTGGCATGAAGGAATCAGATGAATTAACCCCCTTTTATTGCCTTTGCAAAAACACACACTCACTATGTGAAAACCGCACCGGCCTTCCCCCTCTTTTGTTTCCAGCCGGGCCTCTCTCGCTCTCGCTCTCTCTCTCTCTCGCTCTTCCTCTTCACTCAAAAAAAAAAAAAAAAAAAAAAAAAAGAGAGACAAGAATGACCCAGTCAGCTCAAATTGAGACCATATGAATTTTGTTTAATCAAAATAAAAGTTTGTAGCCCACAAGTTGAACTCTGGGCTTCATTATCCGCTGTCACAGAGCACCATTCTTAAACTCCAAATGGCAGCCGTGTCAATTGGTGTTTTTTGTGCTGGCTATTAAAGCTCATGTACCAGAAAAAGATTATTCATTTATTTATTTATTTATGGTTTTAAATCTGGCATCACTCCTCCTCTCTGCCGCAGCACTGTGCCTCCACATATCTGGCAAATCTCTACAATCAGCAGTCTACTGTTTTCAGACCAGCTATTATTCTTAAAGCACGGGTGGCTCATTCTGAGGCTTTCCCGTGGCAAATGAGCTCGCGTTCTTCGGACTTAAACACTGTATCTCATCCACTGTTTTCAGCAAAATTAACAGCATAGTTTTCACGGTAGATTTCTCCTGTTTATTACATTTCCACATGCTTGATCACATTGGGAATTGATCATCTTATTTGAATGGCTGCACTGATGGTTTGGATGGGGCGTTCTTGTTGCCCTCAGGAGCAGCGTGTGTGCTCATGTATGTAAATGCATTTAAAAAAAAGAAACAGAAAGGAGGGAAAGAAATAGCTTGAGTATTGTTTCAAATGCACTAGAATGTACAAATGTCTTTGGGCCTTCACGTGTACACTATAGTGCTTCTAATAGCTCCATTTAACCTTCACACACCTGCCGTGGTTTTTAGAAAGTACCTGTTGCCCCCAGCTGCTTTATACTTTGTAAAAAGCCACTTCTTCAGTATTTGAAATCTTTGCATACATCTCAAGGCAGCAGATAAAAGGCAGCATATGCTGATAAATCTGCACTGAGATTATGCACAATGTACAGCTGCGTTTATCAGGCTGGTCCTGTCATCGCCAATCCTGTGTTTCAATGTGTTTAAAGTGCGAATCCTGGAAAAAAGTGTTTCCATTAGTTGAGTTGTTGTTTCAAAGCAATCAGTGCCTTAACAGGCTTACAGTGAATTTATTTAATCACAAACATGACAATTTATATCCTATTTCACCCGGGCTTTTCGCACCTTGTACTGCTGCGCACATGTGAACCAACGTAGCAGGGATACACCTACGCAGTCCGTGCCTCTAACACCTACTAATTTGCTTCAAAATAATCCATAAGGAATTCACACCTTCATTTATCTGACTGAGGAACACAGCCTCTTGCTATATGGCATTACATCAAGTTGTAGCAAATCCACTTAATGGCATACAGTTTAAGTTGTTTTCAAAATATGGGGATTTTTTTTTTCTGCCAGAGCTCTCTACAACAGCAGCACCCCCCCCCCACCACCACCACCACCCCCCACCCCCCCACCCCCACCCCAAATTAATGGAGCAGTCTTACTGAAATGAAAGCGAGAACTGCAGTTACTGGTCTGAACAAAGCCTCACATCATGTCACAGCTGATCCACACTGAAGCCTAACGAAGAGAAAGAAATTGTGTTCCAAACTGTGCTTTAAGCTGGATCTTTTGAATAGATTCTGCACATAAAACCTGCAACATTTTCTGTCTTTAACCTAATAAATCTGTTTATTAGAGCATGCTTTTATCAACAATGCGAAAACCAGAAACAGACAAGCCACTTGCAGGTGAAAATTGTTATTATTCTGGACTGCGCTGACACAGCTCCTGGAACGTCTCTAAAATCTAAAATTTGTGCTCTAAGGTTTGAGCACAATATTCCCTCTGTATACTTTACACTATCATGGTGGCTCAGTGGTGGAGACATAAACCCAACCTAAAGATGTCACAAGCTAGTGTAGTCCTTGTGCCGGTCCCAAGCCCGGATAAATGGGAGGATTGCGTCAGGAAGGGTATCTGGCGTAAAAACTGTGCCAAATCAAATACGCGGCTTCATCCGCTGTGGCAACCCCCATGGGAAATAAGGGAGCAGCTGAAAGTACCTTCCTGTACTTTACACTGTAGTGCAGAACTGAAAGGCAGAATGTGTGCGCTTTAATGTAAAGCCATAGAGACATATCAGCTGGACAGGGTTTGCCTGTCACACTTATATCAGTATCAGTGCTTGATAATTTGTTTACAAAACATAATGTAAAGAATTATGCTTGGGTAATTTAGAAATTGTGTTTGTCCAGCAGAGCTGATCAGTTAATAGAAAAACTAACAAAAAGTGCCACCTGTACACCTTCGGTGTGTCTTGGCATGGTTATTATAAGTCTGTGTAATTCAACCTTACTTTTCTTTTTTGAAGGATAGAACTATAAACTATATAAGATGGATGCAGACACCACAATAACAGTTTACAGACTCCTGCTTTGATGTCCTGTTTGTTTGTTTGGTATTCTGGCTGTTGTCTTAAACCTGACATGACAAGCAAGGGTTGGATTACCTAAACTCACCCAAAACTATAACGTTCACGCTGTATTCAATAAATCTTGAAAGTAGTAATTTAGACCATAAACTCACAACGAAAGGGTTTATTAACGTCATAAATTAAGTCAGAGGTAGGGTCATTTTGTCATAAACTTCTATGCAATTAGACTACTTTCTGCAAACCAGATGAGTCACCCCTTCTTAGCCATTACAAATAATGCTTATACACTCTGCCCTCATTTGTTGTTACTACGGTGGGCAATATAGCTTAAAAATTTTGTTGTGATATTTCAAAGAAATTTGTGAAATGACATTTATGATGATATAGAAAAAAAAATACTGAACAACATTTTCCCGGTGATGCTCAGCTGAGTGGTTTGTTTAATTCTGAGTTGCACATCACCAGTTGCTAAAACCTCCTCATCGTGTGCCTTCATAGCCTGGTAAAAAATAAACAGAAAAAAATAAATAAATAAATAAAATTCAGGATTCCAGAGGAGACTTGAGCCCAACCGATATGGGATCTTTAAGACCGATACAATACTGATATTTGGTGGTTTAAAAAGCCAGCATCAGACAATATTTGTTTCTTTCAGACATGTGAAACAGATTTCCCTAACATTTGTTATGTGTATCTATTTATGAGTCCTTACTGAGGCAATATAAAAATTCAGTTTAAAGCTAATTTTGTTTTAATGTCACAAGTAGTCATTAATTACTTATTTACACTCTGCCTGCTGGGATCTCCTGGTTGTCGCATTTGTGGTGTTCCAAACATGGTGCCAATAGGAAAGTTGCAGAGTGTCCTCAGGTGCAATGTCAGTGTCACTATGCAATGACATCACTCAAATCATGGTTGAAGGATGTTTCTCCCATCTCTTCTTTAATTTTTTTAAAATTTTAATTTACTGGCCATTATAAATGCTGATACCAATATATTGGCAAATGACTAATATCGACCAAATATATTGCCATGGCAGTATATATCAGTCAGGTTCTATAAGAAACAACCGCCATCAGCATAAAAATGTTTCATCATAGCATGAAGCTTAGAACTTATTTTGTATTTTCCCGAGGGGACGAATGGATTCCCCTCACTGTCACGACATCAAATACAGTACATAAAGAATATTGGCAGATGCAGTGATATCACTTGTATGCTGCCTAAAAATGAGTACTGGCACCAAAAATCCCGTATAAGTGGAACTTTATTTTAATGTGAGGATAAAACCTGTCATGCAGCAATCAGAAGCCATTTTTGGTGCAGAGCTGAGTCATCCACAACTCTTGTTACAAAGGACACAGATCAGCCCTCCTCAGCCCTTTAAGTCTGCGTCTGCCCTTTGACCTCCCTCAGGCAGAAAGCCTTCTGCAGCCAAGAGAGCACGTCTAAGCACATGACAAGGGCAAAACCTGTTGAAATGCCTCCTGAAAGACCTTTTTCTAGTTCTTTGCTTTAGTGGTTACAACTGAAAAAAACCGCCTGCTGCCACAAAGCGAATAGGTTTTGCACGAGCGCTGAGCCTCTATCAATACGTGAAAGATTTCCCGACAGGCTTTACAACAGCAATAAGTGCTGCTTGTCACAGGACTAATTGCATGGTAAGTTCTCAAACATGCAATCATGACCCAAGATGGAAAATAATCTAGGTCTGCTATCTGTGGCAGTCGACAAACTATTCCCTGAAAATAACATCAGAAAGCGCCTTGCATGAAGGCAACTTCCTTTTGAGGGAGGGAGGCTGAGGGTGCGGCAACTGATAAGAGAGAAGACACATCTCTTTTCCAAACATGCAAGGAGTGTAGGGGAGACAAGCAAACAGAGTGATTTGGAAAATGATGAAACTCCTCTGACAGACAGCCCCCTATGTTTGATTTTGGAGGATCCAATGTTTTTACTGCAGTAATCTTATTTGTCACGACAAATCTGAAAGGCCCTCTTATCGAATTAGCGAGGATCTGAGGAGGTCAGCATGGTTATGTGATGCAAAAAGAGCAGGAACGGGAAAAACATGAACACAATGGTCGTCTCGTTAGATCTGTTATCGCTGTTATGTCTGTGGTTCAAGGACTGTGAAACCATACTCACTCCCTTCAGGCAAGAACATATTTGATGATTTACAGACAGAAAACAGTCATATATGTGGCGTAATGCACTGTTGAGTAATTCTATGTTTGTCACAATAGCTCCAGAAATGAGTTCTGATCTAACTGAGCTTCACATGTTCTTGGTTAGTTTTGATTTCACGATGAAGGTTTTGTAACACGCTAACTCTAGTTTGACGTTAGAAGGCATGTGATTTTCCTGGAGACCCTCGCAAACACTGCTCAGATGCTTTGCAGTATTTATAGATGTAGTAAGACGTAAATTTAGCAGAATAATTACAACAAAAGTGTTTTGTTAATCTGTAATTCTTTCATTTTACCTACACAAAGACACAGGAGTGGAAAAGACGCATTATATTTTTAATCAAGGTTGTTATCCCATCTCACCATCTACTACAGTTTACATCATAAGACAAACAAGAACATCTACATGAGGAAAAAAAAGAGTGAAGAGACTGTAGATGTCATTAACAAATTTAGATCTAAGCTTGTTGTGTTATTCATGCATGTAAAAATGACTCTTTATCCTCGAACATTTCCATTGTGCGACTTATCTCTGAAAAGTTTAAGGAAACAGATAAGGATCCAGTATAATGTATCAGTATAATGTTGCTGGATGGTTACGTGCCTGGCTTCTGGCTATTAGCCAAGTGAAGGGTCCACTTAGTTTCCATTTAGTAAACAAATTATCTCTTCAAAGAGTTGTACAAGTGATTTGCATGGAAATCAGTACATTTTCATCCCTTAATCCCACTGATCAGCAGTAATCTATTGCCTGTTCTTCAATAATTACAGGTTAGTCACCACAGAAGAGTAAAGCCCTGCTTCTGTCTGGATTAAACTGGTATTAGTATGATTTGTGCAGTACTGCTGGTGTGCTTGATGTTCCTATTAAATAAAAAGAATCTGACAGGTACTTCTAGCATTCCTCTAAACAATGTGTTTACCCCTTTGCCTTTGCTGCTCTACTCGTTTGCATGGTCAGTAGTGTTGTGCGTTCTCACTACTGGAAATACTGATTCTGCGTTCACGTGTGATTTTCTCATACACCGAACCACTGTGTAATGTTAAAAAGTTCATAAATTAAACTAAACAAGAGCTAAAGGTTGCAGACAACCATGAAGTCTGAAAGCATGAAAACATAACTTTATCTCTATTTGTTGTAAAGTAACAGAGAATGTCAAAGAAGGGCTATATACCAAATAAGCAACAACTAAAAAACCTTTCAATTTACAATGTACAGCTGAACTTCACAAAAACACACTGACTTCAGAGAGGGCAACTAAAACCAGTGATCAGGACCTTTCCCACAGCAGTTTATTATCACAGAGAAAGGGCTGCACGCACACAAGCCTGGAGGGCTCGAGGTGAATAAACCACATAAGATGCAACCACACCCTCCTGCTGCTCCCTTTTTTTTTAAATGGAAAAGAACCACCAGAAATGGACTTTCCAACCTGAAACCAGACACCTATAATTAGCTCAGAGTCCCCTCCGTTCTTCACCAAACTAAACAAAAATGTAAAGTTTTCTGAAAATTCTGGGTGCATGGCTACAGTTGTTTTGTGATGATAACACTATACTAATACCATCTGCTACCTGGAAGTGTAACAAGGCTATAGGTTGCTGATGACAAAGAAGTATAACTCTTTACTTCCTCTCTAAGTCCTACTGACTTTAAACCCCTCTGTCCTTTTGGTCATGCTGGGAACCCAAAGCCATCTGAGTGAAATGGGAAAGAAGTGAAGGCAAGTTTGTCCTGTGTTTATCACGCAGGCCTAGGAGCTGTAAGATGGCATTTAGTTTGTATGGATATAGGGCAAAGCTCGTCAAAATGCAGAATAAGAACTGTAGCAATAGGTAAGACACTTATTCCTGTTGTGGAAACTCTACCAGTCAGCTTTTGTTTAAAAGGCACTTGAAATACTAATTTCCATCAGCATATATTTACTTGCATACTGTACTAGAGTAGCTTTACATTACTGACAGTCAAAAATAATCCATTTTCATCTTAAACTAAGTCTTGCTACAGCCTCACAGTCCATCTTCTCTGTCAAACAACTTTCAGCTTCTCTCCCTTTAAGCTGACTTTCTTCTGATTGGCTGCTGCCCACAAACAGAAGAGCTATGTGCTGGAGATGTCTCTCTGTGACATCAGTGACAGCCAAGTGTTGAAACCAATTCTCAAATGGAGCATTTTATTGCAGTCTAAAGCCTCAACTGTTGACTCACATGATTACTCATACACACTCATACCCTCACTTGGGCGTCCACTACTTTAACAATATATACATGACAACAAAATAAGGAAGAGCACAATAAGTCAGCTTTAAGCACATATTTAATGATATTAGAGTCATCTAGCACTACATCATTTCCCTACCCTTTTTTATTTACTGCCTTTGGAAATACCATAGCACATGTAGGTCACAAACTGAATAAAATGTTGTATTTTGCACAACCTAAAATAATGAGGTCAGGCTTTAACCACACTATACAAAAGGAAATATCATATTTTATGTTGACCAGAGAAAGAAGATGTTTAAAAAAACTGATCAAGATGGAAAGTCAGTGTTTAGGCTGTACCAGCGATCCATGTTTATGACTCCTACAGTGCGATATCAACAAGACCTTGGCCTGGTTCTGCATCATCTCGCCCCAACACAGGGCCAAAAAGATATCAACTATATTAACTTCCCAAGCCTGTCTGCAATCCGTCCTAGTTTCAGCATCTCATATATGAATTAAATGTGCCCCAGCGTTACCTGAGCCTCAGGTTTGAGGTAAAAAGCTGAACACGATGAGCAGTCCACAGTATGCCAGACATGTCTCAACTGTTACCAAGGAGGTTAAGAAAAGAAAAAAAAAAAAAAAAAAAAAAAAACACTGGCAGTTTTAAAGTTGTTCCTCTTTGAATAGCCTCCACACCCTTGGCAGTAGGTTCCCTTTCAGTGAAGCAGAGAAGTTTAATAACAGTAATAGTGAGCGAGGTAAACAGAGAATGGGGAATGAATCAGCTTCAGAACATTCAGACATACCCAATCAACAGGAAATGATGAGAAGCTGTGCGGTTACCTAAAATAAAATAAAAAATCCCATTATCCCGAATGTCGCTAAGTGATGTCATGTGTTGGTGCGACAACAGCCAAGAGCGGAGAAGGAGTCCGCCTGCGTCCAGAGATGGTGAGGCGGCGGGTATTTTCCGTGGTTACAGATGGGTCAAACAGCAAAGTCAGCAACCACAGCCACATCTGTTCAGCTGGTTATAGGCTGCCGCATAGTCTAAGGCCGAGCAGCTGGACAGTAAAAAAACTTTTGTTGTGTTAATGTACCGTTTTTTTTTGTTTGTTTGTTTGTTTTTTCCAGTTGGAGCAAGCAATAAAACATTTTGAGTAAAGAGAAGAAGAGGAATCATAGGGGAGACATTTAAAAAATGTCAGACTGCTTAGTGTTTGCATCCTATAATGATAACCTAAGGACACATATCGTGAGCACAGCAGTCCACCCACTCTACAGAGCTGGCCGTGCGATGCCAGAGAGATAAAAGTGCGTCGTGTTCTCCTTCCATTCCCACTAATCCGCAGGAAGACACGATACCTGCTCATCTTCTCAAGTCTCAACACTCGTTGAGTACAAAATAATATAATGAAGTATGGCATCTAATTTTAGCAGCTATTATAAAATTCCTACTTATTAAAGTTCAGTTTGATGTCTGCTTACACTTAAGCTCTTGCAATGAAAAATATTAACTAGTCATGAAGCTCCATAAAGGAAAAAATAAAAAAAGATGTGCTACAAAGAAGCAGAGAGAAGGCTGATGAATCAGAGCAAAGACATGCCTGCACAAGGCAAATAAGGGCAAGGTAAAACCACAGGCAACCATTTCAAGTTCAAACTAAACTGTAGCTGTTACATGATTCCCTCAGAATAAAATGCTACTGAAAATTCCCTGTTGATTTAATACCATCTGACAGCAACAACACCGGATCTCAGCGTCGCTTAGCCGAATCTAACTTCTCCCAGTGCCGCCAACTCACTGCGAAAAGGGTCATTTCTCAGGGCAAGTGCAAAAGAGCGCACTTCATTCAAAGGCCCATGCAGTTCACAATAACAAGCCCCGGGTCAATTCACAAAACTCTTTCAGTAGAGCATCTAATTTAAAGTCAGCATGCATCCTGATATAGACGCAACACCACATTTTCCTGTATACAGCAGCGCAGTGTGTGTCATGCAGCACATGGGATTTCAGCTGGCACTGGTCAAAACATTCCTCTGACAGACCACACAAGCTAACCACTGTATGCTGCTCAAAAAGCTTCAACAGGAGCCACAAAGAGCCCAAAGAAGGACAAGCAACAGTGGCAGGGGAGATATCCCTGGTGTGCAAGATGAAGGTGCCATCACCAAACACGCAAAAATAATGCAGATGACAGGATTTCGTGACTTACAGAGTTTAGTGTTAAAGTTTGCTCCATGTATGGCGCTGTGTGCTTTGCCTGTTTTCAGCGCTGCTCCACACGCCTGGTGTGTGTAAAAGAGTCCATCCGTTGGATCTCGGCGGTGCGTGTGCGCGTCTGTGTGCAGTGCAGAGAGGCAGAGCTGAACGAGGGAGGAGAGAGCGTGCAGAGGAGCCGAAAATCCTGACAGCTACTGAGAGTTCAAAAGCTCCCTCTCTCTTCCTCTGCTGCCGGTTCCTCTCTCTCTCTCACTCCCTCTCTCGCTCTCTTTGCTGTGAATTCCTCCTCATTCCCTCTCTATTTACCTCCCTCTCCGTCTATGTGTCTTCATGCCCTCTCTTGGTTTCTGCTACGCCCACAGCATAGATCTATTACCCACAATCATGCAAAAAAAAAAAAAAAAGAAAAAAAAAAAAGGTGGTAATGTTTCCACACCTAAAAGGAGAGGAGAAACTTCACACATGGAGCAAAGAAGCGACAAATTTCCCAGCAGGCACATAGGGTATGCCCAAATCAAATGGTGCACATTAACCCGACGGCTTACAGGAACAGATGTTTTCACGTGCTGCAACACCTCAGAGTGAACACAGTCGCAGCAGCCAATTAATGGTGTCATCTCTACAAAGTTGAACACACTGTCATCTGCTGAGCATGGAAGGCGCAAAGCATCTGTTTGCTGCTAAAAACAAGGAGTCTGCAATGAGCGAGACACGGGCTTATAGCAGCAGAGCGATGCAGCGGGATGCGAGGGGGGAGACATTTGCAGTGGGGCTCTGACACAAAAATAATACAAGGATGTACAAAGTAGGACGTTCTTCAACATGCTCAAACACTGAGCGTGCATCTGGGTATTCTTTGTGGGAAATCAGTGGGAAAAATGAATCGATGCATATACAAACACAGGATTATACAACAGTTTGTTCCTCAAGTGAAGCAGAAAGGCAGACACCACAAAGCATCAGATGCTGCTCATACTATGTATGGCACATTAAATGCAAAAGCGACACATCAGAGCCTTTTTACTGTGAGGACAGGTACCAAAAATATGCTAATTTCTAGCCAGTGTGACACACACACACACACACTTCAAAATTGTTCTGGGCTCGTCCGCGACACACTGCAAGGCCACATACAGAGGTTATCCCCAGGTGTCTGCCCTAAAGGCTGAGGGTGAACTCACAAGCCGCTTTTCCACCAACGGAACCCCGTTGGTTCCGGTGCCGGTGCCAGTATATGAACCGTTAAGCGGTTTTTCCACCACGAACGCACTCGGTGCTCGGCCGAAAAACGGGTTCAACTCCGGCACCGCAAGCTAGCTGGTCTGGAACCAAGAACACGTGACGAAAGCGGCAGAAGGGCGTGACTTTGCTGTCTCAACATAAACTTTTCTACCATATTACATGTGTATTACATGAGAAAAGCAAAGCAATTTTCACGGCTGTGTATTAGGTTGGGCTCTAAGGCTGAACTTGCTGCTTTGTATCAGTTCATATCACAGATAAAAGGACACAAAGCGCGTACTTGTCGTCTTGCTCGTATTTTCTGTCTATGTTTCCCTCTGTGCTGCACACAGATGCTGCAGTAGTTTTGTTTGGACCGTAAAACGTGTTCACAGCACAAGAAAGGGGAGCGTGTTCTCCCATGTTTGCGCTCTTCGGCTTCCGTGTCCAGACGAGGACCCGCTCATACTCATACGTAAAGGAGCGGTTCGCAAGCGCGGTGGAAACGCGGGCCCGTTCCTAAGCTTTTCGCCGGTCCCTTTGGGAACAGCACCGGCACCGGCACCCCGGCGGCGGAAAAGGGGTAACAGTGTCCTTGTGAGTCCAGATGCACTGAATGAGAGCTTATCATGTGTGGGCTTTTGTTTTTTTTTTTTAAAGCCTTGTCATGGGAACTGTCCTTCGCAACCATACTCAAGTCAGAAAAAACTGCAGAAATCAAACACTTGGACAGGAATTCCTCTCTGTGCTGTCTGTAATTATATATGCATTAAACAGCGTTCTAAGGTGAAGAGTTTACTGCAGTTCATCAGTTTGATGTGTTCATCATTTGTTGTTTTCCCCCTGAAGGGAATCACAGCTTTCAAAGTTTGGCAGGGAAGACAAGGTCTTGAGTTTCACTGTTTTTTTGGTATCTTCTGTCTCATACACAAAGTCTTCACAGTATTAAAACTCATTTTGGGAACAAGTCCTTCTCCAAATTTGGTGCTTAAGTGAAACCACCCCATCTTGCATGTGTGGGAGTCTTTATAAGGACAAAAGAGTTCCTCTTAGCACACCTGATCTCTGCCCATGACTCCAAGATGAAAGCTTTGGAAATTAAAACCCAGAAGTGAACAGAATGAAATGCCTCTGAAAACCATACATTCCCTAAACTGTTATTAGTTGGAATGCATAGCAAAACCATGACTTGTTTTTGCACATCTCATGACCATTGGGCCTATTACCAGTGCAGAGTTGAAAAGCCAGCATCTGGCATGTGGCATACATAATTTGCACATCTGTGAAGGCACCGTTAACGCCGAACAATACATGCAGCAACGTGTGCTGTCATCCAGACAGCTATTTCAGGGAGAGCTTATCTGAACCACATTCTGCACGTAGAAGCATGGCTCTGTAAAGGAGTCTGGGTGCTAAATTGGCACCCACTGAAAACATTTGGCACATTATGAAACAAAAAAAAAGTACAGCAAACTGTTAAGAAGCTCAGTTCCCAATTCAAGAAAGAATGACCAACATTTTGCTTTCAGCTACAGCAATTAGCATCCACGATTAGAAATACTTTGAAAGTGATATTAAAAGAGCTGTTAAACATGTCCCTGTATTTTTTTACTATCGTCAGCTGTTTCACTGTATACTGTTTGTTTTTTTTTTAATATTTTATAGTGTCCACACATAGACTGTATATAAAAGACGAATACAGCCACCATGCCATCACCCATTAATTAGTGAAATCATTGTGAACTGATCATTTTCACTGTAATGTCAGCAGTAATGTAGCTCTGGCTGTGAAACTGAGGGAAACAGCTAACGACTTGTGACTAAATATTTGTTAGCCAATGAGCCTTTCTGACACCAATGGGGACAATTATTGACAAAATTAACTTCATGTTTTATTCATTGAAACTAGCATTTAAGCTTATGAGCCCTCTGGAAAGCATTTACTGAGGTCACAGAGCAAGTGAGCAAAGACCCATTTTACCATAGACTTAAAAGCAAGAACTTTCAAATTGGCTTCATTTCTTTCAGATGAGGAAGCTATAACCATCTCCTAACTTTCCTTGCTTAACTATACTCATAAGTATGATTACTCTACATATAGAGTTACTTAACAGAAATCTTTGCATTTTCCTGCCATTTCTGGCTATTTTATAAAGAACACACATTTTATGCTTGAATAAATGAAAACCCCCATTAAAAATGTCTAAAAATATTTTTTATCACAGTGCTGGTGATTATCAATTATGGAGAAGACCAAACCCTCTTCAGTGGCTGCATAAAATTTTAGTGTGCATGGAAAAAAAAAAAAAACCTATGATATCTACTTTTTAGAAACATTATCACAAATTCCCTGACTGTAGATAACCACACACAGGTGTCACAACATATGCCAAATTCAACCAAGACAACTCAGACTAGTCTAGGCCTGTCTCTATCCACTGCAGGTGCAAGCAGCATAGAAGTGATAAACCCAAGATGTCAAAACTAATGCTGAGATAAGTTCACACAATGCTTTAAACATGAGAGGACCCAGCTCTCCATTCAGCCAGTGTTATTTTGTACAAGCAAAGCATGGCAGCTCAAAACGTCCCCCTTTAAATTTAACAGTGGGCAGGAATAGATGCCTCATAACAGTGCTAGAGAAGAGATGCCTTAGTTGCTAGGGGTGATGGTATACTCAGAGGTAATTTTATTCTTGATTGATGTAATTAGCTATTTCTGGTAAGCCATAGAAAGTAAATATAACGAAACGCACCATCAAACCCCCACACATGGCGAGGAAATCTTTGCACATGAGCCGGCGAGAAGATAAAAAAGAGAACAAAAAAAAAACAGTTTTTGAAAAGTAAAGACTTTGTAACATAACAAAAAAAAAAGCTACTCAGATTCTCACAATGTGAACATAGAGTGAGGATTAAGAGGGGAGGGGAGGTAGTATTAACAGGTGATTAGGAAAGTGGCTTAAGAATAAAAGAAGGAAGACATACTGCAGTAAACAAGCAGAAACTGCAGCTTTTGTAATCATTTCTAGCCATTTGAGGCAGACCTGGTCAGAACTTAAAGCCTTTTCTTAACAGCGCTGTTTAGTGTGTGCTGAGACCGTCTTCAAGAGAAGATTTGTGGTGTGATCCTTTGAATGCAGTGCGGTTGCTGTTGGCGTGCCCCTGTGTGGACACACAATAGAGTAGTGCCACTTTCTGGTATGTTTTCGTGCCTGTTCATTCAAAGCAATTACAAGATGTATGTGTGTGTGTGTGTGTGTGTGTGTGTGTGTGTGTGTGTGTGTGTGTGTGTGTGTGTGTTTTTGTGAATATGAATCAGAATCAATGCGCATGAGTAATGCGTGCACGCACAGATTATTGGAGAAAGAGAGTTCCTCAGCAACATTAATATGAGAAAATGTGAGTCAGTCGTGCAAGCAGCGCTCATTAGTGGCACCAAACAAACAGGACTGTGCCTCTGGCCGACACAAAGACCACTTTGTGAGCCACCCCTTGCCACAAGTGTAGCAGCAAACATAGAGTTCAAGGCAACGGAAATGAGAGGTTAAAAAAAAAAAAAAGCTGAAAGCAGAGCGCAAAAAGGGGGGGTGGTTCAACCGTCCACATTAATGAGGTAATTTTTGTGCATACAGGCCTAGCAAAATGGGAAGGGCAGAAGACTATCAGAGCATCAAAATGAAAAGACATTTTCCAAGTGGGGAAAAAAGCACCCTAACTGCTTTAAAAAAAAAAAAAAAAAAAAATGAGTACAGAGGTAATAACCTCAATACAAATGTGGCTGTGTTTCAAAACAATAGCATGTGAGCATAAAGAGTAAAGAAGGTAAAAGAACTCACGTCAAGGTCATCCAGCGATCGTGCCAGGCTGAGACGTTTGGCTGTACGACGTTTAGAGGCACGTATAGCACCCATACCCCAAAACCTGGAACCCTAAAGAGAAGAGTTTGTGTAATTGCAACTCAGTTTAAACCAGATTAATTGAAATCACCGTTACTGATATTATCATTGAATACAAGAAGACATTCTCTCTCCCAGAAAATTCATCTTCCTACAAGTTACAAAACTGGAACCTACTACATGCTAGATTACTGTCACTATTTATCTACTGAAATTTCTTGCGTATTTAACTGTAAATTACAACATTTGTTATGACTGTCATAATTTTCCCAGAATTGAACTGTTTGTGATAGTTTTTGCCTGGAGAGTCAAAGATAATAGAGTTACTTGGGGATAGGAGAAAATGAAAATGTAACAGTAAACCAAAGTGAGAATTGAATTTGAGATGAGTTCATTCAAACACATTTTTCTGGAATCTCAAATGATCTGCAAGATCTGACAGATTTCTCCTCTGCCGCTGCTTCTACATTCGCATATAATTGCACACTCTAATGTCACAGTGTGTCAAAAAGCAGATGGAAACACCATAGCTAATACCTTGCAGATACTGCACTCTAAACCAGCCACCACATATTCTTGTGACTGGAGATGTTTTGTGTCTAATGCTTGCAGATAATTACCACTGCATGACATGGGCTCTACCCTGTAATTTGCCTGGCTTCCTGTACAAGATTGTCTTTTTTTTTTCTGATCTAATGCAAGCTGCTGGAAAAAGATGCAATCCAGCGCTGACTCAGAAACACACGTAAAATACTATTCTTAAACAAGTAAGGTGAAAAACTGAAAAAAAGAAAAAAAAAAAACGTAAATGAGAGTTTTAACTTAATCCAAAGCACACTGCAAATATCCTTAATTACCCAGTTATTTACAAACACAAGTCTGCCTACATGCTGACTAATTTGAGTCTGTGTGGCTGAGTGAAAGAGATGACTTCAGAGATACTGGATGCACGACTGTTTTGCACAGAGCTTGTGGATACACAGGGACATCTTGTGGGCAACATAGAAACCAACACTGAAAACAAACCTCTTTATTATCTTCATTAACTTTCAGCAGGTGTTTTCTGAGCTCAGTTCTCACTCAGCACCAACTGACTGTTGAAGTAGTGATATTTTATTTCATTTTAAAAACAGACTCACTGACACCCCTTCAGTGTCGGGAAACTCAATACCTTCTGCGCGTTTACTACTTCCTGTTCCACTTTAATAAGTACAGCCTCAGCATGACTGCTCCTTTATGACCGCTTTACAAAACAGATACTTAGTTTTCTCCTTTACATTATAGCTATTAGGGCTGCAACGATTCATCGATTAACTCGATTAAATCGATTCTAAAAATTTATCGACACAAATTTACTGTGTCGATGCTTCGTTTAAACTCTGCAGCGCTCAGCTGTCTCGGTGTAAGCGGCGCTCCTCACTAGCATTAGCAGCATTAGTGCTGACGTTTTTTTGTGGGTTTATTGGGGGCTGGCAAACCAACATAAAACTGCATTACCGCCACCTACTGGACTGGAGTGTGAATCACTCACGTATACACAAGCACACATTCTAAAAAGCTCTCCGTCGCTACGATGGATTTTATTTAACACAGAGTGGATCATCACTAGAGTTGCCACCTGTCTCGTAAAATACAGAACCCCGTATGTTACGGGACTCCGTGGAATACGGCTCCGTAACATGCCGTGTTCCGTACTTTACGGGACGGGTGGCAACTGTCGCTGACATGCATTTCCACGCCTCCACTGCTCTCTGTGTGTGTTGTGCTCGCTGAGAATTTCAGCTGCTACTTTTGTCTTTACTTCCGCTGTAGCTACCAGAACTGGTTTGCTAGCGAGCGCGGGCCATTAGCACTAGCGATGGTTCGGTACGGGAAGGCCCGCCCCCCAGGACCGAGGGGCTCCTTCAAAATATTTTTTATACTTTAATCCCTTATTAGTGACTAAATATAGACCTGCAGTAGAAACGTATTTTCGAGAATGCTTGTGAATACAAAGCATTACACCATTACTCACACATGCGCCATGGCTCCCGCAGCCACTAGTTTTTCAAAACACTCATAGCAGGCAGCGGTTTTAACTGCGCAAGCGCAAAGAGGCGAAGCTGTGACGGTGAGCTCAAGTAGTGAAAAAGGAAACGTTTTTCCAGCGTCCAAAACAGCAGCTTTTTCTTTTAGTAACCACCATTAAATCTGTGAAACAGCTGGAGGTCCTTCATCAAGCACCTGATCAGCAAGTGTTAAGGTGAAGAAAAGAGAACTTTGTAGCTGCTCCATTCACCGCTGTTTGTTCACATGGCGAGAAACTGCATTACGGAAGTTAAAATATGCAGATAAACTGTTAATAAAAAAAAGTATTTCTTATCCGATTACTCGATTAATCGCTGGAATAATCGATAGAATACTCGATTACTAAAATAATCGTTTTATGCAGCCCTAATAGCTATTAAATGATACAGAAAGCAAAAGCACTATATTTGTCAAGAATTCAAAAAGATGTAGAGTAGCTTGAAAAAGTATTTTTAAGGAGGTCTTCACAGAAGACGGGAAACCTCATCCTTGTTTGATGATGATGATACTTTATTGATCCCACAATGGGGAAATTACAGTTAACAGAACACCAATCCAGGTACAGCTTTGTGTGATTCACAGCTCAAAATAAGCCCTGTTCATCTTATACTGGGCCTTGGTGCAATCACTTAGTTAATCCTCAGTCTGAAACAAGCTGTTTTAGCTCCTCCCCCTTTGAGCCAACTTTCTTCAATTGGCTGCCCCACATAAACAGAACAGCGAGTAGGTACAGAATAGGACACCCATACCCCAGTGATGATGGGGCTGCTGACCTCACAGCCGGAGGTGTGTGTGTCTGGAATGACCATTTTAGGGAAATCCGCTCTCAATGACATCAAGCAGAGCCAATCTTAGAATGCAGTGCCTGAAGCTGTGCTTTTAGAGCAGTCTACAGCTTGAAATGTCGGCTCTTTAGGATCATTTGTATAATCATATTATTCCCCCATTAAACGTTAAAGAACATATTTTCTTCTAAACATTATTATCAGGAAATGTAACCCTTTTGGGCCAAAATGTATGATTAAAAATATGCTTTGTTTGACTCTGAAATAAATTAAATATTCAAAAGTCACAAATGTTTGGAAATGGTGATTTTTAGACCACGGGTCACCTGTATGAACTTATAAACCTCATTAACATTTTCAGTGGCAAAATAAGACAAGCATCTCAATTTTCACTTTCAAATTCGATACATTGCAGCTTTAAAATTTAAAAAAAAAAAAGGTCTTGCTTACATTTCTAGTGCTGCCATCCTTCCGCTGTTTCTGTCTCTGTTCTACAAACTTTTTGGTCCAGTCTTCCCTGGGAGGCAGCATCCTGATCTCAGCTGACTGATATCTCTCTGAGGGTATCTGGCTCATTGGAGGTGGCAGGTTATTTGTGCTGGCACTTAGACTACTGTTGGAGGGCCAGTTGTTGGATATTTCTCGCGGTGCCAGATCACTATTTACGGCTTTTGGCCACTTCGGCTTTGAGAACCACCTTTGGCTCCCTCTGAGAGGATCTCCAAAGAAGTTTGTTTTTTTATCCAAAGGCAGAGGAGGTGGTGGGGGCTTGAACTGGAACTCTAGCCTGGGTGGAGGTCCTCCATAAAAGCTAGCAAGAGAATCTGGGCCAGGTAGTGACTCTGAAAGGGAATCTGTGCTGATACTGTTCTCTGGATCAAGTTTTTGGCCAGACGTGGAGAGGGTTATCGGTATGAGGCCTTCAGCCAGAGGATAATCCCATGGACAGCTGGGGAGGTGGGCCCCAGGATGGTTTTGGATTGCAGAAGGGAAATCCCTGTCTGCTCTCTCCTCAGGGGGAGAAGCATTTCCAATACCACTGTCCCCAGTGCTGCTGGCACTGCCACGTTTGCCAGTGCTTTGGTTCTCTTTGGCTTGCTCCTGAGCTTCTGCATCCAGTTTGACTCTTAGCCTTTCCACAGCCTCCCCCATGTCACTGTAAAGGACGGTTGCAAAGTGAAGAACATCTGGGGGGGTCTGAGGGAATTGCAGACAGCCCATGGCATCCGGATCTGGAGTGCACATGAAGCCAAAACGGCCAGCAATCCCAGTGTGGTCCTTGTGGTTTCCCAGCTCTGGGTCAATGAAAAAAACATGGCAGGAGGCGCACAAGGGACTGTCATCTGGTACACGGCCATTAATAATATGTGCTGTAGTGACCAGACAAAAAAAACGTGGGTCTTCAGTACACACAGCGCCTAAGACCAGGTTCTCAGCAGGGAAAGCTGCCAAAACAGCTCCAGTGTCGTCACAAAGTCGAATGCAATCAAACATAATCTTCATCATCACCAGGGTATGGGTGTCCTGCTCTGTGCCCAGCTGTCGAATTCTCTCCAGAATGGCTTTCGAACAGTCCTCCAATTCACTGGTGTTCAAAATCAGCTCTGTGGAGCTCAGGTAGCCCACCACCAAGGTCATGTTCAAAACACCCCAGTCTGGACTGGCTTCTTCTGTGTCTGTAATAACAGAGTCTACGTCTCCAGATGTTGAAGTTTCCTCCTTTGGCTGCTCAGCTAAAACACTCCACTGCTGTGACCACTGTGACATATCTGGCTCTGAAACCGGCCTCTGTTTGTTGGTTACAGAATGACTCAAGTTGAAGGAGGAGTTGCTTGAGTCATCTGAGATGGTTCGGAGAACACTTGCCTTTTGGAAAACACCACTTTTCTGAGCGATCCCAAATTTTGCATCATTAAGGATGGGGTTTCCCATCATTCGACCTTCAGCATGCACCACCAAGCACAGGGGTCCTTGGCAACTGCCAATCAGCTGCACCACAGTCTCATGAGAAGCAGTGGACACGTCACTTCCATTGATAGCCAAGATGCAATCTCCCTGTCTGAGCCCCACCAAGTGTGCCGGGCTTCCTTCCAGGATGCCGCTCAACATACACGGCCTCTGTCCAGAAATAGTAAAGCCATATCCAGCCCGACCGCGGATGACCTCCACGCTCTTAAACTCGCCAGATGCATTCAAATCCAGACGCCTCCTCGCGCCCTCAGGCTGTCCCTGTATCCTCATCTTTGATGCAGCATGTGGGAACCGAAACACTTGCACGTTGCCAATACTACTGTGTTGTTGTCATCCTATGGTAACACAAAGCACAACACAAAGAAAAAATAAAGTTGGCTTCTGTTCACCATATCAAATTGTACAAAGACTTGATGTATTAGGCTCTTGCACAGGCATGCACTACAATTTATCCAACCAAACTACCAAACTATTTTCCAATAAATAAAATCTCTAAAGTACTGTTGATTAATTTGATTAAAGTGAGTTTTATTAACTGCTTGAAATGGCTCTTTTATTGTTGAATGCTACTAATAAATATTCTTGTAAAGACCATTTATTGAAAACAGAATAACATCGTTTTTATAAGCACATACTAATAGGTGGGGTGTTTTTCTGGCTCTATTTTGCCCTCACTTGGTCAGAAAATTTAATTTAATTTCACCAATTTCACTTAATAACTAAGTGAAGTTACCCACATCAATCTTATTTCTGCAATTATCTGTCAGAGCTAAAACAGAGGCAGCTTTTATGTGCAAACACAGCTTGTATATTACTCCCAGTCACCCCTCCACCCACTCCCCAAAAACACAGAGCCAGCTGGCTCCCTACTCACCGCCACTTTAATGACGGACTCGGTAAACCACAGTTTTAAGATGTTGCAATAGTTACCTCCACACCCGAGTCATTTTATGACCAAAAACAATAAATAAATAAACTGACGAAAGCTAGCTGCTGCTTTACTTTTCCGGAGTTATAGCAACTTTAAGGCGAACAAACAATATTCACGTCAATCAGGAACTTCAGTTTGACAACAATGAGGCTGTTTAGGGACAAAATCTTGACGCTACCTGTTTCTGTAGTGGGAAGCTGTGCCAAATAAATAAATGAAACATCCACGGGTTTTACGTTTATGTCAACGCGAGTCGTCCACGTTTACATTTTCCGCTTCACGCGTCCATTTCTTTTTTCTATTCTTTCACCGCCGTGATTCGGAAGGCCATATGGCAGAGCGAGGGCACCACCTCCGTCCATTCACTCACCGCGGATATCACAAAGCGTCTTTCACTGTAACCATGACAGCGTAACGTCCCCGGGACACGTGACTCCTCCCACTGGCCAATCAGCACGCCCTCTGCGTTCAATATTCAAACAGTGGGAGTGACGCTATTGGCTGACAATGATGGCAGTTGACGGGTTTTATTTTTCCTTAAAGTAGAGTAAAGTATATACTTTACTTTACATATAATGAGCTATTTAACCAATAAACATACAATCCTTAAATAGGGAAGTTATAGTATTAGAAGTTCACTGTAAACTCTGTAATTAACCTGGACATATATCTAAAAGGAGGAGTATGTTGAAATTTAACAGGCACTGCGCACGCAGTGGTGTTAAGTTCATGTAATTAAAAAAAAGGAAAAGAAAACGTTAAAAAAGGTCTTACCCTTATGATTTTGCGGTTACTGCAGTACCTCTCATCCACTTTGCATGTGGTTTGCACCTTCGCCTCCGCTCTACTGCGGCTCTGAACAGCGGATGGTGTGTAAACAATAACTCTGGTCAAAGGGCTGCAACGGTTGCACACTTGACCTTACTACACATGTGCGGTGCAGCTTACTCATTTGCAAGAAGCTTGACAACCGTTTGATATATATATATATATATATATATATATATATATATATATATATATATATATATATATATATATATATATATATATATATATATATATATATATATATATATATATATAACAACAGGAGTACAAGTCTAATGCAAGACCAGTATGACACACTGTTGCACTTTGATTTATTTATTATGGCTGGGAGTATACTATCCAAACACAGGCCACAAAATCCAGTGCATTTGTGGAAACGAACGGTGTTATGTTCTCATTTTCAGGAAGGAGTGACTTCCATTGAGCTGGTGTAATGTGTGATGGAACTAGCCTAATCCCCCATTTCTCCAAATCCTCTTAAAATGGGCTGAAAGGTAAAGAACTGAACATTTCAGCAATGCCAGCCTTTACCTTCAGTTTGCTTTGCATCCCAGTAATTGCACTGTAGAGTCACATATGACGAGCAAAGGTTATCTTTACATAGTTTTGAGATCTCAAGAAAAAGAATCTCTGGTTTTCTGCCTTGAATGAAAGTTTCCATTTATATCAAATCCTAAAACTAAATTTCTATCCAAAGATAAATGCTGCACAAATGCTATCATATGACATTAGCCACCATCAGTGTCTCATGTGATATGAATAGAACAATGACTTGTGACCTTCATCTTAAATAGTCCATATTCCTAGAAAGTGGCAGAGGCATCTGCCTATTGCAGTCATTTTTATGTGTAACTAAATATAATGTCAATATAACACTGCAAAAATCAAGGTTACCAACCTTTTTGCCACATTTGTGTGCAAAGGAAGGTCACGACTATTTCAAGTTGCTATTTTGCACAAAATTACATGATCGAGGTTCCTAAAAGTTCCTTTTTCTGATAAATCTGAAGGAGCTTGTGTTGCCATTTGCTGGCAGCTCCTTTCCAAATAACTGCTGTAACAGTAGGGATTATCGCCTAAATTCTCGTTTCACAGTGCTATAAATGACCCTATTTTGGCATCAGACCTCCCAAACATATAATTATCCTGGCAAAATGGAAAAAATGATGTGACAAGATGTTGCAAGGCTGTTGTTCCCACAGTGATTTTATTAGGGTACTTGGCAAATTATCAAGAAAAATCTTACACAGCTATTCCTAAAATTAAGACGCACATTGGAGCCTGAATTACAGTAAATGCTAAAGTGCCAACAAATGTCATTACAGGTATTAATAACATGTTCATCTTCTACAAATGACATTCCTCCAGAAACGGTAAAAGCCTATTTTTGTGCCTGTCTCTACCATTTCTGCACTGATGAGAGCTTTACACGCAATAGGATAAACCTCGAATGCCAAAATAAAATACTTTTTTGTTCAACAAGGCTATAGGTGAGGCAATGCCATGACATCTCCCAAAAAAAATAAAAGAAATAACTTCCCACTCCTGCCATGCTTTATGGTTTTCCTGGATCCTTCACCCCGCTCTGACCCCATGGGGCTGACGTAGTGGCAGGAAGCTGGATCATCTTCTCCAGGAGGTTCATCATTCGCTCCTGCAGCTGCAGGCACTGGACCTGGAGGAGGTTCTGTTGGTGCATGGCTCGACGGACCTCCCTGCACGTCTCCTCCATGGCTCGGCTCGACCTCTTCTGTTGCTGCAGCATGGCCTGCAAGACTCGCAGTTTCTTTCTCTTCAAGGACAGGTGCTTGCTGGCCTTCCTCTTTCTGGCTGAAATAGGATGGGAGCTGGGGAACAGAGAAGGGAACCTTTCAGAGCAGGCAGCGTCTAGTAAGAAGAGATCACCTCGGGTTCACACTCTCACAGGTTAATGCCACAGTCTTCAACTGCGTCAACTCACTCCCGAAGGCAGAAATCATAGAAGTAAAGGGTTATAAGTATTTTACAACTAACTACTGTAGACCCTGTTAGAGAAACAACATGAATGAGTGACTGCAGTGATTTTTCACAGAAAACCGATGACAACAGCAGCAACAATAATAATAAAACATGTTCAGTTTGAGTTTCAGTCCATCAGAGTGATTGCATTTTTAAAAGTTAGGACTTTCTGGCTGGCTCTCATTTTTCAGCCCTTCAGAGGTTTATTTGCAGGCTAAAGCTTGATTTTAGGGTTAAAGAATTAGGTTTAGTTAGGGTTAGGTTAAAAGTTAAGCGCTTAGTTATGATGGCCAAACTTAGAGCTGAGAGGCTTGGGAATGCATGACTGGCCCCAGAAAGATAGTATGTGTGAGTCAGTGTGGAAACACTTTTAACAGGGAACTACATTTTGCCAAAGAGAGAGAGAGAACCAATAATCTAAACAACGTCAAAATTTAGCACTTCCTTCACCAAAGTCCCCAACAACAGACTCACCAAGTCTGGAGTGTATGAATGACAGACAGACTTACATAGATTTCTCAAATTATTAGTAAGATAGAAAAAATTAATTGAACTCTTGCTATGCCCTATATTTGTATAATTTTTGCATAGCGTTCAGCGTTCAGACAAAGCACAGTAACAAATGAACCCAGCTGAAGGAAGGGAGTCACATTCAGTTGTTGTGCTTGAAAAATGAAAATTGTATAAATCTGTATATCTAGTGGGTTGCTTCCCTGAAACAACAGCATAAAAAGGTCAGTTCACCTGTTATTATCTTCATCAGTGTTTCAAAGGCGCACACACTCAAACACACACTCACACACACACTCACACACACCCATACATTGCGTGTCTTCTCCAGTTCCTGTTACCTGGAGCCCTGTGTGTGCTCACTGTCAGAGCTCAACGAGTCCAGCTCCTGTTTGATTTCCATCTCGTCTGAGGAGCCTGTGTACTCTGGCAAGAATCCCATCAGCCCCTCCTCTGACTGGGGCACCAGGTTGTCTGTGGACTGGGAGGAAGTGGACGGACCCGCTGTGGAGGCCTGAAACTCTAAAGAGTTCACCCTGCCGTTCTCCAGCGGCTTGGAGAGGATCTTCTCTATGGCCTTGTAGTAAGGCCAATCTGGCATCTCCCCGCCTTCGCCGGCTGTGGCTTTCAGTCGCCTGTCGGAGAAAAAAGGCAATCTTATTGTCATGCAACAGCTGGAGTGTAGAGTCATATCTTTGGACGTGGTGCACTTGCCTGTACTGAAAAGACATATTGGTGATTTTCATCTTGATCTCTTCCTTGAAGCGCTGCTCTCCAGTCAGCTGGAAGAACCGCTGGGACATCTTCTCGTAAACCTTAGCGTTCCTCTTGCTCATTTTCAACTCGTTGTGGTGTTCCTCCCACACGTACAGGAGGGCTTTCATTTCGCCATCAGTCCAGTTCGGGGCCCGTCTGTGTTTCTCACTGTGGCCTGGCATCAGGTAGCTGAAACCATCCTCTGACGCCATTTTTTTAAGTGACTCTCTTAGCCTGTGCAGGCTGTGTTTGCAGAAACAGGAGCTTTAGAGGGTGATTTTGAAAGTCTTTTACTGTGCTAAGAGCTGTGTTGAGTCTCCAGAAATGGAGGGATATAAGCAGGAAGGAACACACACCACCACCCTGCCTGTGCCTGTCCCCCTAGTCTATCTGAAAGAGGACTCAAAATGGGGCCTAAGGCAGGAGAGGAATCCGGTTAAAAGCTTTTAGTGCTGCGTGATGTCACAGTGACATCAAGTTGCCTTGGCAACGGTGAGGGAGGCCCTCTATTTTCCCTCCCCTCTCCTGTAACCACTCCCATCTGCTCTCTTTCCCCTCCATTCTGCTTCACTGGAAGCACAAAAAGCTTTTAGTTGAAAGGCAGCAGTGTGAGCGCACAAGATTGCTGATGGTTTTGAAATATGAGCCTCCGGGGAGGGGAGGAGGGAAAAAAGCGCTGAGAAGGAGGAGTGGAGACCATGGGTATGTGTTTCCCTGGCAACAAGGCAGCGGATTTGGTAGTCAGCCAGCACTCTGCTCCATTTAAAAGCTTTTAATAATACACAAGTCATTTTGAGATGAGGAGAGGGAGGATTTGCTTTATCTGGCAGGATGCAGAAAAGAAGCAGAAACACTTGCAGCCTGCAGTTCAAACCTGAAAAGCAAGCCAAGGCGTTTCACTGAAAAGCTGTGAAGCACTTTAGGTGGGAATAACAAAAGGAGGCATCAGACGAAATGGCAGCATGTAGTGATCAACCGCAGGCAGCTCTGCAATGCAATACAACATGCTGTCTCCTGTAATCAGCTTTCTTTTCATAGCCGTGGGCAGCAGACAATGGACCCCTGCAGAAAGGGTTTCTCTGACCATTTGGGGACCCCTCCCCCATTTCGGTGTTTGCAAAGGGCAGCTCTCCCTACCCCTCTGCGCATTAACCATTTTATGTGCATTTTTCTTTCCCTTCCTTTCTCTCTGCTTCCCCTGGTCTCATATTTCTCTCAGTAACATTTATGCATCGAAACCGCACCATCTTTCACACACAGTGACTCTGCAGCATTTCACCCCCCTGCTTTGTCTCCTCCATATTTTATTTTTGCCACCTTAAAACAGCAGAAATGGTAATGCAGTAATGCATGTCATGTATTCTCACTTTAGCTGCATTAGTGACATTAGTTGCAGTGGGTCCAGCTTAACTCAGCTGCAGCCTGATTAGATCTTTAACCCATCTGCTCCTCAGAAACCTGACAGGCGGGCGCTGCATGTTCATACTGCTAATTGGCAGCTTTGCCCGATCCATCACATCTGTCACTTAAAATAAGTCTCTGCTCTGTCATTGCAGAAATGGAAATGCAAATGAAAGTTGATGTGAAAGGTTTTCGGTGTGCATAAAGAAATTTGACTGACATACATAGAGATTATTTTGGCAGGGTTTTGATTGCTGCCTCGGCAGTTTTTGCTCCAGATTAAACAGTCGATCATTTGTTGACTGAGTCTCAAAGACGTATTAAAAATACTGTCGCTTCAGCTGCCCTTTAACCTTTGTTTGTTTCGATGTCACGCCTGAATCCTCTCTCTCTCTCTCTCTCTCTCTGTGGTCTGTTATAATTGCATTTTAGTTCCTGCCGCACATTTTTTCATTCAGTATGGTGGAGGCAATCCAGACTACTAATCCAAGAGCCAGACTAATCTCCGGATAAACTGTTTGATGCACTGCTCATGTCTAGAGGCAGAAGACACTACTGTGAGTGATCCACAAAATCTAGCCCTTTGGTTAAATATAATTATATAACAAGACATACTCAGAGGTCTTGTTAAGGACAGGAATCCAGTTTCTTCTTTTTTCTAAATGTTTTCACTGAAAATAAAACATTGCAGGACTGTGAATTCAACTGTAATGAACCCAGTCTGATTTATAAGCATGCAGTGTGCTGCTTGTTTTTCATACACATTGTGCTCTACACAGTAACTGTACTCACCAGCCACTTTATTAGGTACTACTGTTAGTTAATGCAAATATGCAGTCAGCCGATCACACGGCAGCAAATCAGCGCATTTAGACATGCAGACATGGTCAAGACCACCTGCTGAAGTTCAAACTGAGCATCAGAATGATAACGAAAGGTAATTTAAGTGACTTTGAACGTGATATAGTTGTTGAAAAAGTTGAAAAGTTGAAAAAGAGAAATAAATCCAGTGAGCAGCAGCTCTCTGGGTGAAAATGCCTTGTTGATGTCTGAGGAGAGTGACCAGAGTGCTTAGAGCTGAGAAGAAGACAACAGAAACTCAAATGACCATTTGTTACAACCAAAGTATGCAAAAGAGCATCTCACAGCACAACCAAACTTGAAGCAGAGGGTTTACAGTGGCAGAAGACCACACTGAGTGCCACTTCTGTCAGCTAAGAACAGGAAACTGAGGTTACCGTTTGCACAGGCTCACCAGAATTAGAACTGAAAGATTGGGAAAAATGATGCCTGGCTTAATGAATCTCAATTTCTGCTGTAACATTTGGATGGTAGGTTCAGAATTTGGAGTTAACAACAGGAAGGCATGGATCCATCCTGCCTTGTATCTGCAGGTGTAATGGTGTGAGGGATATTTAAACACCACAGCCTACCTGAGTATTGCTGCTGACCATGTCCATACCTTTATGTCCACAGTGTACCCATCTTCTGGTGGCTGCTTCCAGCAGGATAATGTATCATGTTCCAAAACTCAAATCATCTCAAACAGGTTTCTCGAACATGGCAGTGAGTTCTCTGTGCCCAAATATCCTCCACAGGCACCAGATCTCAATCCAAAAGAGCATCTTTGGGATGTGATGGAATGGGAGATTCACATCATGGATGTGCAGTCAACAAATCTGCAGCAACTGTGTGATGCGGTCATGTCAATATGGACCAAAATCTCAGAGGAATGTTTCCAGCACCTTGTTGAATCTGTGGCATGAACTATTAAGGCACAGACCATTAAGTTTAAATTCATCTATACCTAACTATTTAAACAGCAAACTAAACAGTACAGTTACTGACTAAATAAAAAAACTAAAAAAGTATTTTAAATTTGTGGGTGAAAAGCAGAAGAACATCACAGTGAAGTGTAAATTGTTCCAGGGTGGCAAGTGTCTGCAAAGAGCAGACGCACCTGTTAGCTAAACACAGCTCTACAACTTTTGGGATACATTGAGGAGAATGGTGCTAGGAATAATGCTAGGAAAACGTAACTCACTTATAGCTACTTGGGGGGAAAACTGATAAATGCTACCAATATCAACTTGCTATAAAATTAATTAAGTTAGTACTTTCCAAAGTAAACAAAGTAGGCTGCATTCATCTGGATAATATACCATTGCAAAAATGGTGTTCATTTTTTAGCATTGCAAATGTAACTAACAAGTTACTTTCCTTAGTAAGAGCAATACTTTCAGGCAGTTTCTAAGAAAGTCGAAACACAAATAAAAACACAAAGCCACAAATTCATGGTGTGTGTGTATATACACTGCTCAAAAAAATAAAGGGAACACTCAAATAACACATCCTAGATCTGAATGAATGAAATATTCTCATTGAATACTTTGTTCTGTACAAAGTTGAATGGGCTGACAACAAAATCACACAAAAAACATCAATAGAAATCAAATTTATTAACCAATGGAGGCCTGGATTTGGAGTCACACACAAAATTAAAGTGGAAAAACACAATACAGGCTGATCCAACTTTGATGTAATGTCCTTAAAACAAGTCAAAATGAGGCTCAGTATGGTGTGTGGCCTCCACATGCCTGTATGACCTCCCTACAATGCCTGGGCATGCTCCTGATGAGGTAGCGGATGGTCTCCTGAGGGATCTCCTCCCAGACCTGGACTAAAGCATCCGCCAACTCCTGGACAGTCTGTGGTGCAATGTGACGTTGGGGGATGGAGTGAGACATGATGTCCCAGATGTGCTCAATCGGATTCAAGTCTGAGGAACGGGTGGACCAGTCCATAGCTTCAATGCCTTCATCTTGCAGGAACTGCTGACACACTCCAGCCACATGAGGTCTAGCATTGTCCTACATTAGGAGGAACCCAGGGCCAACCACACCAGCATATGGTCTCACAAGGGGTCTGAGGATCTCATCTCGGTACCTAATGGCAGTCACGCTACCTCTGGCGCGCACATGGAGGGCTGTGCGGCCCTCCAAAGAAATGCCACCCCACACCATTACTGACCATTACTGGTCATTTTTCAGGGCTCTGGCAGTGGTCCTCCTGTTCCTCCTTGCACAAAGGCGGAGGTAGCGGTCCTGCTGCTGGGTTGTTGCCCTCCTACAGCCTCCTCCACGTCCCCTGGTGTACTGGCCTGTCTCCTGGTAGCGCCTCCAGCCTCTGGACACTACGCTGACAGACACAGCAAACCTTCTTGCCACAGCTGGCATTGATGTGCCATTCTGGATGAGCTGCACTACCTGAGCCACTTGTGCAGGTTGTAGAGTCCGTCTCATGCTACCACGAGTGTGAAAGCACCACCAACATTCAAAAGTGACCAAAACATCATCCAGAAAGCATAGGTAATGAGAAGTGGTCTGTAGTCCCCACCTGCAGAACCACTCCTTTATTGAGTGTATCTTCCTAATTGCAAATAATTTCTACCTGTTGTCTATTCCATTTGCACAACAGCATGTGAAACTGATTGTCAAAAGTCGATTTACTTGGAGTTATATTGTGTTAAGTGTTCCCTTTATTTTTTTGAGCAGTATATATGTGTATATATATATATATATATATATATATATATATATATATATATATATATATATATATATATATATATATATATATATATATATATATATATATATATATATATATATATATTGTTTGTTTTTTTCCTTGCCTAGTCAGACTTGATCAGCACTTTCTAAAATGAAAGAATAAACCAGTTCAGGCTTCAGGCTTTCTCTTTGAACCTTAAAAAAATGTTTAATGCAAATTTATGCACATAAAACACAGAGAATACAATGCATACATAAAATATCATAAAGTATAAATGCTTTTGATGTTGGCCTACATTAGTATGTTCATACATACTGCTGTATTTCTCTTGTAACATAACAATCCGGTTCACAGCACACTGAATGCAAACCGACTGGACCATTTTGGCCCAAGCTGGATCCACGTCAAGCTAGTCTTTTGGACCGTCTTGTGGCAAAAACGAAACATGACAAATACAACCAATGAGCACATTCTGTAGTGTGATTAGAGCATTTGAGGCTGGTGTGTGTCCTACACAAAAGTACAGTAGATACAAGCTGTTTCCTTTTGACACTAAGTAAAAAGCACTGTGCAAATCTGAGCTCAGGCAGGAGGTCCAATCCTAGCTTTTCCGGAATTTATGCCTCCTGGGTGGGGGGGGGGGGGGGGGGGGGGGGGGGGGGGTAATGGATTAATCCATGATAGGTTTTCCTCTATCAGTCATTAACATTAATGCAGATACAAGAAGACATAGAAAGCTGTTAAATACACCCATGCTATCAGGGCCAAAGGGTTCAGGAATGTCAGCTTATCTCTTAAGTAGAAAAATACTAAAAATGATTGTTTTAAAGAAAGGGGCTGGTAAATGGCATATAAAGTGTCAGGCAAACTCTGGTACACCAGCAGCTTATCTAAACTTGTAAACCCATGTCTTTTTGTCTGTCAAGCCAAACCCAAAAACAATACAATGGAACACACCATATTAAAACAAAATATCAAATTAATGTATAAAAAACATGAATGAATGGAACCAATATTGTATAATATATCAAGTATTCATAATATACAAGAATACAAGTTAAAAATCAAACCTAAAAAGGAATGTAGTTCTGGAAAAGTACCACTAGAGGTCAGCAAATATCCATGCTCAGATATCCAGTTAAATATCCAGTTTTCAAAGATTTCTCTGCTTCTGCCTGTGGACTAACACTTTAAAAAAAAACATTAATTTCTGAAATTTAGCTTTCATTCGGTTCCACATAGCAGCAGGAGTGGTAAACACTTCATCACTTAAGAAAAAAAAAGAATCAATTAGTTACATTCTTGATATAAAGTCTGACAGTATAAATGAGTAGTTTTTTCCCAAACTAACAATGACTCATATGTGCACAGTGGTCTCAAATGTCTGACTGAATAACATCTGCCACCTCGACACCGTTACTGCATCAGCAAAGAAAATGATTCCCCACGTACGTATCGAAACTGACTCATGCAGTCGTAAGAGAAAAATCGGATCCCAGCAAATTCTGCTGAAGCTATCTCTGTTTAGGGTTTTGTTTTGAACTCTTTTTCCATCTCTCATGTAAAAGTTTTCTCTGTTCACTTTGTCAGATTTTTATAATAATTGGTCTGTCTGGCTGTGGATCCCTTCCCAGGATTGTGTTTATACACTCAAGCCTGGTTTCTTCTTGTTTGTCTTCAGTGCTTTGAATGCCTCTGCTCAGTCTCTGGGTAGACACTCCTCCTCGGTGATGCCCTGAGCTTTGAGCTCTTCGAGGACATTGTCCAAGTGGCCGGGGTCGGGGTAGCCGTGGCCCGTGAGATTGGAGCCGAACTCGGTCTTGTGATGCACCTCGTTCCAGATCACTGTGTCGCTCTCACCGGTAGTGCTCGATGTACCCACGGAGAAAATGAGCCTGCGATCCCATGCTACCAGAAGCAGCCTCAGAACCTGAGCAAAGAGGTTAGTAAAGAAGACGTGTCAATATATTATCATCCTACCCCTCTAAAATTCCAAAGACCAGATGTATCTTTGTTTACCTTGCGTCCCTTCTCACTGTCAGGGAGGTAGCAGTGTCTGGGGAACCCACGTGCAGTGAAGGGTTTGCCTGGATTTGGGTGCTCTGGGCCCTAAAAAAAACAGCAGCACAGTTTGTCACTTCATTCAAAAAGAGGCTTATTTATAAGCTGGTTCTTTTGCTACTAGTGTCACATAAACAATCATATACTGACTACCTGGATGCCAGGAGGGATGTTATATATGATCCGGATGGTTTTGCAGTCTGGGTGGCCAGGTAGGGAGTGAGGGATGACGTGGTACTCCATCTTGCCAGGGGGCTGATTGCCAGTCTTTACTCCATAAATGGTCTTGCAGGTAGGACACTGGAGGCTGCCGTCCTTGTTGCCATTATTGTACATAGCAACAAGGCATTGGAGGTGGTACTGGTGACCACACTGTGCCAGGCGACCCACGGACTCGGCCCGGGAGATGCCACCAACACCGGGACCCTTGTAGCCTGATGGTCCAGCCAAGGCCTCCATGCAGATGGTGCAATCCTGACAGAAAGATAAACAGTTGGAGTTCTGTCCAGTACAGAAAACCAATTTGGTCCAAATCATCTGATCAAAAATCCAAAATGATGTTATTGGTCTGGCCACCTTTAAATGCTGCTTTAAAAGTCCATATATGCTGTTTTAGTGAGAATACCGAACTACAAGAAAAACAGACCTATGATACATAAGAGAACTCACCTCTTCTGGGGGATTTCGAACTTTCTGAAGGTACCGCTTCACCACTTCCTCTGGGGTCTTGCCTACAGACAGAAACACTAAAGTGAGCTTCTTTTTTTAGCCACATATAACATTTGCCTGCCTTCAAGCACCTCAAACTCACCTTTCCGGGCTTGTTTCTTTGTGGTCTTGCGACAGCAGTGGCCCAACCCCGGAACAGGTTTGAGGTCGCTCTTGCTGACAGGTGGAGGATGAAGCACCAGCTTAGGAGGGCGGGTCAGGCAGACAGGAAGCCCTGCTGCACTCATCAAGATGCCAGTTATGCCTGAGTACAGCCAGCAGAGGGGGTATATGACACACTGTATATACTCCTATTGCCAGATAAGCTCTGTATTCTTAATGTGATCTAATTTAAGTCACTTGGATTAATTCAAGTGCAGCAATTAAGGGAGTTCATATGTTTTACCTGCCAGTGCAGGATGTACGGGACTGGATCCATTCAGGTTCTTCACTGGAACTGTTGGGACTCTGCAGCAACAAAAACAAACCTGTATTAATCTACTGATCGCTGAAATGCTAAAAGCATACACCCGACAGGCTGGGTCACCTCCAGCCAGACTGAAGAAATCAGATGAGTCACCTTTGAACAGGTGCAATTAGACACAGCTGGCTGCAGCAGATGCTAGCCTCCACTTAGTGTCACCAGGTTAAGGAGCTTTTGCCGGGTCAAGTGGAGAAATAAACACGACTTGACATACTGTCCTATAATTGCCACATATGGTCAGGATTTAATGGCAGCACAGGACACTTGGCTGTTGTGAAATGCCATTATGAGGCAGAGAAACTTTTATTTTCCTAGTAACAATATGGTGATCGCAAAACTAAAACACTTTCAACTTAAAACAATGAATTTGATTTTTATACAAGACGCTGACGGCATCCTTCATTTTCACTTCCAGTTTATTCAAGTTATTTGATAAGCTTGTTAAATTTAGTAACTTTATTATAAAGATTTTGAAATGTCCTGGTAATTTTAAGCACTGCTGTAAACCGCAACTTGTCATCAAGAGTCAAAATAAAAAAAGGGTAAAACACACAGGAAGAGTCTGCAGTGAGCACAATAACATCACCACTGTGGCTGTACTTACGGTCTGCCAGTTTTGATAACAGTCATCGTTCTTGCCCGCAAGCACTGAAGACCACAGACACGAGTCAAAATATTCCAGCGACAATATCCGAACGCTGCAACTTTTAGCTTCCTTTCCACTTGTTTCTCGCTCTTCTTTAGTATGTCAGTGCTTCTGTCCCTGTCTCCCTCTTCCTCTGCTTGTGTGCTCCTGTCGGCTCGCTCTCCTCTTTTATAGGCCTAATCCACCTGTTTCCATCTGTTGACTAAACTCTGGTTGTAGGCCAGAGATTCTTTACAGCAGGGATTACCTGCCAGTTTCTATGTCACACTGCCAGGCTGCCATAAGGCTGACAGACACGGGCACATATGACAGTATGAAGCACCAAATCAGTGACTGTACACAGTACAATATGTTGATACAAAATAATTATTTAGACTTTAAAAGGCTGATTTTAATATTCTGTTGCCTTTACTGACTCAACACTATAATGAAAACACAAACAGAAGTGAAAGCAGTTACTTCATTTTTGAAAAGAAATCTAAAAACCACTTAAGAGGGGCCTTAATGCAGATGTGGTCTAATGTACTGTGCGTGCGTATGTATTTTTAAAACTGGGCAGGAAATCCTCATATAGTCTGTGCTAGAAAACTGTAAACAAGACACTTCTTAGTCGAGTATCGGGAGGGCAGAAGTCATTTGATGAGGTTTATATAAACAATTATTCAAGAATAATTTGATTGGTTTTTATGTCGATATTCCTTAAGAACTCCGCACATTACACCACCATGCAGTGGTGTGGGGGGACCACAACAACCATGCCACATTCAAAGCCTCTTAAACCCACCCATCAGCAGTATTTCCCTCTCTAAATAAATAAATAAAGCGTCACAGTTAAGAATTACTGGACTGTCCGGTTCCTGTACTGGTCAATCTGATTACACGGTGCTGTGTCACTGTATTTGTTTGTTTACCAACAAAGTGTCCTAGCTGTGGTACTGTCTCACTCACAAAATGCGCGGCTGACTGGCTCGACCCTGAATGGACACATTTGCGTGTCAGGCGTAAATACGTGAGCAACATGATTTAAAAAGATTAATGGAGGTAGAAGAAAAGTGGAGAAAGGTTAAGAAAACAAGCAGCGGCGTGTCATCAGTCACGTTTCTCTGAGCTCATTTAAGCTAGTAGCATTAGGGCAGGGTCCATCTGGAGCGCTGGATGATGGGAACACACAAGGCACCGCATATGGCAACACTCAGGCTGTCCAGGTTCAAGCTCACACCCTGAATCAAATCTAATAAATAAATTAGTTCATTAAAACTTGAAGCAGTGTTAAATCCACTGATCAGGAGCAAATGATGACATGCTAGTTTTGTGGCAATCATCAGTGCGGCAAGAGGAGAAAGGCCCCCCCCCCAACAGGTGCGTCGGCCAAAGGAAACTCGTCACTGTGATGAATGTGTGATGTCGGAGACCCCTCAGATGTTAACACCTCACTTAGAAACCATCTGCTCCATTTCACTGCAGGCAAAACTCTCAACAACAGCACATGATAACAGTGAATTCACCAATCCACCCGCAAAAGATCAGTCTCTCTAAAAAATACAGTGTTATTTATCAACCAAACTGCACAAAGAGCCTAATGTTCTTTTGTTTTTGTGTTTAAAATGATTAAGAGAATGATCAACATCTAGAAATATTATAGTTAATAGTTAAGTAACACATTCGTCACCATATTTTCTTGCTACAATTTGTATGTAGATATACCTTGTACTTCCTTTGCTGCTGCAACACATGCTCATCTTATCTGAGCTTCATGAATTTTATTTGTTCCACTTCAGAAAGCAAAAGTAAGCTGCTTGGTTAAATTCACTGACACTTACATTGTCTTGTAGGTTTTAATATTTAAAGCTCGACAGATAAATATTTGTGGGTCATCAGTGGATCAAGTGGATATGTGCAAGGCTTGTCATCAGAAGTGATAGCCCACAGACGTTTTCCACCTCTTGATAAGCCTGGCTCCAAAACCCCATAGACATCTAGGCTGATTTGTCTGCAAACACTCAACAACTCACTAAGCAGTGGTCAAACTGTGAAGAGTGCAACTGAAATCAGAAATGGAGACTATTTGAATTCAAAGGAAAAGTTGCACCTTTTGAAACATGTTGATTTCACAGTAAGGCACAACTTCTATTTTGAAAGCAAATGTTCAAGTTTCACTCCAGCTCGGTGGTTAGTTAGCCAGTATTTGCAAACAAGTTGGCATCTTCCACGCAAACCACAGGTGACCGCGGCAATCAGCCAAAGCAATTACAAGGAGGTTTTTGGTGCAGCACACACTTGTGACAGATTTCATCCAGCAACCGCTCGTTAACCAGTCGGTGAATACAGATTTTTCCCTAGCAACCGAAAATCGCGAGGATGGTTGCCGACTGATCACTAGCCCTATGTGGCTGACCCCTAAACTGTACAGGGTCAACAGGTGGATCCTGACACTGGCAGCTATAGCAGATATTTTTCTGTGCATTGTTAAGGTTAGCTGATAATTTAGGATGCCATCCCCTTGTCCAAATATGGCCACTTCTGGCTCAAAACAAACACTACCCCCTCTCCCCTCACCAAACAAACAAATAAAACAAAAACATGGATGTGGCCAAAAACTACAATTGAGACTGGAGTTGTTTTTGCAGCAAAAACAAGTCTTGTATAGAAGTGTGTCTTCTTGTAGAAGTCTAGAGAAGAATAATCTTTTTTGCTAGTCTTATTCAATACAACATGGTGTTGATTTTGGACTATGGGACCATTTGTTGTAAAATAGACAATTGTGCCGAGTATGATTTAGGGTACAGTTGTCAAACTCCTGGCCTGCAGGCCACTTCTGTCCCCGCCCCCTACTTCCAGTCTGCGAATTGATGTCAAAAATAACATACAATTTGTCCCTTTAATATACTGTTTTGACATTTTGCCTTCCCCTCCAATTTAGAGGGTTAAGCGAAATGTCAAAAAGTAACTTAAAGGGACTATATATCTTTTATATACAGTCTATGGTCGAGAGTTTACTTTTTTAAATAATTTAAACAGTAGCGCTAAGCGATGCCAAAACAACAGTGTAAGAATTAAAATGACTAAAAAACCACACTGCAATTTGAAGTAATTTTTGTTTAGAATTTACCCTAATCACCCAGCAGAATTCATTTTTCCTAGAAATAATTACATGTGATTTTGCTCTTAACAAACTGTGAATAAAATATTAATCAGAGCAGGTTCAAGGTGCAGTGGAAGCAGAAACAGCAATTCAATGAAAATAACTCCTGATTGTTGTACTTTTTTTAATCACTCACTTTTTAAAAGGGTGAGCCTAATTACATGTATTAATGGATTTAAATAATCACTGGTTTCACCAGGTTTAAAAGAGTGTGGACGTGAGCGTGCTCATGCGGTGCATGAATATGGGGATAAAGCAGTGAGCAGCCTGGCAGGATCAGAGAGCTTCTGAATCTGTGACGTTGGTGGTTTTACCGCAGCAGCAGGTGTGACCATCTGCTGGACTCTCACCTGATATGTTTAAAGAATGGCTCGGTCATGCAGCTCACCTGACACAAAATGCGGAGATTAACGAGGCAGGAATACTAAGCCTGCAGTGACTGGTATTAATCTGAGGCTTAGCTGTTGTAAAAAATGGTGTTATATTGAGGTTGCTTCAGTTAATGCCAGGATTCAGAAAGTTGGGTCACTGTGCTAGGGCACAGATGGATCGGGTCACATGGAAATTATTTTTCAGTATATGTCATGTTCTTAATGTTTGAAACTAGAAACTAGGTGTGTGTGTGTCTGTGTGTGTGTGTGTGTGTGTGTAGACCCGCTCACATGTATGCACTTTTTCTGCACATGTCCAGTTTCACATTAGAGACAGCTACATAAATAATAAGAAACGTCCATTTCATAAAATTTAATGATTGAGCCAAATATGAAGAAGAAAAGTCTATAACTGGAATCTGATGAAATGCACAACTCACAAACAACTCCAACTGCAAACAAGACACAACGATGGTGGAAAAAAAAAGGTGCAATTAAACTGCAAGAACAGTGAACCTTCACCTGACAGTGACCAGACATACAGCTAACCAGCGCCTTCTGGCTCTGATATGTGGATACTGCGACTTCCTTTGCTAATCCTCATGCACTCAGCTCATCATTTAACACTATAACGTGAGACTCTGATAATAAGTTTCAAAATTCTGTTACATCTACTCCTTCTCCCTTACAATAGGAGGTCTTTTTGTTGTATAAAAATGACAACAGCAGCAGAAAAAAACATCTTGTATTCAACTCAAATCACAGTAGTCACATCACTGCTATGAATTACTGCAAAAAGAATTATAGGATGTTATATTTAATATACTTTTGTTGCATATGAATTACAGCATGTTACTGTTAATTTTATCCATACTCTTATCTGAGTGGTACAGCAGAATATGCGGTAAAAGCAACATGAATCACTATTTTTAAATCCTAGTTTTTATTACATTAATCTTCTTGATGCATTGCATTCATTTCAAAATGTTTAGAGTAATTCCCAGTGCAGGGCATTTTTATTGCAGCTGCAAAGCAAAGAAATAACAGCATAAGTTACAGCTAACACCATGCAAAGAGTTTAAACTTTATAGAAATTGCTATAAACTAATGGATTGCAGTATATTAAAAGAGAATTTTTGGTTGTATGTAAATTTTTATATACATTTTATAATGTAAAACTGCTGTTGAAATAATCATAGAATATTTCATTTCATAGATTGTAATGTTGTAATGTTCCTCATGAAATTAATTACCAATAACTGACTTATTAATATGTTATGTTTTTCAAGTGATCAACCTTAATCTTAAGTTTGGAATGCCTGTAAATAAAATAACAAGAAAAGCAGTAACTGTAAACGAATTACTATATTTTATTGTTTATTTATTTAATTTGATTTCCAACAGCAATGGAATCAACAGTATTTAATTCTTGCATTGTTTACAGTCAAAATACAACCTGCCTGTAACTTCATGATAATCTACTGTGGAAAAATGCAAGCCGCCATCCTTACTGTGGGTCCATGATGCCATTTGATATACAGTTGAACCAAAATGTTTGGAACAGCACATCTGCCAAGTACACTGAAAGCAAGGATGCACTGATGCGTATTTGGATCAAATATCAGTCTGATCCTGACCCAAAAAAGCTGGATCAGATATTGGTGACAATGAGCCGATCGATGTTAAGATCCATTCAGTTCAGTTCTCTGTTGTTCTGTGTTTAGTTTATCGCGGGACAGCAGCAGCTAGTGGCAGAGGTAACATAGCATGGAGGAAGCTAACAGCAGCATTTTGGAGGTATTTCACTGTAGCAATAGCTTCTATTTGTATGTTTATTAAAGTTTTTCACTTAACTGCAAACTGTGGTCAAAAACTGTGGACCGACATGACTCTCTCTCTCTCTCCCACTTGCTTGTTGACGTTCACTCTTTGTGTTCGGTCAGAGACCTTCTCTAAGACGCTGCCTCGGTGTAACACTTGCTGGTAAACTTTTATTATTCTTATGGTAATATAACGTGTTGTTGTCAACTTGATTAAATATTACTTCATTTCAGCCGACTTGGTTCAGCACTTGTGTGTGCAGAAGCAAAAGGAGAAACTACTGTGACTATAAGTGGCAGCAGTATGAAGCAGCCCAATGAGCCGCACGTTGATCTAAAGAAGGACTAATGCAAATAAATTAGATTAATTAAACACCAGTAAATTTTTTTTTCACTTTATTCCTAGGCTTGTTTGTATTTGTTATTTAACTAATAAATACCAACTTTTCAGTAAATGTTGGCTGTATTTATTTGTTACATTTTATGTCACAAAGCTGTTTAAGTTGAGCCTGATGTTTATTTACAAATAAAGAGTCATTCACAATCCCACAGCGAGAGAATCAGTACTGGACTGGAACCAGAAAAATTGGGATCAGGTCGTCCCCTAATCGAAAGACTAGCAACAAATACCACAGTTAATTTGAGCCATTTTAGAAGGAAGGATGTGCTCAATCCTAAATACTGTTCTCAGTTAAGTTCTACTATTTAAGTGATAAATAAGAACTATTCGTGTCACTATTTTGACAGCACTTCACTTTCAGTGCCTTAAACGCTTATCTAAGACTGTGTTTGTAGAGTATTACCATCCTTTAAAGTTTGCACAACAAATGTCTGGAATGTGCAAAACATTTGAGAGAGCTCGGCTTGTTTGGTATGAATGCCCCTCATTGTATTTTCGTGGAAGTAATGGAGCCTGGTGGACTCTGTCACAAAGATTAAAGCTCAGAAATGCTAATGAGCATTGATGTCAGACACAATGTAATGACGGCCCCAAACAAATAAGAAATTACTGTCTAAACAAATTTTCCTTGTACTTGTCCTGATGTCTGATTGGGCTCATTTTGTTATGTATATAGTGAACTGTCATGGGATCTGTGTAGTGTTAGTGCTTGGCTCATGATATATAGGTACCTTTCATAGTATACAAGCAGTTATACCTTGCTGGGCTACCTGGAACCAATAGGAGAGCATGGAAGGCAAAACACACCAAGGAACCACAGGCTGTGACAAAATGGTTGGGAAATGGTTGTGACATAAAATAAAAGTATGTGTTATATTTCCATCTATTGAAAACTTGGTTTATAGGAACTTCACAACCTTTCTTTGAGTCATGTGCATATGAGAGAGAAGCTAAGAAAAAACATAAGCCTGTCATTCAGGAGTGTGGAAGATGTGTTTAATTTCACAACTGAAGTGTTGCTGAGTGAGAGGGTTCTCACCATTGAGAAATTTTCAGTGTTTTTCTACTCACCCAGAGGCGATAAGGGCACGTGACTGAGCCATGGCGATACGCTGCAGTGCGGGACGGCTCAGCCCTGCGAGGCTCGATCGAGGTGGCAGGGGCGCCGCGCAGGCGGCAGCACCGGATGAAGACACTGGACCCAGGACGCGGGCAGAAGGTGATGGGGTGCAGGTGGATGCAGCTGTGGAGATGAGAGGTGGGCCTGAGGTGGGTGCTGTGGGGGCAGAACAGGAAGTGGAGAGAGAGGAGACAGAGGTGGAAGGGTGAGGGGGGGGGATGGCGGCAGATGAGGGTGTTGTGGAGGGTGGGGGAGGAGGTGGCAGAGGAGGTGGGAGAGGAGGAGGCGGGGGGCGAGTGGAAGAGATGGAGAGGGCAGCTGTAGCTGATCCAAGAAGGGAAAGAGAGTGGGTGAAACCTCCTCCGTAGCCAAGGCTCGTACTGCCAACACTGCTAGCACCAACCATACTCATACCTCCTGCACCGCCCATACCACCTACACTGAATCCACCTGTTGCCCCAACCCCAACCATGGATGTCCTGTGGGGGGAAAGCGACCTCGACAGGGATGGAGGCCGAGGGAGGGTTAGTGAGCAAGATCCTCCTGGGATGGGGAGACTGCTTAGTTTGGGACTTGGTGGTTTAGTCTGTGGTGGTCTTCGACCAAGTGTGTGAGCAGTCGACATGGTGCCTGCTTTGACACTTAGTACCAGCATACACTGTTGACAGGCACAGGGCTGCCCCAAGGAGGTGATGGCCGAAGCGGGGAGTGCCCCGCTGGGATACGCACTCCCGTTTCCAGTCCCACTGCTGCTCATCCTGATCCCCATGCCCACTCCGGATACATCAACACCTAGAAGTCCTCCATGTCCGGCCATGGATGTTGGCCCCCACGCATGGTGAGACTTGGGCAGGGGCCCGGACACCAGCGGGTAAGCCAGGTCGGAGCGGCGCTGGATGCGTCTGCAGCGCTGCGTCTGCCCATTAATTTGGGTCATGCTTTCGAAGTCAATGAGGTAGCAGAAACCCAGCGGCGCCAGGTCCAGCCAGGGCTGCTGACGGTCACGCGCTGCCTGGATTGCAATGCCCACCTCAGTGTCGTATGCTGTCCAACTGCCAGCGTCGTTCTCCCACTCCCACAACCAGCCCTGGCCTGGCGCCGACGTGGGGTCGTAGAAGCTGCGTCGCACCGGTCTAAGGGTACCTGAGGAAGACAGCACAAATCAGTTGGCTTGAATGAAGTGAATTACTGAATGTTAAACATTTCTAGACATTAGAATGAAGATTTCTTCTGTAAACATGAAGTTCTGCAGCACATACTGAGCATCTTTTGGCTGAGTCCGCTGAACACGATGTCAGGCGATGAGAGGTAGATGCAGGAGGAGGTAAGCAACTGTGCTGCAATTTGCTGTGGACAAGTAGATTACAACCCTAACAAATTCAACATGTCTGTGTTTGCTTGCTAAGAATTTGGGCAAACAGGTTGCCCCTGGTAACAGCACACGATGTTCTGAATTCTGATTGGCTGGCAGCTTGATCCGACCCAAAGCTGGCTGTGTTTGCTTTCCTTGGGTGTCTAGAGAAACTCTACAGAGTCTCCATACTGTAAGGGCTCCACATATCAAATCCTGGTTCCGGGAGGAGTGCATACATTGCTTTAAGACGGATGAGCTTGCATTTATGTTTTACACTTGAGCCTTTTGACTGGCAACAAAAACAGGAAAAGCAGGAAACTGTATAAACAGTATAACCTAAATGAAATAATGCTTTTCATAATTGTGACTCTGGAGCATCATTTAATAATGTATGGTACTAATGAAAGACTAAATACACCAAGTGCTCTGTAGAGTACGTGAGGCCTAGTATGCACAGACACATAACAATATGGGCTTGTTCACAAATTCTGCTCCTGTCAACCCCATTTTTTTCAGTGCCCTCACACTCCTGAAATTCCTCTCCACCCCCCAACCCCCCCTACCCCTCCTGCTGCTTTTTCTACTTAGACGGGGGCACCCTGCCTGACTCCCTCATTTCAGCCCAGTTTGGGTTTAGAAAACAAACCGCACAAAAGCTTTTGTCAACCGGTGCTAAGATAAGGACAATGTTGGGGTGTCTGCAAAAAACATGAGGTATGTGACAATCCCCTGCTTTGTCTTACACTGCCCTGCCTGGCCCCTGCTCTGTGAAGCTGTGGCAGATCACCTCCTGTGTCCATAGTCTCCTAAGGCAATACTGGGAGGCCACGTTTTGCAATGAAAAGCTTCCCGTGTGCACGACTGTACACTTTATCCGATATTATGGCACATGCACACGTATCCTACCGGAACTCACTTCAGTGCTCACACCTTTCAAAATAATACACCTCTTCAGTGTTGCAGTGCATAAATCTGGGAGGGGGGCTGAACTGTGACCCCTATGATGCTATGATTTGGGAATTTTAAATGATTCAATTTATGTCACTGCACAAGATCTTTAAGCCACAACAGAGCAAAAACACATCCATCAAACCATCAACTACTGCTGGATAATCATCAATAATAAGACGGCCTTCACCTCAGGCTCGGCTTCAGTGGTACACCCCCCACTCACCCCCACCCTGTGTCTCTGGCTCTCTCCTCCTCTTTCTCACCTGTGTCTTGTCGGAACTGGTGCATGGAATGCAAATCGATTATGTAGGGCGAGAGGCGAGAGTCCACCTGGCCGAGGACTACACTACCACACCGCGGGTCGCTCCGGATGACTGCCTCGATGTGATGACAGACAGCCGGGCTGTAGGGCCGCCAGCGTCCGTGCTCGTTCAGCCATTCCCATACCACTACGGCGGATGCTAGTAACATCCTACTCCTGGAAAGATAGAAAAACAAAAAAATGACAATAATGAGGCATAAATGAAGGAGAAACCGGGGCGACGCGCATTTAAAGATACCCCGCTGCCGCCGCTCCGCCGCGCAGCCCTGCGCACAGCGGCGCTGCATCCATCTTGGACAGTTTGCAATCCAGATGTGTTTTCAATGCTATCTGGTGGTTTTAAGTGTATCTTTCGGGATGACAGCACATGCAATCCGTACCTTCCATGTTTGTAGTTTCGGAGATGCAGCAATTATTAGGTCCTTTTATTGCACGGGAAAGATACAGAGCGTTTCAGGGGGAGCAAGGAAGCCTTGCAGTACGGTTGCATTTTACTCCCTATGCAGATGAGTGACGTCTACCGAAATCAATTCTCAGGCACAGTCAAGTTTGGCTGAGAGGAGAAAATGCAACTTGGATGCTCACGGTGGTGCAGCACTAGTGAAATGGATTACTGTGACGGACTGGCTTTGATAGTGAATTGTAAGGTCTTTCTTTCTTTCTTTCTTTTTTTTTTACAAAATCATACTATAAGGTGGGATGATTTTAAAAATAGCTTTAATATTTACCGCATTAAATCGGCTCCTCATGTCATAAACATTGCTTTGTAGAATCGTTTTTTTAGTAATGATCCACGTATTTCACTGTAAGAATGAGGTAAAAAAACAAAAAAAAACAAACCCGTGTCCATGTTACATAATTGCTCTAAGAAATTTTCAGCTTCCACTAAGTTTCACCTACTTGAACTTAGGTTTACTTATTGGCTTATCCATAATGCCACGATCGAGCAGCTCTCGCTCCGCTATAAGGAATCTGACCGGCGAAAATAAATGTTTGACGCTCGCGTGTGTGAAGACTCCCACGCCTCCGAGGCATCCAACATCCAATCAGATTCGAGCACGGGGTGATTTTGGCCAATCACAGGCGTACTTCATCTCACGCACTCATTGAGTTGACGGTGCTTAGGAATACAATAATGCCCTACCGCTTTAAAATGTTAGTTTTTGTTAACACGTTTTTTGTTTTAAGTTTAAAGTTATCTGCAAGATTAAAAAAAAAAAAAAAAGACAGCTCTAAAAAAGTCTTGGAGATGCCGGGGATTGAACCCGGGACCTCATACATGCGAAGCATGCGCTCTACCACTGAGCTACATCCCCATTGGCTGTTCCAGTCGTTTTAGGTTGAATTTGGCGTAAACACGGAAATAATACATAAAAGTTATTTTGTTAGTTTTTGCGTATTTGTCTGTTGTGGTTAAAGCGGACGACACGAAACTTAAGGATTACCGTTAGCGCATGTTGCTACCAAAATGATGAAAAGCCTGCATTCATTAAGCACGGAAGGATTTCAGCTTCGTCATGCCACGATCACGCTACGCACAAATACTTCCGCCGCATATTTGCATCACTTCATATCGTTCGCATATTTTACAGTAAGGATACAACTGCATACATTGTATTTTCCACACGTAGTTTATTAAATCTTAGGCCATTTGCACACCGCATAAAAGTTTGAACATTTATATTCAATTTTTTATTTCATTAAAAGAAACAAAATCATTATTTAATCACTATGGTTAGTAACTACAAACAAAATCATTATTCTTTAATTACTATGGTTAATAACTACTCTAACTTTTGAATTCTACAAATAACACAACAGTATAAACACACTTTTAAAAAATTTTCCAGTTTTAACTTTTCATGTAGATGAAAATGAACATTTAAAGCAAAATTAAGAAAAAAAACCAGTCTAGTTCATAATGTCAAAATATACACAACTATTACACAAACATTCAGAATACAAGCCAGTGTGTTCCTGGATATTTATATAACTGCTTTATTCATCAACTACATTTATCATCCTGAACTGAGACCTGAGGAAAAAGAGGTCATGTGAGGTCATGTGAATTTAAGGCTCTTTGGTTGTCTTCCATGTGATGCATGTTTTATAAGCATGTGTGTAGTTTTCAGGCTAACAGGAGGAATTTCCTTATAGCAGACCTTTTGGGGATACTTGTAATTATAACGCTGATATTTCTGAAATCGTGGTTACAACAGTTTTTGGCAGTTTCCTCAGTCTCATTCCTTATTTCTGATTCTCACAGCGCGGTCACATCACCTTTACTTTCACCACCTCCTTCTTCAGACCAGATCGCACTTCCAGAGAACTGCTTCAGATCAATCAACAATCCCGGACCTCCGCTTGCCTCAGCTTTGCTCTGCTCTTCTCCCATTTTCTCCTCTTTTTTTTCACTTTTCTCCTCCATCTCTTCCTTTGCCTCGGGCTCATCCGTAAGTTTGTCTTGCTCTCCTGCCGCTGAACTTGCTATGCTTGAGTTATCATTTGAAGTATTGCTTCTTTTCTCCTTAGCTTTACCAGACTGCTCCACATCGTCCTCCTCCTCTTCTTCATCTCCCTCTGTGTCACTCCCCTCACTACCACCACCATCCACCTGTTCTTCTTCATCTCGAACTTCCTGCATTTCCTCCCCATCCTCCTCTCCATCACTTCCAGGCCACAGCTGGACACCAAGACGGGTCCCCACAGCTACTGCTACACCTCTCACCTGGTCCCTGAGACCTCCTTCTTTGTAGACCATACGCCGGACAGTATATTCTCCATTAGTCTCCCTGTTCAGCTTCTTGTACAATACAAAGAGTGCAACAAGGAGGACTAACAGTATTATAGAAAGGACCACCACCACCTTTGTATTGTCTTGAGTCATTCCTGAAGCAAGGCAAGAAAAGAGGTTCGAGTTAGTCTGGTTACACCTTAGGATTCATTTGTTTTCATGAATGCTTTGGAGGTACACACATGTTTGCATTCAGTTAGATGAGAAAATCAACACCATTCACATCAGTACTTGTGTTGCAGAACCCTGAAATCTGTTAGCCTGGCTTAGTATAAATAGATAATTTTACAGGGAAAGTCACAGGTAGATACAAGTATCAAAATTAGTTCATAAATTCTTTAAGGATTATTTCTTTTCATAAATCCCATTAGCCACTGAAAACTCAAGATAGTGGCCTTCGATAAAGCCAAGAAAATCTTTTTTCTTTTTCCATATTAAGTAAATAAGACTTGACTTTCTGCCTTTCTGATCTGATCTTCTGACCTTAGTATGAGATCATATACAATCGACTATGTAGAAGTCAAATTTAGATGTCTCAAATTACTCTTATTTTTTTTTTTTTTAAACAATTCACTAACAGGGATGTGGGGTGTAATAGCAGTAGTTTTTTTTTTTTTTTATGATGGTTCAGGATTTAAAGTAGTTTGTTAAATATACAGAAGGTTTCTAGTTCAATGCCCGGCTCTTGCATCTGTATCTTAAAATGTCCTTGGGCAAAATAGTGAAGCCTAAAAACCCTGTGATGCATTCATCTGGATCTGCAAGTTTATGTGAGCATTAAAAATGTGTTTGTGGGTGGAGCTAGCTGTGTAAAGAGTGATAGGTGTAAATAAATTACAGGCCATTTACCATGGGCTAAACTAGGGTTGAACACTAGCTGAGCTTATGCACTTTATAGTATTTTTTGATTTGCTACATGAGCTGTGCAGCACAGTGGTGCATTGGTCGCCTCACAGGGAGAAGGTTCTGGCTTTGAACTGTCCAGATACCTGCCTGTCAGGTTAACTGGTGATTTAAAGTGACTGTTGGTGTAAATGCTTAACCATCTGTCTTTGTTAGCATGCTTTAAAAAAAAAATAATGACAGAATGTGCCAGCATGAGAGAGCTGAAAAAGGGTATAAGAGTCTTCATGCACCAAATACACAAAATTCACTGAATCACATGGGAATAATGTGATTCAGTGAATTTCCAATAGAAACTAGGCTGCCTAGTTGTATGGTACACTGTGCAATTACTTAGTTTTACTTGAAACAAAGAAGCTCTGAAGAAGTTTTTAACTCATAAATTTGGCTCATCTACAGTCAAAAGGAGTAAAAACCTCTGAAATGTATCCAGTGGTTGAAATTCTGAGTAAAATGAATGTTTCCTAAGATGGAAATGATGACTAAATCCCCATAGGGGCAAATATGCAAATTTTGGCACTTGTATCTGCTTCTGAAAGACTGAGCTGTCTGCGGCATTAAAAGATTTAAAACTGAGGGAAAGTGCCAATTTAAAACAAAACAAAACAGGTAAGCTTTACAACCGCTGGAAGGCCATTTGTGACGCATTACACAACAGCTACTTTTCTCCTGTTGCTAGGTTAACCTAACTGGCTGCTTCGGCTTCATATTTTTGTACATACATGAAAGGAATTTTAATCTTTTCATCACACTCTTGCCAAGAAAGTCATTAACTCTGTTCCCCAAAAGACTATTTTTTTTTAAATGGGTCCAATCTTACATTTAAAAGCAGCTTTCACTGTTTCTTTTAGCACGGGTCTGGCTTGTCATTTAACACAGTGCAGTCGAGGGAACATAATGGCAGAAAGCTCTTTTTCAGGTTACGCTTCAAAACGATGGAAACTGAGAGTCTCCACTGACTCTGTGTAGGGCTTCTGAACCAGGTTTCTACTTTTAACTCTTTCCAGCAGCACAAATCTGACACTGCTACTATCAAATATAATTAAAAAAAAAAAAAAGAGTATTACCTCCTTAGGAAAATTTCCTGTTGAATAAAATAAAATAAAAAAAAGCAGTCTCTGATAGTTTGGAGTCTCAGTTACAGGCTCAACTTTACATTCACAAACTCCTGGTGCTGTCACAGCAGCTGTGAATTTGTCATCAGAAGATCCATTGGTGAATTTGATATTCGGGATCTAAAGAAAAAATGGTAAATCGATAAAGTTACGGCACCCTTACAGCTAAAACCTTACATCCCTTAACAGTGCATAGTGTACCCTTGCAGTACACTATCGTTTAAACAGCAAGTGCACAATAGAAACTACCATTTTAACTCAATTTTACAACCAACTGGAGAATCGCGTGATTTTTGATGAAGCATCATTAATTATAGCTTTTTAAATCGAGTGGAATGCTTGCTGCATTGCTCAGTGTTAATCTGAAACTTCTCTATATGCAAATGTATTCCTTACACTTTCATATTAAGAACATTTCTATTCATGCTGGTTGAAATATAACACAGGCTCACGAGAGTTATATACATACTCAGGCTGTAGAAGGAACAGGAAGTCTGCCCTTGTTGAACTGCTAACTGCGTTCACTGGGATGGCAGGAAGCTTTGCAGACCGCTCACAGCGTTGCTGGTTTCCTGTCAAAATGATAATTGAACAGCATCAGTCAGCCCGCCATGGGTGGAAACTTTTTCACCCAGGGTTAATCGGGCTGAGATCCGACATTATATATTGCAACACTAATCAAGAATTAAAGCATGTCCACTTAAAAGACCAATTAAAGCTGAAATGTATCAGGGTAACTGCCCTAAGTGGTAAATTACTGCCTGCAGTACTGTAATTATACTTCACATGTAGCCTTGAATACTGTGTGTTAAAGAAATGCTTCAAGTACTTCAAAAGGAGAAGTATTCCAAAATCAAGTCAGGGTAAAAGCAGAGAAAGCAGTTTCATTGTAAAATGAGCACAAAAAGAATTAGCTTTTCTTTTTTTTTTAAGCAAGGAAATACACTTTAAAAGAAAAACTTACCAAAGTTGTGCGTAAAAGATAATATTTGTGCTGCCAGAGAGCGAAGAATGGCAAGAGGCTTTCTTGTGTCATTTAGGGTGTGTTTGAAAGAGTGTGACAGCGTGTGTGCGGTGCGGAGAGACAAAAAGAGAGAGAGAGAGTGGGGGCGACGCATGACATGTGAAACAGAAACAGCTTGCCGAAGCCCTCCGAGGAGGTGGTGAGAACAGAGATTAAAGACATCAGCAGGGTGTAGTGAAGCGCACAGATAAGAACATGCACAATTATTTGTGGAAAGAGGAAGATGTATATATGAATTTGCCACTTGCGAGGCTGACTTACCATTTTAAGACTGCAGTACAGGTGCAGGTACGAATGGTGTGAACTGTATTTCAAGAGAATACAGAACTCATGCATTATCCCTACATTTTTTTTACTACTTGTAACACAGTTTAACCTTGTCCAACACCATCTGTCAGCGGCCTGTCAACAATTTTGTCTTGCTGTCAAAATTTATTTACTTTTAAGTGAAACTTTTTTTTTCTATTGGACCCAAGAGCTAAACCCCAATCCATAATTGTTTTATTTCAGAAAAAAAAGGGGGGGGGGGGTTACTACATATTACAACAATATTTTAACCTATCAAAAGAATGCAAAAAGTTCAAAAGCTGTGCTAACTATGAAACTAGTCTGCCACATCCTGTTTTTGCACCACTGGTGTGCCTGCCACAGCCCAATGCACGGCAAAGACAGTTCAACCAAACCTGAACAGTAATTTTGGACTGTACTACTCTGCTCCTCTCTTTTTTTTAGAAAAAAAAAAGCCAAGATGTATTTCTGATTCTATTGTATTTTATTATTATTAAATAAGATATTCTATCTTATTTTATGCACTTGTTTTTCCCTGTCAACGCTGAAAACCCATGTCTCTAAAAATGTAATCGTAACTACAAAAAGTTAAATAAATCAAACTGAGGATATTTTTAAAGGAGTATCGTGTTGCTTACATAATTCAGTGACATACCATTCTAACCTGACATTATTATTGCTTTATGAACATGTTCAGATTTTTACTTTCACGCCTACAGAATGGAAGGAACTTGCTGGCTTCTCTGCAGGGGTTTTCATGGTTGATTGGGTTTAATTTTCATTTTTAACAGATCACAGATTTGTTCTGTTATTCTTCCTTTTGATAAAAGCCTTTCTAACAAACCTTCAGCTACCTTCTAGCACAAATCAGCTAAAGTTGCTCATTTTGTTCAGGTGTCCCAGTCGAAGACTGTGGAACTGCAACATTTGAGAACCCATTTCACTTTTCTGTTCTGTTATCTTCAGACTGCAACCAGAGACAATCACATCTGAAACCTTTTTAAGAGTGACTTTAACTCAACACTTGTGGTGTTGAACTCATCGGCATGTTCAAGAAACCAGTTTGAGATGATGTGAGTTTTGGAACATGGTGTGTTATCAGCAGATGGGCACACTGTGGTTATTAAGGGATGGACATGATCAGCAACAATACTCAGGTAGGTTGTGAGGTTTAAATGATGCTCGGTTGGTACAGTACAAAGGGGCCCAAAGAAAATATGCTCCACACCATCACACCGCCAGCAGCCTGAACCATTAATACAAGGCAGGATGCATACACACTTTCATGTTGTTTAAACCAAATTCTGACCCTATCGTGTAAATGTTGCAGACAAAAACAAAAATCGAGACTCACCAGATCAGGCAACGTTTTTCCAGTCTTATGTTGACCCCGTGTGAACTGCAGCCTCAGTTTCCTGTTCTTAGCTGACTGGAAGCAGCACTCAGTGTGGTCTTCTGCTGCTGTAGCCCACCTGCTTCAGTGTTTGATGTGTTGTGCATTCAAAGATACTCTTATGCATATTGTGGTTGTAATGAGTGGCTATTTGAGTTACTGTTGCCTTTCTGAAGCTCAAGCAGCCTGGCCATTCTCCTTTCCTTCTTGGTGTACATATAAAAAGGCAATTGCTCATAAAGTAAGAATTAATGTTTATTGAACTTTCACAATGTAGTCTCATTTAAACTGCTACTTGTTTTACAGTTGATATTAAGTCAGTGCATAAATAAATAAAGTAATAAAGGGGTAGTCTTAATGTGGAATGTAAAAATGCTATTCTACATTTGTTAGAAGTAACAGATTAATGCCTCTAAATGTACAGTAATAGCAAAAAAAACACACACACAAGAAAAAAAAAACTATGCAAAACAAATCTAAAAGTGCCTTTTCATCTTCATCAACACAAATATCGTTTCAAAATGTAGAAAAATCTTCACACTTGAGCTTCCTTTTTCTTGCCACTGCAAACACCCACTTGCTATTTGGAATAGATTTATAATGGTTTAGTGAGACTTAGCTGCACAGTCACTGTAGTGTAAGGTTGTATATTCATCTGAACTGTTTACAGAACAAAAAAAAAAAAGGGTCCTGTGCCCACTGGACAGCTCTTTCACATGTTTGGAAGTGACAAGTTTGGAAGTTTGTTGCTCAGTGAAATACCAAACAAAAGATCCTGACTGCTTCTTAAGAGGGCACGTGATACTGCTGCCTTTCTGCACAGTAAAAAACAAAACAAAACAAGGAGCCAATAATAATTCCATGTATACGTGGTTATGATGACGCTGACAAATGTCTTTCCTTATAGTGTTACATTGTGTTATCTTTATGCTGCTCTCGCCTGACAACATGAGGTACAAAATCACAAGTGTTACCTTCTCACCGACTGCAAACACTACACACAATTACAATATACATAAATATTCAACTACACTTTCATCAGCTATCACTCACATGGTTCCCACTGCCAAGGACAAAAGATTTCCTACAGTTAACGTTACGTGCGGTGTTCTATAATGAAGTCGTAAAACAAAGCACAAGTCACGCCACGGTTAACAACTGGGGGTTCGATATGACATCACAGTTTTAGCAGCTTAAACTACCTGATTAAATAGCCCTAATGGTTACATTTGTCAGTGCATCAGAGAAAGAAAGACATATTGGCGGTACTTTATAGCTTTGCTATAGACGGTCAGCCTTCATTAGCTCCAATATAATCCTTTTCAACACAACTCTGTGCGTCAATTTGAGGCAACTGTGCCGATGCAACTCCTTCAGGGTCCTTCAAAATGAAAGCAAAGTTCAAAACTGCATTATATGCACCACCACATAGCGGCAACAATATCCTTCATCTGATAAACAAAGTATTCTCTGACTGCAAACTTCACTTTACACACATAACACCCAATTCTCGCCCACATACTGTGATACTGGAAACAATAGCTGTAAGCCCCTATTATTCACAATTAGTTGCTGCTCTACACTACACTCTTCAGCTCACACAGCTTAAGGTACTGTTGATTCTAGTAAGGCTATGGTCTATGGATTTAGTAAAAATGCCATCTGAATGTAGTGAATCTTCTGCTTTCTCATACATCCCCATCTTCAATCCGTGCAAGCTGCCTCTCCAGCATCTCAATTCTCTGGTTCTGAGCAAGCACGACGGCCCGCAGAGCTTTCATTTCTGCTAACAGCTCGTTCAACACATCATCCTAAAAGAAGAGGAGAAAAAGAAGTCAGAAAAAGCTTACAAATGTTTTAAATCTGCGTGTCACTTTCTCCTGACAGACCTCTCTCTTTGGCCTCTCACTGTGTCCGTCCGTTTCCCTCGTGGCTACTCTTGGCTGTGGCATCTCTTCTTCCGTCTCCTTGCCGGCAGAGGTAGGTGTAGATGTGGGAGATGCTACATTCCCTGATGAAGGTGGGGCGGCCCCGGTCCCAGAGTCCTGAGAGACGAGCTTGGGCTTGCTTCTGAGGGTGTCTCTGTGTTTGGATGGAGGAGCTGTGTAGCCACCACTCAAGGAGACCAACAGCGGCGGTGCGTCCTGCCCAGCGATCCATTCATCAGCCAGAAGAGCTGGATCCAGGCCGGCTGTGTCTGGGTAAAGGTCTCCCTGAAACAGATCTGACTAGAGAGGAAATATGGGGATGGGATCTTTTTTAGTTATTAAAAAAGCTGCTCATAAATTCTCCTTTAAATGCTGTGTATGGCTTACCTTTCGTGGTACAGTCATAGAAATGGGTTCCACTTTCCTTTCATGCAGCTTATAAAACCTATAAATAGCCAGAAAATCGAGGATAAGTTTTGGGCAATTGTGTATTATTCTTTCCCATTTTTATGCCTCTTTTCCACAAGTATCTACTCAGCTCAACTGAACTCTACTCTGCTTTACTTGGTTTCAGTCATTTTCCATTACAATTGAGTACCAACTCAGCAAGGTGTCCTGAAAGTCCCGTGACGTCATTTGTATGTGACAAAACACAAACAGTTGCTCTGCCTAGCTGCCTCTGGATTCTGTAACCAGTCACCAAGCTCAAAAACATCTGTAACATCTGTTAGTGTGTTGCTTGTTGTCCCTTGTTGCTGGGTATCAAAAAAGGCGGGTTTGTTACTAGCAACCTGGTCATCATAAATACCCTTAAGATATGGTTTCAATTTAGACAGAACTTCGGATTTAATAGCTTTCTTCACATCAGCCCTATACACAATAATCCTCTTTTCCCTCCAGCGAGATCAGACTCTGAATTTATTCTTTGGCAAAGACAAAGCATACACATATTTAAAGATTTGTACATCAGTGGTGTTTTTGCAAGTTTTAATGACTTATCACATAAGTTTAACCTTCCCCGGTCCAGCCTCTTCCGGTACTTCCAAGTCCGCCACTTTCTTCAGTGCCATGACCCTAACTTTTCAAATTTACCTTTGGAGTCTGCTTTAGATGAATTGTTAGGAATGCCTTTCAACCCAAAGAGACTAACTTCAAGAATAAATGACTGGATAGCCTCTCCAACACTTGAAAACACCAGGGCAGAATGGATAAAGGAACTGGGGGAGGACCTGGAGGAGAATATTTGGATCAGTGCCCTACAAAGAGTGAATGACAGTTCCTCTTGTGCTAAGTTAAGCATGATACAATTCAAGGTTCTACATCGTATTCACTATACGAAAGCTAGACTGGCAAAAATATACCCTAATACAGATGCAGGTTGCAACAGATGCCGGAGCACCCCTGCTAATTTAACCCATATGTTCTGGGGTTAAATTAGCAGGGGTGCCACCTCCTCCAGCCCATCCTCCGGATGGGCTGGAGGAGGTGGCTGGGGAGAGGGAAGCTTGGGCTTCTCTGCTTAGGCTTCTGCCCCCGCGACCCGGCCCCGGATAAGCGGAAGAAAATGGATGGATGGATGGATGGATGTTCTGGTCATGCCCATCCTTGATGTCCTATTGGTCTGGGATTTTTAGAATACTGTCAGAGGTACTTGATGTTAGTCTTCAACCCAGTGCAGCAACAGCTATATTTGGTGTCATAGATGGGAGATATTCTACAATGAAGAAAAAGCATAAACACATAACTGCTTTCACAACTTTGCTTGCACGCAGATGAATATTGTTACACTGGAAATCCCAGAACTCACCTAAATTGTCCTTGTGGCGGAGTGATTTGATGCAATTTATACAGTTCAAGAAGATTAAATATACACTTAGGGTCCAGAGACAAGTTCTTCTCTGTCTGGAATCCAGTACTGTCACATCTAGCTGGACTTCAAACCATGCCTCATTAGTAAACATCTAGCAGTCTGCTCTCCTCCATGTCTTCATATATATTTGTTCTCTTCGGGTGTTCTTGCACAGTTTTGTTTTTTTTTTTTAATTCCTGTTTTTCTTTTTTAATATATGTATGCAACTGTGTATGTACGTGTGCGTATATGTTTGCATATTTACAAATACTTTTTTTCTTATAATTATTGCAACCTTACTTGTTAATTGAATGGGTGAGTGTCCTGTATGTTAATAGAAGGGAGGGATCGGTGGGTTGGAGGGTGGTTACATTTAGGTATTTCTTTTTCAAAAAAAGGAAACTATGAGCATTGTTTCGGGGACATTTTCCCTATGCCTGTGTTTATGTATACTTTGAGATGTTTAATGCTCAATAAAACATATACACAAAAAAAAAAAAAAGTCGCTCTCATGACTCATCTAGCGACATCACTCTCTGGCCAAGTACTAAAAATGAACCTGGTACCAGGTACTGCCACCTAATGGAAAACTCTAAAAACGAAGTCGATTCAAGCTAAGTAGGGACTAGTGGAAAAGAGGCATGAGGGTATTGGTTAGTTCCTAAAGCAGCTGGGCATTTTTTTTTTTAATATTTATTTTTTTTCTAACGGCTAATCATACGGTTCTTACCTGGCAATTTCACACTTATTGACATCAACACCTCTTTTACTCAGAAAGCCTGCACCCCTTTGAGGCTCTTTGCTGCTGTATAAGCTGAGGAAGTGAACGTATGGGGATTCATCAGTCACTTCAAAGTATCGGATGGTGCAGTCCCCCTGAAAGCCAGGAGATCAAAAATCAAATCAAATGTGAAATGGCACTGCAGGTAACAGGCTAAATTCCTATTTGCCACACGATGCCAAGGCTTCACCTTTCCACACAGATAGACCATGTTTGTGTCAGGGTCATAAAAGGGTAGAAGAACTCCATTACTCGTATCCATTTCTTGTATAACCATTGGCTCTGAGAGATCTTTCTGTAAGGCAAAAGGATTGCATATTTTGCACATCAATTCAATTTGAATTTTATTTATATAGCACCAAATCACAACATTGGTCATCTCAAAGTGCTTTAATATTGTAAGGTAAAGACCCTACAATAAAACAGAGAAAACACCCAACAATCAAACAACCCCCTAAGAGCAAACACTTGGTGACAGTGGGAAGGGAAAAACTCCCTTTTAACAGGAAGAACCTCCAGCAGAACCAGGCACAGGGAGGGGCAGCCATCTGCCGCGAGTGGTTGGGGGTGAAGGGAGTCACTGTCCCGCCATATAATTAGAAACACTGGATTAACAATAACACATGTTGTTGTGTCTCAACAATCTGCACAAAGGTGTAAAAGTGCTAAATTCAGTTCACCTGCATTAAAGCCAGAAGCATACTGAGCCCTCTGATTTCTACATTACACATAAACAAGAGGCTTACCGTATCCCACAAAGCCAGCTGTCTCTCACTCATACGGCTGAAGCCCGTGGTCAGGATTTTTCCATCAGAGAGGAACACGGCTCTCATAGGCCTGGTACCATCATGCACTTTCTCTCTGACCTAGGAAAACAGTTACAAGCAGACAGAACCATCATAAATGCAGCGTAACAAGAATGCTAACTGAGCCAGGAAATTAGCACCATGGGAGTGCTTTATCACAAAGGTCCACCCTTTGACCGCATCTGCACACTTAACACGAATGTGAAATACAACCTTGAGGACAGTGCCTCTCCGTGGATCAATGACACGCAGGGCCTTGTCCTTGCAGACGGTGCAAATCACACTGCCATCCTTGTTCCAGCTGACACTGTAGATCAGGTCTGGGTGGGCGTCGCCAAGCTGGTACACTAGCTCCCCCGTGCCCACATTCCACACACAGATCACATTATCACAGCCTAGAGAGACAGAAAAACATCCAAGGAAGAGGTGTTGAAGCCTCAATGTGGAGAGGGTACAGGGTAAGGATGAACAGATGCAAATATTTATATGACCCCCTTTTGTTTTTTTCAGTATCAGTGCTTTGTCTTGGGGAAGATAAATTATCAGAACAAGCAGTATTATTATGTACCTTCCTATTGCAACACATTATTGATACACTGACAGCAAATATCAATATTTAATAAAAACAGGTTAGATTAATTGATGGTTCTAAATTGACCGTAGGTGTGAACGTGAGAATGATTGTCCGTCTCTCTCGCAACAAACTGGCGCACTATCCGGGGTGTACCCTGCCTCTCACTGTATGATGGCTGGGATAGGCGGAAGAAGATAGATGGATGGATGGATGGAAGGATGGATGGACGAACAGACTTTTAATAAAACATGATGGCACTCTAAACAGACTCAGGATTTCAACTTGAGTCACAACCTCATTACTTCTTCTCGCTATGTTCATCAAAGTAATGTGGGTAAAATGAAGAGATGTTAACTCTCAGTGACGAGCGCTGGGGAAAATTGTGGGCACAGAGTAAAGCAAATCAGAGAGCAAAGTATTAACTGAACTGACACTTTAAAACTGAATAACAATGATAATACATACACAATAACATAATACAGTGGACACACTACTTAGTCCCTGCATTTTGCCTTTTTAAAGGGATTCCCAGACATTTTGGTGTATTGAGCTTCACAGAGTTGCTGCATCGAGACGCCATCATTATCTCATGAACTGTGATTCCAAAATGTGCTTTTCTTAAAAGGTGTTATGGCTTGGACTGTTTTTCAGAGTATAAAACTAGCAACTGGCTCCTCACTGACATGTTATGGATCAAGCTGTAACTCATCTGCATGTGTAGCTTTTTAATTGTTGTGTGCTAAATAGTTCAATCTGTCTTGCTGGTGCAGTTACTTTTAGGAGTTTGCGGGTATAGGTCATGAATAATCACATCATTTTCTGCCTAATTATGAACAGCTTTAGATATTTCACATCAGATATTTCTTTTTTGATATCATTAGTTCAAAGTAGATGTAACTAAGGTGGAAAATTAATTTCCTCCACTTCAGATTAACATTTCAATCAAAATGGAGTGGAGCTGTTGTAAGGAAAATTTCAATAATTAGGGAGTAGATGTGTGACAAGATAGCAATTCCCCTTAAAATACAATTAATAATAGTCTGGTTGTGGAGATAAAGTGAACAATTAACTAACTTGTGGCTGAGAAGCAGAAACTCTCAGGAGGAAACTGGGCGTGAGGAAAAAAAGACTGCAGAGTTATTGCACTGCCACAATCAGAATTAAATAATCATGATAATACATTTGCCATGTTTTCTGCCTTTTTAGGTACTGTACACATAATATGATGCACAGTATTGATTGTCTTGGACTGTATTGAGTATTGCAAAACTGTTAAATAATGAGTAACAGTATAATAGTATGACACACTCCGATTTTAGTTACCTTTTTTTCCTTTTAAAGTTACCACCATAGCTGTTTTACCATGTTGTCTTGCTCACTACCAGCTCCAACTTATGCTGAAGTCCAGCAACGCGTTTATAGCTACTTAAATTACAGAGTTAATGCACTTACTCCTAAGCCGGTGGAAAAATGAGGCACAGTGAACAACATGCATTCTTCTGAGCGTGCATTAAGATAAGTGGTAGCTCACATTCTTACATTGGCTACAGCATCTTGCAAAAAGTTACTTTATGTGCTTGTGTGTATAGCTGTGCTTCCTTGGCATTAGAATACGTTTCAAATGGAAACCAGCTCTGGCAGCTTTTCAGCAAAGTGTAATTATTTTTCAGGTTAATCACGTGCTATGAATTGCTGAGGAGGGAAATCCTATTCCGTGCTTGTATTATGCAGCAGTATTTGAACTGGCTGTTACTGAACACCAACACAGCAAGATAAGAGCTGCTCTTCAACTCTCACTGTTTACAAATGGATGGGTGTACGCCACTTTTCTCTGGATAATGGGAGATGTTTAGCATGGGGGAAACTACAGCTCGAGTATCGCTGTCACCATATTTGGGGTTTGTTTAAAAGGTGAAATGTCGCCTGGATATTTAGTACAAGGCAAAGCTGACCTTAATTTGTCATATGAAACTCAGGTGCAGCACATTTCTACTGTGCCAGCACAAGCCCTTTCTTACAGATCCCTGTTCTATGCAAATATATGTAAAGCAAAAGAGAAAACAACACCAGTCTGCTTCCACAGTAGCACAGTTTAATATCAAGATGATGCACCCTACAAAGCACAGTTTTAAAAACAGTCTTCGTGAGTTGTCACAGTCATTTTCCAAGATGTAAACCACGTATGCTTTTAGGGGAAAAATGGGACACTACAACGGGACAGATGATACTACCTGCAGTTAGAAGGATGTTGAAGGCAGTTGGGTGCCAAGCCAGGATTCCCACTCTTTTACTGTGTCCCTCAAGGGTCACAGTGGCATCAGTCATTGGACTTGTCAGCCCACCATCTGGGATCTGCCAGACCTTCAACATACAGCAGACATTATGGTGTTGTATAATTTTTGCAGTTTTCATGCCATAACATTAACCTACAGTGGTTCCACACAGAGTTTTGTTTGTTTTTTACCCCACTTACTGCTAACACTTCTATCGGAACTTTTCCATTTGCCCTTCCTTCTATTTGAATTACATTTTCTTATCTGCATCTGAATTGACTTCAAGCCACATTTATTTCTACCTAATAAATATAACGACTAGCTTTGCTTAATATAAAGGTTAGAATAGGGGAAACAGCCAGCTTACACTATGTAAAAGATTAAACAAGTTGTAAAATTTTAGCTAGTGAGTTTTAGAGTAACTGAATAGCTAAAATGATTACTTTAGACAGAGCTACGCTAGTAACTACCCCATACCCAGTCTTTATGTGAAAGTAAGCTAGCTGGTGTTGGCTGTAGCTTCATGTTTAGATTTGATGTCAGCTGTCGGATCTCATTGGCCTGAATGATTAAACTGAAACAAATATGCTTTTCAATTCTCGGTGGACATTTCTGATTTTTGTTTGATTAAGTATAAAACACAGTATCTGCATCCCAGTACAGCTTTTCAGTACCAGCAAGAGTGATTTTCTTCCTGTCAAAAAATAGTAAGGTGTGCCCGCAGAACACAGGCTGGGTGCTCGTCAATCATTTACCTAGTCAGTAACATTATCTTTAACCTTAATGCTAACCCAACCGTGTCTAACAGCTGAGGAATGCCAGCTTGTGTTTTGCAGAGACCTCTGCTTAAGTTTGCCCTGCTGTGATCAGGGTAAACTGCCACAACATTAACTTGTTACAGTGTCAACTAAACACTGCTGAAGACCAAGCACACCCCCTGGCAGTGGCCTCCAAAATAGGAAGCTGCTCCAAAATGGCTAGAGGAACATATCGAGCCCCCAAAGTAACCTCAGAGCTGACAGGACCCCCTTTCTCTATTCTGAACACTACAGGATGCCCTCACAGGGTCTGTGTCTACACCAGCGCTGACATTATGGACAGACCTCAGGAGTCCAGGCATGCTCAAAAAGGTCACTCTGCCCCTAAATACTAGATGACATACTATTACAACTATAAGTCAGATATACCCACAAGTTACTGTAGTAACAACCATGCTAATTATTTGGTTAACGGAAGCTTAGATCATCTGCTCCAATCACAGCAGCATAACTGAGGAGGACACAGTTTTTGACGTGGATGGGCCTATGCAAGTCAGATAAGTCTCTTTTTAGAACTGAAAGAGGTCATCATCAGCTTATGAGGCTCTTTTTAAAGCATGACTTTACTTGAAACTTGCAAAACAAATTTGCTGTGACCGCACTGTGCGTTTATGGTTATCACACATACTGGTTCATGATGCAGTCTCAGATAGGCTGCTTATGCGTGAACTTGTTGTGTAGGTTGTAAAGGGAGTAGCATTATTCAGTCCTCTTTTTTGTAATGTAATTGTAAAATAATTTGAGTGTAATGCCCCCCTGCCGCCACCGCCGCTCTCCCCCAGTCAAATCCATCTGCTCTGGTGCAGATCCTGGTCTACAACCTGAAGCGTCTGATTTGTTTTCCTTAGCAGCAGAAAGAGAACCAACACAACATTAGGCCAGTGGTTTTAGGGTTGCGGCTGATATGACACCAGATGAAAGATTCCTGATAACAGGGCCACAAACCACCAACACAGAATTTCACGAGGTAAGAAATTTTTAAATCTACCTTCACTGTGCAGTCTTCTGAGGCACTTGCAATGACATTGTCATCATGAGGACACCACTGGATGTCCAGCACTGGTGCTGCGTGACCACAGACTGTGGGACAGGACTGGTCGATTCTGCCACTCTGTAGGCAATAACAAAGTTTCAACCATTAATGCGTTATCTATTCCTACTAATGGTATCGGAAGTGGATAAAGTCTGCAAATACATTAGTCAGACATGAAGCAGGGTTTAAAAAGTTGGCGACGTAATGCTTTTAGTGGCAAAGTGGAAGAAATATTGATCCACTGTTCATCTGATACTCTGTGTAAAGTAGGAAATTGAACCTTGCTGATCGGAACAACGAGGAAGGCCCCTCCTCCACCTGCTTCAATGATGACAGCAATGAATTTGGGGTTGACCGCACAGAGGGGATTGTCCCACGTCACCCGGGACACTCTGACGTCATCAATGCAGTGCTCCGCTTTCCACGCCTGGGCGAAAACATGGCGGAATTTGCTCTGCCTGACCACACCTCTCCGGAAAGACATACCTGGAGGGGGGAAAGAATTACACGGAGAAAAAAGTTACAATCGAAGCAACTTTAAATGGATGATTGTGGCTGAATGACAGCAAATAATTAACTGATCAGCTGAAAAATAACAAGTTACAGTTCTGTCAACAAATAGCAATGAAATAAGCAGGATAATTATTAAGCACAAAGCTAATAAGCTTGAAAAGAAAAATCTTTCTTTTCATTTGGAAAATGAAAAAAAAATGCTACTTTTCCTCATTTAATATGAATTTGGACTTTAAAAATAGACTGTTTCTTATTTAAACTGGAGGTTAACTGAAAGAAGCAACCTTAAAATGTCTTCTTGGGCTACTCAGATGTCCATTTTTGACTAAATTTGATACAGAAAATTAGATCCTGACCAGTATAGGATTTTTAAGACCAATACCAATAATGGTGATATTTGATATTTGGTGATTTAAAAATCTGATATATCGAGGGTTTTTTCAGACACATTTATTATGTGCATTTGTTTAGCAGTCCTTGGTAAGATGGCAATACAGTTTGAAAATATATATTTTTAATGTTTTACTGTCACAAGTATTTGTTTACACACTGCCTGACTCTGCTCAGCTCAGTTTCATTTTCAATTTCATTTATTGGCCATTATAAATGCCGATACCGATATATTGGCAAATAGCTAATATTGGCTAATATATCGTCCCTCACCAATATATCGTTCATGCTCTAGTAAAAATAAGCATTTGCCACATCTAAGACCACTAAATGTACAGTTACAGGGATACAGGAGTTTTTTTGATTAATGCCCCACTTTATACCTCCAAAAATATAATGCAAATATCTAGAACCATATAACAAAGAAACTGATTTTTCAAGGCAGTGCTCAAAAAACGAAAAGATTCTTTTAGTTTTTATGTGTTGCTGAAAGACACCTAGTTATACTTTTCCTGGTTAATATGTTGCAGTCTCGTGTGGGATGGGGAAAATGTTTGGCATTACACAGAAATAAAGGGTGCCTGACTAACCATGCATGCTTTATTAAAAACTGCAGATTTAGTCTTTTGATTCCCCAAACCCTGCACTAATACTATTGTTACTGTGCAGTTGATTTAGTAAATCCCCTCCATCTTCAGATAGTCAGCGAGAAAGACACGTGGCTTTCAGAACAGTGGGTAAATTCTTTCATACTAGGAGTCCGTCCTGAAAAGTACAGTCAGGCTTCAGTGGACAAAAGGGCATGATCCCCCTGAAACCAAAACATGCCGCTGCAGAGAGGAGAAGGGGGTTGGGCAGTCATAGTTGCTGAGAGAGGAGAAGCAGTAACTCTATATGCCATCTACCAATGCTTCACAGTGGTCAAAGCAAATTGTGTATCAGGAGCTATGAAGGCTACAGAGGGCTCCTCTGTGAGAATAAAACCACCCCAAATCCTGTTTGCTGCAAAGTCCGGCACTTCCGATCTGCATTTAAACCTGTGTTATTAAACAGTGTGCTCCTCTTCTATGATAATATATTTATTAAATATGCAGCATCCTTGCACCATTTCTGTTCGGGTTCCCATTGTCTGCTCACAATAGCAGCCGATAAGACAGCAGTTGGTTGTTGCAAAGAAACAACTGCAGGCATGAGCAACAAAGAACGCGCTTTAATCCCACAATTAGACATTTCAGGTGATTATTTTCCAGTCTAACAGCATACCTACCTGGGTTTTGACAGACCTCTCTTAATTGGAAGAAGGATCACCAAAGACTCGGGCGTGACAGGAGGAGGCCAATAAAATAATCCTCCGCTAGCAGCAGTAACTTAATCCTCTCCTGCGTCCAGGCAGGCATTCACGTAGATCGCGCAGACCTAGAACAAAAACTGTTCATTAGGGGTGGAGAAATCCAACCTTTAAAAAAATCAAATTCTGAGCTGTCTTCGTGTTACTTTGATAGTAATTACGCATGTCTGCTGTAGCACAAGTCTAACCTGACAGAGCATGTCCCGCGCTGATAAAGCCGCACCGACACGGTTGCACGGCGCCGCTGAAAGTAGCCCGGCTGCGGCTGCTGATGGTACGGTAGGGGGAGGGATGCAGACGCGGCTCGCCCCGTCTTCCTTCACAAACGACTGTTTTTGGAGCGACGGCTCGAGCAGAATCCCAGACACTTCCGCTCATGGCAGGATGTGTCAAAGACACGCAGGAGTAAAGAGCGATATCTTCCGTTTACGTCCACATTCCTGTCTGCCAGACCGGATGATATGTGCGCACCTGTGAAACCTGTCTGAAAACTAAATATATATCAATCAAACATTAAATTTACCACTTATAATCGGTGGCCAGCGTCACCCTTCACATTTGCACATGCATAAAGCAGATTTACATTTTTGATTTGTATAAACGTTTTACAAAGAGGTTGAAACAAAAACAACTACAACAACAAAATATCTTACTTTAAAAAACCTTACTTAAACTCTAAAAATAATAATCATTATGAAACCACATCAAAATATTTAAGAGCATATATACAAACAACAACGAAATAGGTTGTTAAACCTAAAAAGAAAAACAGGCCCTCCAGGCAGAGAGTATATTTCTGTATTTGTACAAGTAATCAGACTCGATGCTGTGACGCTGTTCAACAGCTGAAATAAAGTTTCCAAATTATTGTGCTGTTGCAGACTGAACAGGAGCTGTGTTTAAATTCTCTGAAGTTCTCTTAGTTTGCTGATTGTTGAGAATAAAGTATAGAGAGTAGTGGAATTAATATTAACATTTTCATTTTTCAGTCATTAAAATCCTGTGCCAACTCGTTGTCACTAGAAATAGGGAAACTATGACGAGACTTACGTTGTTAATCTGTTGCGCGTGCAGTAGCTTGTGACTTTAGCGCCACCCAGTGTTTGATAAAGCACAAGGACACTCAGTTTTGTTTTGTTTGTGTTTTTTAACCTTCCCAGGGTCGCCGGTTTGAGCGCTGCAGTCCCCACGTGCAGAAAGCAAATTAAAATAATAATAATAATAAAAATAATAATAAAAAATGTAAAAAAGCCCTTTGTAGAAGGATAAGGTTAAAGGGCACATTTATGGTTATTTATACAAAGGAAGTTAAAATTCTGAAGTTCGTGAAGTAAATGGCTGTGTTTTGGGGGCTTTCATATCGGTCATACATAGTTAGACTACGCTGCATACTCGCACCCAGAATTCACTGGTTAAAACACAGACACTATAAATCCCCTGTAGAATACAAGTCTTCACGCTTTAGTCAACATTCATATAGCATGGCTCAGCAATAGTGCAACAGGTGGCTCCGTGGCGCAATGGATAGCGCATTGGACTTCTAGGCATAGATGTAGCCATTCAAAGGTTGTGGGTTCGAGTCCCACCGGAGTCGCATTTTTTGAGGAAAAATTTGTGAATGTGCCCTGCATGTGATGAACCTCGAACGGGTTTTCCTTAGTTTAGAGATGTGATGATTAAAAACATTCCACGTAGGCATTGCCTCGCGTGTAATTCTCCTTAAACTTCATTTTTTTCTCTCCCAGGTGATGCGTTAGACTAACATCAAAGTCACTATTGCTAAGATGAACTGTTAACTGTAGATGCTTTAACTGCAAATAATGTAGCGATTGCTACTAAATAAATGCATTAAAAGTGCCAAGGTAGGGAGTTTAGCTTAATGCTAACCAACGTAGCCAGCCATAGCTGTGTTTCTACACGGAGGCGTAGTCGGGTTGCACCGGGTGTAACTAGCGAGCTAACACTAGGCCAGTTAGATGTAGCTAGCTAGCTTTAGATAATTGTCCGTGTGCGCAGCCGTAGCATGAACGCTTTACACGCGAATTTTGAGAGACAGCAATAAAACTTATTGCTGTCACTGTGTTTTAAAGTCGCACTACTGTTGTCGTCGACGTGTTCGGCTTATTTGTTTTTCTCCCCTAGCTGTCTTGTGTTTTCTGTTAGCCTTCTGAGCTAGTCACAGTGTCGTATGGGTATCAGAGTTAGCAGTGACTTCGCCCGGCTGCTGGTTGCCTGATCTTTCATTTTGGACACGTCAAGGTAAACATTTAGCCATCGGCGCATTTGAAAGCTAGCTCATGATGAAGCCAAGCTTTAATGGTCGCTCTTCATTGCACTGCTTTTCAAATATGCACACGGCAACTAACGAACATGGAGCAAACATGTCAGATTGAGTTTGTTCACTTTAGCTCCTGTTAGCGATCACTTGTTATTACGGAGACTCCGATTTCTCTTAAGTGGAGCTAATGTAAGCTAACCTCTGGTGTCAAGCCCGTCTGTATGTTGAGTTATCAACTTATTTCTGTTAGAATAACAGTTGTTTCCTTAATTATTAAACCACTGTCATATTTATTTAAAAGAGCATTAGACTTAATTAGACTGATATCTGTCAACGGATAATGTTTAGATTATTTTCCAAGTAAGAAGACAAACTGTTCAGCTTTATTAATTTCTTCCTCAGATTCAAAGATTAATTTTATTGGTAAAACGTGTAAGCAGTCAGTGTGTACTGATTTCTTGGTCGACCTTTGACCTGTTACTCCACACTCAAAGATCAGTGTTGACACCCACTAATTATATTAAAGGAGTTCAATATGTTTCTGGACTGTGGGAGGAAGCCAGAGTACCGAGAGAGATCCCACTGTCTCCTTGGAAGTTCTACAAGCTTCAAACAGAAATGGTGGATTTGAACCCAGGACCTTCTTGCTGTGAAGCAGCTGTGAAGCAGCACTGCTAACAACTGCATTACTAAAAACATGTAGTTAGTGAGGTTAGGTTATTCTAAATTGTCCATAGATGTGAATGGTATTCTCTCTGTGTGTTAGCCCAGCGACAGACTGGTGACCTGTCCAGGGGGTACCCTGCCTCTTGCCTTATGGAAGCTGGGATTGACTCCAGCCCCCCCACAGCCCTGAATTGGATAAGTGGAAGAAAATAAATGGAGTTCAGTCTGGAAGTTGGGATGTAGTCAGTTTAAATGATTATCTGGATGAATTGTTTGTGTTTCAGAATGTCAAAAAATGGGAATTTGATTTCACACCACTCAAACTAACATTAAATTTAGACCAGCAGTCTAAATTCTGCAGATATTCAGGTCTGTATACTCAGGTTATAAAATAATGGTTAATCTTTACATTTTAGGAGCCCAGTACAGTAAATTTGTGAAACTTTTGTTGGAGGGGAAAACAAAACAAAGCTTGTCAGCCTTTGTGCTGATGAATCAAATCAGAATTCATAATAATAAGACTTTATTTAAATAGAACCTTTCAAAGGAGACTTTGACAAATGGCATTGAGAGCTGAAAAAACAACAACTGGATGTCAAGCAAGTGATCTAAAACAAGTCACTGTTTTCGTAACCTTTGTCATCACCTAGATTGTTCCAAACCTGATTCACCCAGACTGCAACAACAAGGTTGATTTAAATCTAAGCCTTACAAAGGTGAGGCTTAAATTTAATCAAAACAGTGAGAACGGCCACACCTGAGAATTCAAAGCTATGAACTGTTGATTAACTGACTCACTGTTTCAGTCAGTGTTGTTATGTAAGTACTAAAACTTTCAATCTGCCCCTCAAGGTTCCTCCAGTCTGTAGCTTAAGTTTAAGGGGTGTGATGTCAGAAACCAAGACCCCCACTCCCACCCCTGCTGGAGACACATACAAAGGATGGGTGTTCAAGTGGACAAATTACATCAAGGGGTATCAGCGGAGGTGGTTTGTACTGAGCAATGGGCTGCTGTCATACTACAGGTACACTTTTCTGCAAAACATTGGTATAGTTAAAATACATGTATATTATTCTATTTAGTTGCATTTTATTCCCAAAGTCAAATGATGCTCTTGTAATTCTTTACAGAACCCAGGCGGAGATGGGTCACACATGTCGAGGCACAATCAACTTGGCCACAGCTACTATCACTGTGGATGATGCCTGCAACTTTGTCATCTCCAATGGAGGGGCACAAACATATCACCTGAAGGCCAGCTGTGAGGTGGAACGTCAGAGATGGATCACTGCCCTGGAACTGGCTAAAGCCAAAGCGGTCCGCATGCAGGCAGAGTCAGGTAAAACAGACAAAATAGAGGAATTATTTAGTGCTTGTGTACTTATTTCCACTCACAGCCACTTTATTAGGTTCACCTTCTGTGTACTGGGTTGGACCCCTTTTCCCTTTGTACGTAATTCAACAAGGTGCTGGAAACATTCCTCAGATTTTGGTCCATATTGACGTGACACCATCACACAGTTTCTACAGATTTGTCAGCTGCACATCCATGATGTGAATCTCCCGTTCCATCACATCCCAAAAGTGCTCTATTGGATAGAGGTCTGATGACTGTGGAGGCCTTTTGAGTGCAGTGAACTCATTGTCATGTTTGAGATGTTTTGAGCTTTGTGATATGGCTGGAAGCAGTCATCAGAAGATGGGTACATAAAAGGATAGACATGGTCAACAGCAATACTCAGGTAGGTTGTGGTGGTTGATGCTTAGTTGGTTCTTCAACTACTTCAGTTGGTTATTTCAGTTATTGTTGCTTTCCTATCAGCTTGAAGCAATCTGGCCATTTTTCTCTGACATCAATTTTTGTTGAGAGAACTGCTGCTCACTGGATATCTTCTCAACAACCATGACACGTTTAAAGTCACTTAAATCACCTTTCTTCCCCATTCTGATGCTTGATTTGAACTTCAGCTGGTTTTCTTGACAATGTTTACATGCCTAAATGCACTTAGTTGCTTCAGTGTGATTGGCTGATTAGAAAACTGGTTAACATGCAGTTGCAACATGCACAACAGTGTACCTAATAAAAAAACCGGTGAGTGTAATTTTTCTAATCGGAGGCAGTGAGTGAGTTAGATATGGGTATGAGAAAGCAATTTTTGAATTGATTGTTTTGCTTTTCTCTGTTTGAATTCTTAACAGATGACTCAGGCGATGACTTCTCATCATCATCCCCACGCATTGCACAAGGTGGGGGGTCACAAAATTCAGAAGTCCAGTCTGCTCTCAGAACCCTGGGCAACAAAGTGGAGGATCTGAGCACCTGCAACGACCTGATCTCAAAGCATGGCTCTGCCCTCCAGAGGTCAGACTTGAACTTGTGCTTTTTGCTTTAATCTTCAGGCTAATACATGGCACGTCTCTACTTGTCTACCTAGGAAGGTTGTATCATGACTCAAATACGCACATGATTAACATTCAGAAAAAAACCCCTCAAAATTTGAAGTAATAACTCTGTAGCTTTGGCATTCAGTGACATGTTCAGATGTTTTGTGCTCAGAAGAGCCTATTATAAAGCCATTGATGTGTAAATTGATTACATATTGTCCAAACACCCAAAATTCAAATTATTTCAGGTCCTTAGCTGAACTGGATGGTTTACGTCTGACTGGAGAGGCCGGGGATAAGATTCGTCAGGTGACAGAAAGAGCCACTCTGTTCCGCATCACCTCTAACGCCATGATCAATGTAAGTGTCACAACCTTCTTCAGTCTGTCTACCTCTGCCTCATTAATTTATAATATAGATCAGAGGAGACCATGTCACTCTCTTACTGCACAGCAGTTTGCAAAAGTGTTTTGGTAATTTTGTCTCTCAGGCGTGCCGAGACTTCCTGGCGCTAGCTCAAGCTCACAGCAAGCGATGGAATAAGGCCCTGCAGGCTGAGCGGGAGCAGAGAGTGAGGCTGGAGGAGACTTTAGAGCAACTGGCCAAACAGCACAATCACCTAGAGCGAGCATTCAGGGGGGCTTCACAGGCTAATGCTAGTCCAGACAATAAAAGTAAGTTGTGACCCTGACAAGCACAATGGGAAAGAGTTGTTTCCTAGCTTAGTGTTGTTTCTCTTTACTTTGTTTCTTTATTGCTTCATCTTTATGGTATTCATTTATCCCCTTTGGAGTTGTCAGGAAGGGCATCCGGTGTAAAAGGGGAGAGGGGGAGAGGGGTTTTCAGCCACCTCATACATGCTCTTGTCCAGTCCTCCAAAATCCCAACTGCACGGTGCTTGATGTGGATGACGTTGTGTGCTGACTGGTTGACAAGTGGGCAGGAGCAGGGAAGGGGGCAACAGCAAAGTTTACCAGGAGTGGAAGAAGGATGAAAAAAACCTCGTAGTTTAAAAAAAAAAAATACAGCATGATAAGCACAGCTGCAGTTTCATTGCCTTTAACACTCAGTTTCACTTCAACTCTTTATGTGTTAAAACTTCACTATTCTCCTTGGCTGCCTGATAAAATGACAACAGTGTAAACAAGAGTAGCCCAGAGACTGGTTGTATCACATAGTTATGACACTGCCCTTATCTGATAACAGACGCTCTCTGTAGGTAGATGCACAGCCCGAAGCTGTGTGCGGGCTGTCATTGTGCTACCACCACTGAACCATAATTTCACCATCAGCGTTTTTGCACTTCCTGTTCCTTTGTCCTGAAGTCAGGGAACTCCTGTAAAGTTTTGTTTCAAAGTGGCTAAATGACTCTGCAGAAGCAGAGACATTCAGCTGCATTATGCCAAACACAGGCGCACACACAGGTGGTGACATTAAAGTAATGCCTCTGAGGTGTAGTTTAATTATGGGCTAATGTTACTGTTTTACTTCCTGCCATTGGGTTTATATGCATCCAAAATGATCAAATTGATGTCAGCTTGTTGAGAGTATTCCTGAGCAAAACTTATAAGTATCATTAACTTCATTTCCCACGGAGATTAATTTCAGCAGTAATCCGAAAGCCTTTGGGAAAGATTTCACTGGCTTTTTGTCAAGTGAACCAGGGCTATGCTAAATTGTGGTTGGCATTCAATCCACAAAGATTTTGTGGTTACTGCAGCTTTTGTGATGAGACACAAGGAAACAAGGAAAATAAAATCAAGATCTGAAACTAACAATGGCACTATGTAGTAATAAAAAGATTTCTTTCTAATTCATTAAACTTGTAAAATGAATGAGTTGTTGGCCGAACCACAGGTTGGGATCTACTGTTAATTATCAGGTAGCTGTTTAAGCCAGTTTTCCCAAGCAAAATTTCTAATGAATACATCATCCCATATTAGCAGATGTGAAGGATTGCAGCTTTTTTTGTCCTTCTTTTTTTAACATTAAATGCCATTCAATTCTTAATATTCTTGGAAAATCACATTTCAGTTTCCGTATATGGAAAAACTTTGATGGTTGTTTTTGTTAAGGTGCAGCTGGGCCAGGGAAAGGTGAGGCCAGTGACGAGGATGACGACAATGAATTCTTTGATGCCATGGAGGAGGCTCCGGAGTTTATCACTGTACCTGCGGACCCCCAGTTCCACAAGTTAGTATCTTTTCCTTAACCCCCCCAAACACATGTTTACCTGTCACTGAGTCATGTTTCCCTAAGACTTTGTGTGTGGCTTACCTTTTTTTTATTTATTTATTTATGTATTCAGACCACTTCCTTGTATTCCATTTAAGTATGTAGTTTCCTAAAGCCAGTCGGGCATTGTGTTGTCATGGATTGTTTTGTTTAGTTTAGTTTAAATTCCTCTCGTGACACGTCTGTTAAAATACCTGATTGTCTACCAACCTCTGTGTCGCTGACAAAATGTGTTTATTTTTTTATCTCTCACAGAAGGTCGAGCAGTAGTATCAGCGGTTTCAACAGTGAAATATGTGCTGATGACCAATCGGTAGGCCTCAAATGTCTGAATCACTGAAATCTTATTTTAATATTGAATCCCGTCATTTAAGATAACAGAGGTTAAGTGAAAAGCTGCAATAGGATGACAGGTTTATTCATGCATGATTTTATTGCTGTGGTAATGAATGAAAACTATTTTTAACACTGACTCAAAGGGAGCTGTTGGACAAAGATTTGTTTTCACTTCCAGCGTGTTTATTGATAGATGTTTCTTCCTCTTAGCTTAATGAGGAGCCTCTTGTGATGAACCAGGAGTCCCCCTCCCAGGAGTTAGTACCCTTGAAGAAGAGGCGGAAACGCATCCCAGACAAACCAAACTACTCTCTCAACCTTTGGAGCATCATGAAAAACTGCATCGGCAAAGAGCTGTCTAAGATCCCGATGCCTGTAAGTGTTTTGTTGTACAGATTCCTAAACATCCAGTCAGAGTCACTGAAAGTTTGTTGCCTCTCTCGCTCATCCATCTGTGCAACCCCCATTAGCTTCTCTTTTCATATTGTTGTGGGGTTTTTTTATGGGTCGCCCAAATATGTTAACATTTTAAAATTTTTGTTTTTCATCCATCTAAAAAGGACATCTGATCAGTTTACTTGTGGACAATCTCTTTGCTCCTTTTGTGAAAATTGAATTTAATGTTCAGTCACAAAGAACTTTGATAAAATACTTACAGCAGAGCATCTTATTCATAACATTCAATTTATAAGAGTGTTTGTGTGCCTCGTAACACCCCTCCTACCCCAACCTATCACTGCCTATGAAGTCTAATAATGTTTCGCTAGTTTGTGTAGTTAAAGCAACCCATCATGAAGCTGGAGCCTCCTTTCTGCTGTACAGGGTTAGCGACATTCTGTGAGAGCTTTTGAAGATGAAAATATATTTATCGACAAATCTACTAAGATCAAGTTTTGTTTATTCGTGAAACACACTGCAGGTCACACTTAAGATCTGAGTCAGGAGATCTTAAATCCTAAAATGTGCCACCATAGAGTCCAGACACACAGATATGTGTCAGGCCTTCATCTTGATCATTGGTGAGATAACTGAGCCCATGTTTGGCTTTGGCCTCTGTCAGCTGAAGACTGCATCATCTTGGCTTCAGTCATAACAAAGACTCTGTTGTGTGTCTCTGCTACAAACATGTGAATATGCATGTCAGCTAAGTACAGCCTAGCAGGGAGAAACCATTTCTTTTTTAAAGCATTTTGTGTTAATTGCATGCTTTATAACTTGACATGTTGGAACACATTTGGACAATTTTGTTAGAACATTTATGTTTCCAAAATCAGATTTTAAGTTGAGGATGCACTGATCCAGCTTTTTTCCCCCCGTTCACATATAAATACAGTTATCTTGGCTTTCGGTATCTGCCATTAGCCAGTACAGATCTTCTACAGTACAGATCCAATACAGTGCTTCTCACTGAAAAGAAGCGTCTGGGAATCAGTATTTTATGTGTAAGGCAACATGAGGCTCAACTTAACATCTCACATTCCGCCAGATCACCGGTGATCTGTCTATGGTTGAGGTTTAGGGATAGGGTTGGGTTTTGTTCTGGTTGCATGCTAAACTGGCGAACTTTTACTCTAGATTGACTGCCAGTGACCTGGTAGATGTTAAGTGATTTAAACATTGTTTCCTAAATTTGTACAACAGAACAAATGAATGCCATATATATTTCTGTTTACTAAAGAGATCCTCTGTAACAAAAAGTCTTATGTAAGAATTTATTTGCATTTGTTTGATTTCAGCTCAGTGTGAGAGTCTATGCTGTTCTTTGTCATTTGTGACTATGCTAAATTTACTTCATTCACAGTAGAGCAGACCAGAGACACATGATTATACTAATAATAACTCTTTGTCACTGTAACTGTAATAAAAGCTTTCCAAGAAGTGAAGAGGGAACACAAAACTGACCACAGTTTGTGGTTGAGTCACAAAATATAGCATCAAGTGTGAAATACCTCAAAACTGCTGATGCTTTGCTGTTAGCTTCCTCTGTGCTGTCAAAGCTGTCCCAGAAGGAAGCAGTGCATAGTCTAGTAAACAGAGAATAATATAGAGCTGAATTGAATAGATCAGCCTGTGGTCACTTCTACCCAGTCTAACTTTTTGATTCAGGATCAGACCATCCATCCGTCTATCAGCTTGGTTACTGGCAATTATACAGAATGCAACTATAGTTGAATATTCTCATTTTGCTTTCTAGGTTAATTTCAATGAGCCCATCTCCATGCTGCAACGGTTATCTGAGGACCTCGAGTACCACGAGTTGCTGGATAAGGCTGCTAAGTGTCAGAACTCTTTGGAGCAGATGTGCTACGTGGCTGCCTTCGCAGTTTCCGCATACTCAACCACCGTCTACCGCACAGGAAAGCCCTTCAACCCTCTGCTGGGAGAAACATATGAGCTGGACCGAAAGAAAGAAAGTGGCTACCGCTCCCTCTGTGAGCAGGTGAGGGAAGAAAAACAAACAAACAAGAGACTGGAAGGCTTTCGAGCAGGAAGTGAAACTCAAGATAGACTGAATGCCAGGAAGAACGAATTAAAAAAATATATCCCACTGACTCAGCATTAGGAGACAATTGTGCTTCTTTTTTCTGTGAATTTGGGGTTACACATGTTAACAGGGAACCAGAATTGTTTACAAATCAGATCAGAAATGAAAAAACATCATATTTTTTAAATTTACGTAGAGACCTGAAGTGGTCACTTTTTTTTGTTTTTTTTTAAAATGTACGTAATAAATTTGGGCTCATTACACCAACCTAAAACACTCTAAAGTCACTGGTTCATCCTGAAAAAGCTTATTTGTGGAGGAGGAAATAAAATGGATGCTTAAATAGTGTGTGTGTGTGTGTGTGTGTGTGTGTGTGTGTGTGTGTGTGTGTGTGTGTGTGTGTGTGTGTGTGTGTGTGTGTGTGTGTGTGTGTGTGGTGTGTGTGTGTGTGTGTGTGTAAAAAGTTTAAATCATGTTTAATGATGAGGAGAATAATTGGATTTACAGCGTAGAATTTGATGCCGCTGTATAAATTATTTTTCATGTCACATTTCAGATTTATTAGACTAAATTTGAGTCACATCTATTAGGAGTCACTCAGATCTACAAAGAATAGCACATTGCTTTGTTGAATCAATTGTCACCTTTTTCCCAGGTGAGTCACCACCCGCCAGCAGCTGCACATCATGCCATCTCCGATCGTGGCTGGACCCTGAGGCAAGAAATCACAGTTGCCAGCAAGTTCAGGGGCAAATACCTCTCCATTATGCCTTTGGGTAAGAGACAGCCTGGTTCAGAGTATAAAACATGCTGTTCTTCCACATTGCCGAGGACAAAAGATCTATGCAGAATTTATGATTGACAGAGGAGTGTACCAGTCCACATTTTTTCATAATAATTTCACAATTTGTTTTGCAGGCACAATTCACGCAGTCTTTAAGAAGAGCAATAATCACTACACATGGAAGAAAGTTACCACCACGGTGCACAACATAATCGTTGGAAAATTATGGATCGATCAGGTGAGCCCACCACCCCACCCCCCACATGCTAGGAAAAGTGCCAAAGAAGCGACACTTGACACCGACTAATTGCTCCAGTTAGTTGGTGCGGTGATCTTGATTTGTAGGGTGGATACCAAAAACAAAACACACACACACACACACAGCTAGCATTGGTATGCTGGAATTATGTAGTTAAACTTCTTTGAACTCGTGCACGTACACAATATACAAAGGTACTTTGAGCTGCGCCCTTACTGAATATTTGTTGTCAGAGACATTTTCTATGAAACACAGCAACCAAGCCAGAACCTTTGGCATCATTTTGGAAAGTCATCTCAGTTTTGACAATCATTTTAATAAGGGCACCAGAACTGATTTCAACCACTTACAAGAAATCAAAAGTTGCTAATTCTCAAAGTGACTGAGAGAAATTGGCCCATGCATTCATACCGAGCAGGTTCAGGGTTCTAGCTAGTGGATGATCGCCTGGTGCTGCACCGGGTTGAGAATGATCCAAATCATCAGTAGGATGACTTCTGCTTGTTCAGAATGCAGCAGCCAGAATCCGTACACACATATGGAAACGTGAACATACCCCAGCACTGAAGTCCCTTCATTGGCTCCCAGTTCAACATAGACTTACCTGTAAAGTCCTTTTTATTAGTTCATAAAACTCTCAAAGGTTTGGGTACCTAGTACATCTCTGATTTGCTCAGTGTCATCAGGTCACCAGATGGAGATCTTTGAACTGTTCCCAGAATTAGAGCCAAGTGTGCTGAGGGTGCTTTCAGTTATTGTGGTCCTGTTTTTTGGAATAAACTGCCTGCTGACCTGAGGTCAGTTAAAGCTGTGTCTTTATTCAGAAACAGACTCAAACCTTCTTTCTCAAGCTTAATAATCCCAGTTCTCATTTTTATTTTAACTCTACTCTTAGCTGTGCAGTACTATAATACTACTTAACTCAAGCATTAAGTTAAATACTCATCCAGTTGATATTGTGATGTTTCCCTCCTCACTGTACTTCCATTTGTTTCTCTTCCAGTCTGGCGAGATAGACGTAGTAAACCACACCACTGGAGACCGCTGCCATTTGAAGTTTGCTCCTTACAGCTACTTCTCCAGAGATGTAGCCAGAAAGGTGAGAAAGATGCAGGAGACTGAAAGATTTAGTCCTCGTGTTTCTCTACCCCGCTATCCACATAGTTGGTGCATCAAGTTCTAAGTTTAATTATCTTATGCACAATAAACAGGCACCTTTTATTATACAGGGTTTCCTTTATCACATTATCTAGATTATGTCTATATTAGCTGCTTTTACAGTCTGCAGTTACCTTATGCTGTGTTTTACTTTGATCATTTTTTTGATTCCTTCTGACAAAAAAAAACAAACAAAAAAAACTTCTAACAGGAAAATAAAGTAATTACAGTGTGTTAGGATTTTAATCAAACTGCTGTTGTATTTAACACTCTTTTCTGTCCCCCTGTCCATTGTGCTCGATGGATCATGATGCTTTGCTCTTCTGCTTACTCCCTCTCTTCTGTTTTCAGGTGACCGGTGTGGTGATGGATAAAGATGGAAAGGCGCACTACGTGCTGTCGGGCACGTGGGACGAGAAGATGGAGTTTTCCAGGGTGATGCAGAGCAGCCGAGGAGGCGAGAACGGCACCGAGGGCAAACAGAAGACAGTCTATCAGACACTTAAAGCCAGAGAGTTGTGGAGAAGAAACCCTTTACCGTAAGTGCTGTCACAGCAAAGCTGGGTATTTGTAAAACTGGGACATGCGTCAATTACCCATCTTATGTAAATATCAACTTCTAAGCCAGTAATTGATGACAAGCTATCCCATCTATTCTTGTTGCTGTGTGTTGTTTTTGCTTTCCTGGAATTCTGATTTTGAACCAATGCCAACTTCACAAAGAATAACAAAAAAAAAAAAAAAAAGCTAATCAGCATCTTACATTAAAGTTAGACCTCTATGTGTGTTAAGGCATGCAACAATAACATATTAAACTGTTTAAAATACAATAAAACAAAATTGAGAACTTTTTTTGAACCTAAGAAGCAACTGTGACCTTCAGCTTTTGAAGTAAAAATTAACCTTACACAAAAACATGGTTGTCATCATTAAATGGGTGTAGTTTGTGTGACATATATCTGACAGATTTTTGTCTCAAAGCGCTGCTGTTTTCCGTCATTGTCCTCAGTGAGGGAGCAGAAACCATGTACTACTTTACTGCCTTGGCTTTAACCCTGAATGAGCCAGAGGAGGGCGTGGCTCCCACCGACAGCCGACGCCGACCCGACCAACGTTTAATGGAAGACGGTCGCTGGGACGAGGCCAATGCGGAGAAGCAGCGGCTCGAGGAGAAGCAGCGCAGCGCGCGCCGTGAGAGGGAGAGGGAGGCTGCAAGTCAGCGCACCTCCAGCCAATCAGAAGAAGGTTAGACTCAAACTTGTTTCCTTCTTTACTCCTCTCTGCTCTGCAGGGGCAAAATCATGAATAATGGGGTAAAAATATCTCTGTGACACCCCCCCTTTGTTTTTTCTCCCCCTAAAAGCTGTGGATGAGGACTCTGTTACTGATCCCTCCCTGAAAAGCAAGTATTCTTTTTTCTGATCTTTTAAACTGTCTGCACCTCATGGTTAGATTCATGTTTCTCTAGCTAGAAGTTCTTTAACTATTTTTTTTTTTTTTTTTACCCTCTTTCAGGTGCACCTCACGACAACTACATGGCACTTTGGTTCGAGCGCTGCGAGGACCCAATCACAGGTGAGCAGGTTCACATCTATAAGGGAGGCTACTGGGAAGCTAAGGAACGCGGAAGCTGGGAGGGTTGCCCCAACATATTTTGATCGCAGCACTGATTGCGAAATGCCCTGAAGAGACTGAACATCAAAGGCCTGCTGCTCCCCTTCTTGGACGGCTGCTTCCTTCCAGTGGCTCTCTGTTCTAAGAGATCTCCAGGATGGTCACTGCTCTCCACAGTGAGGGCAGGATTTTCTCTCCCCCGGCTCATATTTGGTGTCCCCCTTGTTGCTGTCACATATCTGGGAGGACTGGAATGAAAAATTTCTTTGCGGTTTGGGTGCTTTTTGTCACGTGAGCACAAGTGGGAGGACGTGAAATGAGCAGTGCTTCCAAATAAAGTTTGTTCATTCTTTCAGATCATGAGCTTTTCATTTGAAGTGATTTTGGGGTTTTCCTGTTGTCATCCATACCATGTCTGGTAATAACTTTTGGTAATAAATAAAAAAGGGGATAAAACCTGATTGTGATTAAAAGTATTTTTTATTGAAATGTCAACTGGTGGCCTTCAAGACTTTAGCAAGTTTTTTTTTTTTTGTTTTTTTTTTGTTAATCTCTGATTTAGTGTCTTAATGTAATGAGGTAATGGTTGTAGTGTGCTCTTTTGTATGATTGCTTATCTGCTCTTCCATCACTTTACAACAGGGCCGCTGTGCGATGCAGTGTGCTTTAAAAAAAAGATTACCTTTCACACTCATGTTTATTTTGGGTATGTTTCTTTACCAAGGCCTAATGGGAAGAATAGTGGTAAAATTATGGTGTGGTTACAAGCCCTAAAAACTTTGTCTTTGCCTTAGAAAGGAAGAACCTGCACTTACTTGCATTTACATCACAGTGTGGATAAAATATTGGCATTTACAGCTGATTTCTTGTACAAACTTTGGAAAAGTAATTCAGAAATGGCAAAAGAAAAAGTTCCAGTGTTGAGAAAATCTCACATTCTAATTTACTTCAATAATAAATAATTAAACTACCCTTTTTCACAATGCTGGAATAATATTTTGCCATTTTTTTAGTCAAGTGGTAACCAAGTTGGCTGTTTAAAAAAAAAATTTAAAAAAAAATGTAAAAGTAGAATACAAGTTTTTAAACGGTGTGGGATGCTTGCTGTGCTTTTGTATTGACTGTAAAACAGACAAATGAGTGAATGAAATAAATGTTCATACATATGCAACTACATTTTGACACCAAAAACACAGGATATATGTATGTGTGTGTGTGTGTGCATTTCATAATTTTGTTTGTAAGTGTACTTAAAAATGAAGAATAAAGAATTTAAAATCATTGCATTATAAAATAACTGATTTTATAAATGTATAAAAAAAAATCATATTGTAGTATTAAGGCTGTAATGTTTTTTTTTCTTGTATTTTTGGTTCCTCTCAATATTGGTAGAAGGCTTTCTTCATTTACAGAAAAAAGGGAGTTTCAGTACTTGATTCAGAGGGGAGATGTGACATTGTTCAGTATTTTGTTTTAACAAAAAAATCTAAAATAAATGCTCTAATGTAAAACAGTACCTTTTTTTTTAAGTTATTAATCTGGGAGTGTGAAGGTTAGCTATATCAGTTCTTTCAAACATTTAGTTAAGTCCATAGGTTTGTAGTTTTGTACACCATAGTTATTTCAAGAGGTTTTACAAAAGTATCGTGTAGCCCTGAAATTTGCCTGAAGTCTGGAATGTCACCAAATACTGTTTCCTCTCTTGGGATGCTCTGTGAGGCCTTTACCGCCTCCACCTTCAGCTGCTGCATGTTTGTGGCTCCCTGCCTTCAGTTTTGTCTTCAGTAACCAGGTGTTGAGATCAGGTGACTGACTTGACCTTTCATTTCTTTGAGAAAACCTTGAGTTATTTTTGCAGTATGTTTTTATACATCTGGACCAGGGATCCTCACATCCAGGCCTTGAGTGCTGGTGTCCTGCAGCGTTTAGATCGGTCTCTGATCCAACACACCTGAATGAAATGGCTGAATTACCTCCTCAGAATTTAGTCACACTTTCCAGAATCCTGCTAATGACTTCTATATTTGACTCAGGTGTGTTGAAGCCTGGATGTGAGGATCCCTGATCGAGACTGTGAAGCACTGTCTGATCAGATTTGCCTGAATCTGAATAGAGAGCACAGTGCTTCATTCCTGCTGCTTCCATCAGCAGTCACATGGAACTACTACACTGCTCAAAAAAAAAAAAAAAAAAAAAAAAAGGAACACTCAAATAACACATCCTAGATCTGAATGAATGAAATATTCTCATTGAATACTTTGTTCTGTACAAAGTTGAATGGGCTGACAACAAAAATCACGTAAAAATCATCAATGGAAATCAAATTTATTAACCAATGGAGGGCTGGATTTGGAGTCACACACAAAAGTAAAGTGGAAAAACACACTACAGGCTGATCCAACTTTGATGTAAAGTCAAAATGAGGCTCAGTATTGTGTGTGGCCTCCACATGCCTGTATGACCTCCCTACAATGCCTGGGCATGCTCCTGATGAGGTGGCGGATGGTCTCCTGAGGGATCTCCTCCCAGACCTGGACTAAAGCATCCGCCAACTCCTGGACAGTCTGTTGGTGGATGGAGCGAGACATGATGTCCCAGATGTGCTCAATCGGATTCAAGTCTGAGGAACGGGTGGACCAGTCCATAGCTTCAATGCCTTCATCTTGCAGGAACTGCTGACACACTCCAGCCACATGAGGTCTAGCATTGTCCTGCATTAGGAGGAACCCAGGGCCAACCGCACCAGCATATGGTCTCACAAGGGGTCTGAGGATCTCATCTCGGTACCTAATGGCAGTCACGCTACCTCTGGCGAGCACATGGAGGGCTGTGCGGCCCTCCAAAGAAATGCCACCCCACACCATTACTGGTCATTTTGCAGGGCTCTGGCAGTGGTCCTCCTGTTCCTCCTTGCACAAAGGCGGAGGTAGCGGTCCTGCTGCTGGGTTGTTGCCCTCCTACAGCCTCCTCCACATCCCCTGGTGTACTGGCCTGTCTCCTGGTAGCGCCTCCAGCCTCTGGACACTACGCTGACAGACACAGCAAACCTTCTTGCCACAGCTGGCATTGATGTGCCATCCTGGATGAGCTGCACTACCTGAGCCACTTGTGCAGGTTGTAGAGTCCGTCTCATGCTACCACGAGTGTGAAAGCACCACCAACATTCAAAAGTGACCAAAACATCATCCAGAAAGCATAGGTACTGAGAAGTGGTCTGTGGTCCCCACCTGCAGAACCACTCCTTTATTGAGTGTGTCTTGCTAATTGCCAATAATTTCCACCTGTTGTCTATTCCATTTGCACAACAGCATGTGAAATTGATTGTCAATCAGTGTTGCTTCCTAAGTGGACAATTTGATTTCACAGAGGTTTGATTTACTTGGAGGTATATTGTGTTGTTTAAGTGTTCCCTTTATTTTTTTGAGCAGTGTATATTTACTAGCGACCTGGTAACACTGGCAGCCATAAATGCCAATGCCTTGCCTGATGTGGTATGTTTTTTTCCTCCCTTCTTCTCCATATTTTTCCCATTATTCTGGTACAAGTTCATTATTCTTGTTCCTCTGTCCATTGAATTTTTTGCAGGGTTTCTGCCAGCCTAATCTGACCTCCTTGTTTCTGTGTTAATTGGAGATAATAATTGATAATGATACACCTACCACCGCAAAGGTGAAAAAGCAAATTACATGTAAAGGTTCAACATTAAAATGGAAGGAGCAGACTAGTACGTTTGCTGATATTTAACAGATCAGCATTGAGTAAGACAATTCAAGAATAGAATAAAAGTTGTTAGACATTACTTTTTGCCAGAGGAATGCTGTTCTATAAAAACCATTATACTGAACTGGTTCAAAGTCATAGTTGGAGTTTGATTAAAATTTATATTCTTTTATCAAAACATTTATAGTTATCTGTTGCTCTGTATCTAAAGGACACATTTAGTAACAGACACTCAGTGTTCACGCTTTCAAACTATCCTATAACTTTCCAAAAAAAAAAACCTTTCACTACAATATGGAAAAAAAGTCATGTTTTATCTTTGCATATTTTGCTTCAACACTCATAATTTATGTTGTGATCTAAAAAAAAGGGGGGGGGGGCCCACTATGTCCCTGCCATCACAGGTTGAGATATAATACATATTCTACAAAATATGTCTTCAAAATAAACAATACACATTGAAACAATTTTAAGCATGCTATAAGAGACTGATAATGTGATTATCTTAAACATTTATACAAATACCTTTTGGTAACCACATCCTAGAACAGACAAAAATTTTTCATAGTAAACAACTTCGAGAAAGTACTGCACTCTTTTACAAGGGTGTTTACTACATAATGCCTTTCTATTTATATAAGCTATAACAATGAGCCAGATATAATGCATACGTATAAGGTACTCACATATTATATTCATGTGTGTGCAGGAATATTATTACATAATGCACTTATACTACATAATCTGCTTATATCAGTGCATTATGTATAACATCACTATAATCATAATGTAGACATGTACAAGAAATAATGGAACCATGTTGTTTACATGTTGCTGAGCTGTAGGTATGGCTTTAATATTGCTCAGTGATGAGTGATAGTCTGTACTATTTATGGCCATGAGTCATCCCTGACCAACACGTTAGACAATGCTCAGCCAATCAGAAGTTGGCATCACAGGCTAATCAATAAGGCTGCAATATAGAACTGATGCTACTATAAACAGACTGGCTCTTTATCTGGAAATTTGGGGTTCCCCAGTTTCTCACTATCAGCTACTGCCAGCTGTTGAGTTGGTAGATATGGGGAATCCTCACTTTCTCCATTTCAGTCAATAAGGGTCAAGTTCTATAGCCAATATGATAATTGGCTATAGATATGATAACATGATTAGGCTAAGCCAATCAGGCACGAGAAAGAGGCTGCATGTCATTAGCATATATAACCATATTAGCATGTATTATCATAGTATACCCTCCATGTTGTTTACTCTCCACTTCAGGTAAATACAGCCACAGTGTACAAAGGGCACTAAACATCTAGGAAATATGAGTATTGTGTTGCACATCTTTGAAGAGTAAAAAATACATATGCCAAATTTCATGGCTCAGCTCCTTGTAGTTTTGGAGACTGATATTTTTACCAAGTCATTTCTTAGTCCCACTTTTTCTTTTCTTTTCTTTTCTTTTCTTTTCTTTTCTTTTCTTTTCTTTTCTTTTCTTTTCTTTTCTTTTCTTTTTGGAGGCATTTTTATATTTTATATGTCCCTCAAAATATATGATTAAAATAGAAACAAGAATTATTTGTATGTTTGAAAAATAAAATGCATTCTTTTTGACATCAATTGACATCCACTTTTATCACTACCAAAACAATCAGGTCACAGCCATAACTTTGCAATATATCATGGTAGTGACTGTTTTGGTAGTGACAGTTTGAACTAATTCTTAACATAACGTAAACAGTGCTAGGCTAAAAATGACTAGCATATCAAAGATTTGGGAAAAATGTTCATGAATAAAAACATGGCCTATATGACTAAAACCAAAAACATTTATTTAGTTAAATTATGAGTTTGGCAGTGACAGTCTTAAAAAAAAAAAATCTGATTTGCCGACAATTACTCAAAAACAGTAATACTTCTGTACTCACTATGGCCGTCAGAGAGAGGAAGCCTGTCTTTATTGTTTGTGAAAATTTGGGGTATGTGCCTGGAAAAAAAAGATTAGAATAGAATAGAATACAATAGAATGCCTTTTATTGTCATTATACAGGATGTACAATGAGATAGGAGGGCCACTCCTGTTCAGTGCCATGCAATAGAAAATCAAATTCTCTAAAATAAAAAATAAAAATAAAAATAAAAAGGCTCTCCCTATGGACCATAACTCTTCTTGTTTCAGTAGTGACATGAAAACATGTGACAGTTGTTCTGACATATATGTCTCGGGTTCATGACAAAACCACAAAATAAGTTTGAATATGTAAAATTTGAAATATATCAAAAAGAAACCTAAAATACAATCAAATAAAAAAAAAATAAAATAATTGAAATAATATTTTCATTCATTGAAATTTAGACATAGTTTTCTATAGTTGCCTCCCAATAAAGTCACATTAAAAAGGAAGATATTATATATATTTAATTTAGTACTATCTGAACTAAAGCTTTGGGATTAAAGAGATCACAACATAACCAGAATAAATATTGTATGAAAATTTAATTGTTTTTTTAAAATGTGTTTTTAAGTATGGGACTGCAAGTTTGTCCACTAGAGAAATCTATCTATCTATCTATCTATCTATCTATCTATCTATCTATCTATCTATCTATCTATCTATCTATCTATCTATCTATCTATCTATCTATCTATCTATCTATCTATCTATCTATCTATCTATCTATCTATCTATCTATCTATCAAAAAATACAGAAAATGAGTATTTTTAAAATCCCTCTGACAAAGAAAATGCAGTTAACTTTCTCATCTCATCAATCTTTTTTTGAACAGTCGGTTCCTTTGTGTATTCCCTTTAAATCTCCTGCTTTTCCCCTCTTTATTTTCCCTGCCAAAGGAGCTGCTTCTTCCACTGTACCCATCATGTGCGCCTCTCTTGCTGTGTCATGCCAGCAGATTTATTTTTAGCCATTTTTTTTCTTTCTGTTTTTTTGAAAGGCAGACTGGAACCTACCATCCTATACATGGGGCAGAGAGAAACAGGGAATATGGGAAAGTTGGGGAGGGGCTTACAGCTCATCTAACCTCACTGATGCTGTGACCACAGGAAGCCACTGATACGCTACATCACACTCAGGACACACCCTGCCTACCATACAGTGTGGTACAGTGCAGTGCAGTGCAGTGGACAGGAGGTGGTTGAGAGACGGTGAGACTTTGTATAACAGGCAGCAACGGCCTGAACAGAGGGAGGGATGGGAATGCTGAATCAGTGAAAATGCATGAAAGCCTGGGAGAGGGTGGAAGAGGGTAAACGGCAGGGGGAGAGGGAAGAGAAAGGTAACAGCGAGGGGTAGACTGGGTAAGATGTACAATATGATTCTGTGCCATTCATCTATTATTTGTGAATGTTGAGCTGGTAGTTCACCCTGCTTTACCTCAAGCCTTTCCTTAAGAGACTTGAATCTCAGAGCTGTTTTACAGAACAGTGCTCCACTAGGGTTTTGAGCTGAAAGTGTCCTTTTACAGTATTCAGCAAGTCAGAAAAGTCAGGTAAGATTTTTCTAAACTGACACTTCCCACAGAGAAACAAATGAGGGAAATCAGGTTTTCCAGCTTAACATCATTTGACACTTGTGCACACTGAATAAATGCATGCTTTGTTGCTGGTTGCTCTCAGTCAAATGGAGGTAGACCAGGTGGTGCCTTTGCCAAAGTTGTCCCGGGTCGCTGTGTGTGGAGGTACCCATGGCAATGAGTTGTCTGGGGTGTATTTGGTGCGAGAGCTGCTGAAGCTGCAGAGGAAAGTGAAGGGGAAAGAAGAAGAACGGGACTTGGAGCCTATGTCGCTGCTGTTGATGCTGTCAAATCCGCGGGCAGTGCAGCAGTGTCGCCGATACGTAGACACCGACCTAAACCGCTGCTTCACCCACGCCACCCTCAAGTAAGGTGATGAGAGGAGATGATAACGCTCATGGTGACAGTTCTAATAACAGTGCGTTGCTATTTTGTATTTTTATCTGCCAGTGGTCCCCTCTCAGACACGGCCCCCTATGAGATTATCAGGTCCCGAGAGCTGAATGGCCTTCTGGGTCCCAAAGGCAGTCCAGAGGCAGTGGATTTGGTCTGCGACCTCCATAACACCACTGCCAATATGGGCCTGTGCTTCATCGCATATTCTGACTACGACTGGATCTGCCTGCACATATTCAGACACCTGCAGGTGAGTAAAACTGTTTCTTAAGTGAGTAAAATACATTCACCCTGTATAGTATGTTTGTCAACTAACATTTGATTTTTGTGACTTTTTCAGAGGGAGATGCCAGATACACCAATGAGATTCCTACATTTTGATGTGTCCAGTAAAGAATCATATTCTCTGGATTCATTGGGAAAACATGGCTTTGGTAAGTTTTTATTGCCTATTATAAATCAAACTTATCAAAAGTAATATTAGTCATCTAAAACCCATGCTCTGCAGCCATGGAGATTGGCCCTCAGCCCCACGGCGTGGTGCGATCAAACATCTATACAGCAATGAAAGTGGGTGTGCAGCACATGCTTGACTGGGTCCGCTTCTTTAACTCAGGTACAGTTACAGACAAGTTGCCAGGTGAGCATTTTTGCCCAGCTGCATCTTTGAAGCCCTCAGTTGTTTTCTGCATTTATTATCAGGCACTGTGTTTGAGGGAGGATTTGTGGACGTGTTCACCATGGTTAGACACATCGACTACCCAAGAGACAGCGAGACCCACAACATCACAGCAGCCATTCATCCTCATCTCCAGGTACGGCCTGAGATGCCTTCACTTTTTATAGCTGCAGTTGTATGAAGTTAGGCAGGGAGCTAAAGTATATATATGTATAGAAACAACATAAAAAAACAAAAACATAAACTACCTGACAATGTACATGTACAAATAACACAAACAAAGAAGAAGAAAAGCTCCTTGTCCCAGGAAAAATAATCAGCCTGTGTTCAAAAGCTCTTTATACAGGGATGAGTAAAGTTTTATTTATAGCATGTCGTCATACCTGCTGTTCAGAAATAATGCATTTGTTCATTAATCTGTGTGCATTTTCTTTTACTGTAGAAACAATTATAAGCACAGGGTTAGGCCTCTTTATACAAACTAGCTTTGTAGCTGGGATAATACTGATCTAGGGTTTGAGTTAGATTAACATTCATCCATATTTGTTTGACCTATTTGGCAACCAAACATTAAAAAGAACAGATGGGCCAAAATACATATTAGTGACTCCATTAAAATGTAACTCCTACAAATTTGCTTTTAATTTTTGAAAATCATGTGTCTAAAACACAGCCTAAGTGGGTACCTGGCAAACTTAAAAAGTAAAAGAAAAAAGTATTAAAGTCCATTGAATTTATTCAAGATTGATGCCACTGAATATCAGATGCAATTGTTTAGGGTGAGCCAATAAATACTTTCCTTTATTCTACATAGCATGGGTTATATGTGGCAATGTGTAATTCAGACACCACAGATCAAAGTCTAAGTCTACAGCACATTGTGTTAGTTAACTAAACTTAAACCTAAGTGTGAAAATAAATTTGACTGAAATCTGAAACATGAATAAAAGATTAACTTGAGAAAAAAAAAAGAACACTAACTGTGTACTAAACAAACTAAAGTTAAAAATAAAAGTGTGCTGAAAATGTCTTTGACAAATATATCACCACAATCCTCACAGGACCAAGACTTCTGCCTGCTCCACCCTGAGGACCCGCTGTTCCAGACGTTCTCAGGGCAAACACTGAGGTATCAAGGCAGTGAACCTCTTTATCCTTTCTTCATCAATGAATGTGCTTACTACGAGAAGGGCATCGCTCTCTCCCTGGCGAGAAAGAGGCGCGTGATGATTCCTGCGATCCGGGCACAGACAGAGCAAGAGCGAGAAGCTAACGAGCAGCGCTTTGCATCAGAAGAAGAGGAGTGAAGGTGTTTGCGACAGACTGATGACTGAATTAAATTTTTACAAACACTTTTATTGAAATAACAGCATGTGTTATGCTTGCTCACACTCACACACTATACTTAAATGTATACTTATTAACCACTGCGGCTCACAGCTGGGGACTGAACAACACTTTGACAAACATCATATGCTGCTCTGCATTCAGGGATAGAGGTTCTAATATTTAAAGGCTGAATGTGTGAAACACAATCTGATCTATAATCAGATGAATAGTGCATCATTTCACAGATATTCATGAAGCTCATAAATCTTTATCGGTGGTGATATTCTAGAAGCATATACCATAAATTTATGGGTAATAATGGTGATTTTGTTTCCCAAATATATTTAACTAGTTTCATTTTCACTTTTTAAAAAAATAGAAATTCACTACCAGTTACTACAGCAACAGTCAGGAAATGTTTGAAATGAAACTAATGCTGCAGCTTATCATGATATGGCCTTTAAAGTACATTCATAATGCCAAAGAGGGAAATGAATTCCCCTGAAACCCCACTGAGACAGTTCATGTTAGAATCAGTCAATCAAGGAACAAATGGAGATCAAATAAATAACATAAAACACCAAATTATATGAATGTACATGGTCAGCAACACAAATAAGTGAATGAGCACTACGATGTTTTTCCTCTTTTCAACAAAATCGGTCACAGCATGAGAAATATAATCAAAAAGCAAACAAAACCATACACTGGATAAACAAATTATAAACACAGTCTGAACCTCACAGCTACCATAAATAATAAATAAATAAATAGAACTGAAGTTAAAAGAAATTAAAGCAATGTTAAATATTCGCAGTCACGGAAACAGTGTAAATACAGAACTCCTCCTGAGGCCACATTCTTTGGCTACGTTTCAAAGCAGTTAACATAAAAGACCCATTACAACACGGCTAACCCGGTCGAAATAACTTTTGTCTTTTGCTGTAGAAGCATACTTAGGGTGTGCCCAGTACACTTATCACTGCCAGCTGATTTCAAAAGTTCAACAAAGTACTAAATCATCAGCTGTCATCATCACACCCAACTGCAATCACATGTGCAGCAGACTCGTAAAGTTCACCAGCAGAGGTCAGTAAAACATGAATGTTTCCCAATTCCATAACACAAAGTGCAGTACAAACAGTACATCTTCTACTGTAATTGTCTCCACAGGGTCTTCTGTCAGCACAGCAGCCAAATGATAACATACATATAGAGGAGCAGTAATCAGGCTGCAGCTTTAAACACAGCTGTCTGTACAAACGTGTTTTTATTTTTCAAGAAAAAAAAATACAAATTTGATTTCCTCCTGTGACTCTTTGGGCATTACATTGTGCAACAAGTCAACAAGAATCACACAGGTTTGAATATTTTTGACTATACGTCTATTAACTACTAACACTTGTGTTTCAATTGTGTTTTCAGAATGCAAGTTTATTTTGGACACTTCTTTTAGACTGAAGAAACAGATTACCACAATTATTTGTTTTAAATTGTTTTGTTTAAATCCTGTCAGATCTTTAAAAAAATCGAAGATGTTTAAAAATATACTGTATGCATATGCCCTTATAATAAGAAGATTCCAGGAACAATAACAATGCCATGTTATCTCTTTAATTGACATATGGCAAGAAAGAAGCTGTATTGACGACTATTTAAATACACACCAAACCTGTATGAATAGTAATTGAAACATTTACTTTCACGTTCTCTTCCAAACAAGATTATTTCATTTTTATGCTTGCTTATGCTTCATACTACTGTACCTAATGTATGCAGTTAACTGTGTGCTTCTATTCTTATTCCTACCTTTAAAAATGATGGAAAAACTATGAAATTAACGAGCTGTCTGGGGTGTATTTGGTGCGAGAGCTGCTGAAGCTGCAGAGGAAAGTGAAGGGGAAAGAAGAAGAACGGGACTCGGAGCCTATGTCGCTGCTGTTGATGCTGTCAAATCCGCGGGCAGTGCAGCAGTGTCGCCGATACGTAGACACCGACCTAAACCGCTGCTTCACCCACACCACCCTCAAGTAAGGCAATGAGAGGAGATGATAACGCTCATGGTGACAGTTCTAATAACAGTGCGTTGCTATTTTGTATTTTTATCTGCCAGTGGTCCCCTCTCAGACACGGCCCCCTATGAGATTATCAGGTCCCGAGAGCTGAATGGCCTTCTGGGTCCCAAAGGCAGTCCAGAGGCAGTGGATTTGGTCTGCGACCTCCATAACACCACTGCCAATATGGGCCTGTGCTTCATCGCATATTCTGACTACGACTGGATCTGCCTGCACATATTCAGACACCTGCAGGTGAATAAAACTGTTTCTTAAGTGAGTAAAATACATTCACCCTGTATAGTATGTTTGTCAACTAACATTTGATTTTGTGACTTTTTCAGAGGGAGATGCCAGATACACCAATGAGATTCCTACATTTTGATGTGTCCAGTAAAGAATCATATTCTCTGGATTCATTGGGAAAACATGGCTTTGGTAAGTTTTTATTGCCTATTATAAATCAAACTTATCAAAAGTAATATTAGTCATCTAAAACCCATGCTCTGCAGCCATGGAGATTGGCCCTCAGCCCCACGGCGTGGTGCGATCAAACATCTATACAGCAATGAAAGTGGGTGTGCAGCACATGCTTGACTGGGTCCGCTTCTTTAACTCAGGTACAGTTACAGACAGGTTGCCAGGTGAGCATTTTTGCCCAGCCGCATCTTTGAAGCCCTCAGTTGTTTTCTGCATTTATTATCAGGCACTGTGTTTGAGGGAGGATTTGTGGATGTGTTCACCATGGTTAGACACATCGACTACCCAAGAGACAGCGAGACCCACAACATCACAGCAGCCATTCATCCTCATCTCCAGGTACGGCCTGAGATGCCTTCACTTTTTATAGAAGAAGAAGCAGAAGAAGAAGAAGAAACAGCCTTTATTGTCCCACAGAGGGGAAATTTGGGTGTAACAGCAGCCGCAGTTATTATAAATATAAATAAAGATATAATAATTCACACTATTAAGAAAAGAATATATATAAAATCAACAAACAATATTAACCTTAATACTACTAATAATAATAACACTATATACAATGTACAATGTAGCCGGGTGTCACGGGGTTCTTTCCAGAAAAAACTCCTCACAAAAAATTGATGGCGTAGTCGGAAAGTTCTGAAGGTGGAATTTTATTCAGCCGGCCTCCCAAAGTGCACAAAACTATTTACAGTGATGCCAAGGCAGGAAAAATACAAAGAAAACAATAAAAAATAAATAAATAAAGTATTTTACAGGTTACTGGGAACTCAGCTTTCCCAACTCTATGGTGCTCCAACAAACAGGTTATCTTCACTGCAACCCTCAGCAGACTGACACTTGACATTCCCGAGTCCTCTTTTAAAACCCGTTGCCCCTCCCACTAGGCATTAATTCATATATTTTTTCCCATTAGACAGTATGTCTTCACATTTCAGATGTAAAATAATCAAACAAAGAAAACACATTGACATAACTATTTACCAGTAACTTAAGCAGGTAAGTTCATGGTAAGAAAAGGAAAAATAACCCAAATAAACAAAATAATGCCAGTTTCACGTGACCCCAAAGGTGCGCGCAAACCTCCCATTTAACCACCGGAAACTCTAAGCCTCGTCTTGCGCTTCCGACTCTCCTAATAGAGGCACCCGGCAGACTACACACCCCATCCTGAGGACCCGTAAGTAACAAAAACAAACGGCCACTCACTGTCGGTTTTCGGCAGCGCTGCGATGACGTTTTTTGCGGTTCTACTATCTACCACGACGATAACGCTGTTCTCCCACTGCCGATGTAAACAAACCGTGAAATGTGTGAATGCCGGTGGAAATGCTTTCATGTCCGCTGCCCGTAATCAGTGACCACGGTGACGCTCCGTCACACCTGGATAATACTGATCTAGGGTTTGAGTTAGATTAACATTCATCCATATTTGTTTGACCTGTTTGGCAACCAAACATTAAAAAGAACAGATGGGCCAAAATACATATTAGTGACTCCATTAAAATGTAACTCCTACAAATTTGCTTTTAATTTTTGAAAATCATGTGTCTAAACACAGCCTAAGTGGGTACCTGGCAAACTTAAAAGTAAAAAAAAAGTATTAAAGTCCATTGAATTTATTCAAGATTGATGCCACTGAATATCAGATGCAATTGTTTAGGGTGAGCCAATAAATACTTTCCTTTATTCTACATAGCATGGGTTATATGTGGCAATATGTAATTCAGACACCACAGATCAAAGTCTAAGTCTAACAGCACATTGTGTTAGTTAACTAAACTTAAACCTAAGTGTGAAAATAATTTGACTGAAATCTGAAACATGAATAAAAGATTAACTTGAGAAGAAAAAAAGAACACTAACTGTGTACTAAACAAACTAAAGTTAAAAAGAAAAGTGTGCTGAAAATGTCTTTGACAAATATATCACCACAATCCTCACAGGACCAAGACTTCTGCCTGCTCCACCCTGAGGACCCGCTGTTCCAGACGTTCTCAGGGCAACACTGAGGTATCAAGGCAGTGAACCTCTTTATCCTTTCTTCATCAATGAATGTGCTTACTACGAGAAGGGCATCGCTCTCTCCTGGCGAGAAAGAGGCGCGTGATGATTCCTGCGATCCGGGCACAGACAGAGCAAGAGCGAGAAGCTAACGAGCAGCGCTTTGCATCAGAAGAAGAGGAGTGAAGGTGTTTGCGACAGACTGATGACTGAATTAAATTTTTACAAACACTTTTATTGAAATAACAGCATGTGTTATGCTTGCTCACACTCACACACTATACTTAAATGTATACTTATTAACCACTGCGGCTCACAGCTGGGGACTGAACAACACTTTGACAAACATCATATGCTGCTCTGCATTCAGGGATAGAGGTTCTAATATTAAAGGCTGAATGTGTGAAACACAATCTGATCTATAATCAGATGAATAGTGCATCATTTCACAGATATTCATGAAGCTCGTAAATCTTTATCGGTGGTGATATTCTAGAAGCATATACCATAAATTTATGGGTAATAATGGTGATTTTGTTTCCCAAATATATTAACTAGTTTCATTTTCACTTTTTAAAAAAATAGAAATTCACTACCAGTTACTACAGCAACAGTCAGGAAATGTTGAAATGAAACTAATGCTGCAGCTTATCATGATATGGCCTTTAAAGTACATTCATAATGCCAAAGAGGGAAATGAATTCCCCTGAAACCCCACTGAGACAGTTCATGTTAGAATCAGTCAATCAAGGAACAAATGGAGATCAAATAAATAACATAAAACACCAAATTATATGAATGTACATGGTCAGCAACACAAATAGTGAATGAGCACTACGATGTTTTTCCTCTTTTCAACAAAATCGGTCACAGCATGAGAAATATAATCAAAAAGCAAACAAAACCATACACTGGATAAACAAATTATAAACACAGTCTGAACCTCACAGCTACCATAAATAATAAATAAATAAATAGAACTGGAGTTAAAAGAAATTAAAGCAATGTTAAATATTCGCAGTCACGGAAACAGTGTAAATACAGAACTCCTCCTGAGGCCACATTCTTTGGCTACGTTTCAAAGCAGTTAACATAAAAGACCCATTACAACACGGCTAACCCGGTCGAAATAACTTTTGTCTTTTGCTGTAGAAGCATACTTAGGGTGTGCCCAGTACACTTATCACTGCCAGCTGATTTCAAAAGTTCAACAAAGTACTAAATCATCAGCTGTCATCATCACACCCAACTGCAATCACATGTGCAGCAGACACGTAAAGTTCACCAGCAGAGGTCAGTAAAACATGAATGTTTCCCATTCCATAACACAAAGTGCAGTACAAACAGTACATCTTCTACTGTAATTGTCTCCACAGGGTCTTCTGTCAGCACAGCAGCCAAATGATAACATACATATAGAGGAGCAGTAATCAGGCTGCAGCTTTAAACACAGCTGTCTGTACAAACGTGGTTTTTATTTTTCAAGAAAAAAAAAATACAATTTGATTTCCTCCTGTGACTCTTTGGGCATTACATTGTGCAACAAGTCAACAAGAATCACACAGGTTTGAATATTTTTGACTATACGTCTATTAACTACTAACACTTGTGTTCAATTGTGTTTTCAGAATGCAAGTTTTATTTTGGACACTTCTTTTAGACTGAAGAAACGATTACCACAATTATTTGTTTTAAATTGTTTTGTTTAAATCCTGTCAGATCTTTAAAATCAAAAAGATGTTTAAAAATATACTGTATGCATATGCCCTTATAATAAGAAGATTCCAGGAACAATAACAATGCCATGTTATCTCTTTAATTGACATATGGCAAGAAAGAAGCTGTATTGACGACTAGTTTTAAATACACACCAAAACCTGTATGAATAGTAATTGAAAATTTACTTTCACGTTCTCTTCCAACAAGATTATTTCATTTTTATGCTTGCTTATGCTTCATACTACTGTACCTAATGTATGCAGTTAACTGTGTGCTTCTATTCTTATTCTACCTTTAAAAATGATGGAAAAACTATGAAATTAACGAGTTGTCTGGGTGTATTTGGTGCGAGAGCTGCTGAGCTGCAGAGGAAAGTGAAGGGGAAAGAAGAAGAACGGGACTCGGAGCCTATGTCGCTGCTGTTGATGCTGTCAAATCCGCGGGCAGTGCAGCAGTGTCGCCGATACGTAGACACCGACCTAAACCGCTGCTTCACCCACACCACCCTCAGTAAGGCAATGAGAGGAGATGATAACGCTCATGGTGACAGTTCTAATAACAGTGCGTTGCTATTTTGTATTTTTATCGGCAGTGGTCCCTCTCAGACACGGCCCCCTATGAGATTATCAGCTCCCGAGAGCTGAATGGCCTTCTGGGTCCCAAAGGCAGTCCAGAGGCAGTGGATTTGGTCTGGCGACCCTCCATAACACCACTGCCAATATGGGCCTGTGCTTCATCGCATATTTCTGACTACGACTGGATCTGCCTGCACATATTCAGACACCTGCAGGTGAGTAAACTGTTTCTTAAGTGAGTAAAATACATTCACCCTGTATAGTATGTTTGTCAACTAACATTTGATTTTTGTGACTTTTTCAGAGGGAGAGCCAGATACACCAATGAGATTCCTACATTTTGATGTGTCCAGTAAAGAATAGTAGTCGATTCTCTGGATTCATTGGGAAAACATGGCTTTGGTAAGTTTTTATTGCCTATTATAAATCAAACTTATCAAAAGTAATATTAGTCATCTAAAACCCATGCTCTGCAGCCATGGAGATTGGCCCTCAGCCCCACGGCGTGGTGTGCGATCATCAAACATCTATACAGCAATGAAGGGGTGTGCAGCACATTGACTGGGTCCGCTTCTTTAACTCAGGTTACAGTTACAGACAGGTTGCCAGGTGAGCGTTTTGCCCAGCCGTATCTTTGAAGCCCTCAGTTGTTTTCTGCATTTATTATCAGGCACTGTGTTTGAGGGAGGATTGTGGACGTGTTCACCATGGTTAGACACATCGACTACCCAAGAGGACAGCGAGACCCACAACATCACAGCAAGCCATTCATCCTCATCTCCAGGTACGGCCTGAGATGCCTTCACTTTTTATAGCTGCAGTTGTTATGAGTTAGGCAGGGAGCTAAAGTATATATATGTATAGAAACAACATAAAAAAACAAAAACATAAACTACCTGAACAATGTACATGTACAAATAACACAAACAAAGAAGAAGAAAGCTCTTGTCCAGGAAAAAAATAATCAGCCTGTGTTCAAAAGCTCTTTATACAGGGATGAGTAAAGTTTTATTATAGCATGTCGTCATACCTGCTGTTCAGAAATAATGATTTGTTCATTAATCTGTGTGCATTTTCTTTTATGTAGAAACAATTTAAGCACAGGGTTAGGCCTCTTTATACAAACTAGCTTTGTAGCCGGGATAATACTGATCTAGATTTTGAGTTAGATTAACATTCATCCATATTTGTTTGACCTATTTGGCAACCAAACATTAAAAAGAACAGATGGGCCAAAATACATATTAGTGACTCCATTAAAATGTAACTCCTACAAATTTGCTTTTAATTTTGAAAATCATGTGTCTAAAACACAGCCTAAGTGGGTACCCTGGCAAACTTAAAAAAGTAAAAGAAAAAGTATTAAAGTCCATTGAATTTATTCAAGATTGATGCCACTGAATATCAGATGCAATTGTTTAGGGTGAGCCAATAAATACTTTCCTTTATTCTACATAGCATGGGTTATATGTGGCAATGTGTAATTCAGACACCACAGATCAAAGTCTAAGTCTACAGCACATTGTGTTAGTTAACTAAACTTAAACCTAAGTGTGAAAATAAATTTGACTGAAATCTGAAACATGAATAAAAGATTAACTTGAGAAAAAAAAAAAGAACACTAACTGTGTACTAAACAAACTAAAGTTAAAAATAAAAGTGTGCTGAAAATGTCTTTGACAAATATATCACCACAATCCTCACAGGACCAAGATTTCTGCCTGCTCCACCCTGATGACCGCTCGATTCCAGACGTTCTCAGGGGCAAACACTGAGGTATCAAGGCAGTGAACCTCTTTATCCTTTCTTCATCAATGAATGTGCTTACTACGAGAAGGGCATCGCTCTCTCCCTGGCGAGAAAAGAGGCGCGTGATGATTCTGCGATCCGGGCAACAGACAGAGCAAGAGCGAGAAGCTAACGAGCAGCGCTTTTGCATGCAGAAGAGAGAGGAGTGAAGGTGTTGCGACAGACTGCTTACTGAATTAAATTTTTACAAACACTTTTATTGAAATAACAGCATGTGTTATGCTTGCTCACACTCACACACTATTCCTTAATGTCTACTTATTAACCACTGCGGCTCACAGCTGTGGGGACTGAACAACACTTTGACAAACATCATATGCTCTCTGCATTAGGATAGAGGTTCTAATATTTAAAGGCTGAATGTGTGAAACACAATCATGATCTATAATCAGATGAATAGTGCATCATTTCACAGATATTCATGAAGCTCATAAATCTTTATCGGTGGTGATATTCTAGAAGCATATACCATAAATTTATGGGTAATAATGGTGATTTTGTTTCCCAAATATATTTAACTAGTTTCATTTTCACTTTTTAAAAAATAGAAATTCACTACCAGTTACTACAGCAACAGTCAGGAAATGTTTGAAATGAAACTAATGCTGCAGCTTATCATGATATGGCCTTTAAAGTACATTCATAATGCCAAAGAGGGAAATGAATTCCCCTGAAACCCCACTGAGACAGTTCATGTTAGAATCAGTCAATCAAGGAACAAATGGAGATCAAATAATAACATAAAACAACCAAATTATATGAATGTACATGGTCAGCAACACAAATAAGTGAATGAGCACTACGATGTTTTTCCTCTTTTCAACAAAATCGGTCACAGCATGAGAAATATATCAAAAAGCAAACAAAACCATACACTGGATAAACAAATTATAAACACAGTCTGAACCTCACAGCTACCATAAATAATAAATAAATAAATAGAACTGAAGTTAAAAGAAATTAAAGCAATGTTAAATATTCGCAGTCACGGAAACAGTGTAAATACAGAACTCCTCCTGAGGCCACATTCTTTGGCTACGTTTCAAAGCAGTTAACATAAAAGACCCATTACAACACGGCTAACCCGGTCGAAATAACTTTGTCTTTTGCTGTAGAAGCATACTTAGGGTGTGCCCAGTACACTTATCACTGCCAGCTGATTTCAAAAGTTCAACAAAGTACTAAATCATCAGCTGTCATCATCACACCCAACTGCAATCACATGTGCAGCAGACTCGTAAAGTTCACCAGCAGAGGTCAGTAAAACATGAATGTTTCCCAATTCCATAACACAAAGTGCAGTACAAACAGTACATCTTCTACTGTAATTGTCTCCACAGGGTCTTCTGTCAGCACAGCAGCCAAATGATAACATACATATAGAGGAGCAGTAATCAGGCTGCAGCTTTAAACACAGCTGTCTGTACAAACGTGTTTTATTTTTCAAGAAAAAAAAAATACAAATTTGATTTCCTCCTGTGACTCTTTGGGCATTACATTGTGCAACAAGTCAACAAGAATCACACAGGTTTGAATATTTTTGACTATACGTCTATTAACTACTAACACTTGTGTTTCAATTGTGTTTTCAGAATGCAAGTTTTATTTTGGACACTTCTTTTAGACTGAAGAAACAGATTACCACAATTATTTGTTTTAAATTGTTTTGTTTAAATCCTGTCAGATCTTTAAAAAAAATCGAAGATGTTTAAAAATATACTGTATGCATATGCCCTTATAATAGAAGATTCCAGGAACAATAACAATGCCATGTTATCTCTTAATTGACATATGGCAAGAAGAAGCTGTATTGACGACTATTTTAAATACACACCAAACCTGTATGAATAGTAATTGAAACATTTACTTTCACGTTCTCTTCCAAACAAGATTATTTCATTTTTATGCTTGCTTATGCTTCATACTACTGTACCTAATGTATGCAGTTAACTGTGTGCTTCTATTCTTATTCCTACCTTTAAAAATGATGGAAAAACTATGAAATTAACGAGCTGTCTGGGGTGTATTTGGTGCGAGAGCTGCTGAAGCTGCAGAGGAAAGTGAAGGGGAAAGAAGAAGAACGGGACTCGGAGCCTATGTCGCTGCTGTTGATGCTGTCAAATCCGCGGGCAGTGCAGCAGTGTCGCCGATACGTAGACACCGACCTAAACCGCTGCTTCACCCACACCACCCTCAAGTAAGGCAATGAGAGGAGATGATAACGCTCATGGTGACAGTTCTAATAACAGTGCGTTGCTATTTTGTATTTTTATCTGCCAGTGGTCCCCTCTCAGACACGGCCCCCTATGAGATTATCAGGTCCCGAGAGCTGAATGGCCTTCTGGGTCCCAAAGGCAGTCCAGAGGCAGTGGATTTGGTCTGCGACCTCCATAACACCACTGCCAATATGGGCCTGTGCTTCATCGCATATTCTGACTACGACTGGATCTGCCTGCACATATTCAGACACCTGCAGGTGAATAAAACTGTTTCTTAAGTGAGTAAAATACATTCACCCTGTATAGTATGTTTGTCAACTAACATTTGATTTTTGTGACTTTTTCAGAGGGAGATGCCAGATACACCAATGAGATTCCTACATTTTGATGTGTCCAGTAAAGAATCATATTCTCTGGATTCATTGGGAAAACATGGCTTTGGTAAGTTTTTATTGCCTATTATAAATCAAACTTATCAAAAGTAATATTAGTCATCTAAAACCCATGCTCTGCAGCCATGGAGATTGGCCCTCAGCCCCACGGCGTGGTGCGATCAAACATCTATACAGCAATGAAAGTGGGTGTGCAGCACATGCTTGACTGGGTCCGCTTCTTTAACTCAGGTACAGTTACAGACAGGTTGCCAGGTGAGCATTTTTGCCCAGCCGCATCTTTGAAGCCCTCAGTTGTTTTCTGCATTTATTATCAGGCACTGTGTTTGAGGGAGGATTTGTGGATGTGTTCACCATGGTTAGACACATCGACTACCCAAGAGACAGCGAGACCCACAACATCACAGCAGCCATTCATCCTCATCTCCAGGTACGGCCTGAGAGGCCTTCACTTTTATAGAAGAAGAAGCAGAAGAAGAAGAAGAAACAGCCTTTATTGTCCCACAGAGGGGAAATTTGGGTGTAACAGCAGCCGCAGTTATTATAAATATAAATAAAGATATAATAATTCACACTATTAAGAAAAGAATATATATAAAATCAACAAACAATATTAACCTTAATACTACTAATAATAATAACACTATATACAATGTACAATGTAGCCGGGTGTCACGGGGTTCTTTCCAGAAAAAACTCCTCACAAAAAATTGATGGCGTAGTCGGAAAGTTCTGAAGGTGGAATTTTATTCAGCCGGCCTCCCAAAGTGCACAAAACTATTTACAGTGATGCCAAGGCAGGAAAAATACAAAGAAAACAATAAAAAATAAATAAATAAAGTATTTTACAGGTTACTGGGAACTCAGCTTTCCCCAACTCTATGGTGCTCCAACAAACAGGTTATCTTCACTGCAACCCTCAGCAGACTGACACTTGACATTCCCGAGTCCTCTTTTAAACCCGTTGCCCCTCCCACTAGGCATTAATTCATATATTTTTTCCCATTAGACAGTATGTCTTCACATTTCAGATGTAAAATAATCAAACAAAGAAAACACATTGACATAACTATTTACCAGTAACTTAAGCAGGTAAGTTCATTGTAAGAAAAGGAAAAATAACCAAATAAACAAAATAATGCAGTTCACGTGACCCCAAAAGGTGCGCGCAAACCTCCCATTTAACCACCGGAAACTCTGAGCCTCGTCTTGCGCTTCCGACTCTCCTAATAGAGGCACCCGGCAGACTACACACCCCATCCTGAGGACCCATAAGTAACAAAAACAAACGGCCACTCACTGTCGGTCTTCGGCAGCGCTGCGATGACGTTTTTGCGGTTCTACTATCTACCACGACGATAACGCTGTTCTCCCACTGCCGATGTAAACAAACAGTGAAATGTGTGAATGTCGGTGGAAACGCTTTCATGTCCGCTGCCCGTAATCAGTGACCACGGTGACGCTCCGTCACACCTGGATAATACTGATCTAGGGTTTGAGTTAGATTAACATTCATCCATATTTGTTTGACCTGTTTGGCAACCAAACATTAAAAAGAACAGATGGGCCAAAATACATATTAGTGACTCCATTAAAATGTAACTCCTACAAATTTGCTTTTAATTTTTGAAAATCATGTGTCTAAAACACAGCCTAAGTGGGTACCTGGCAAACTTAAAAAGTAAAAAAAAAGTATTAAAGTCCATTGAATTTATTCAAGATTGATGCCACTGAATATCAGATGCAATTGTTTAGGGTGAGCCAATAAATACTTTCCTTTATTCTACATAGCATGGGTTATATGTGGCAATATGTAATTCAGACACCACAGATCAAAGTCTAAGTCTACAGCACATTGTGTTAGTTAACTAAACTTAAACCTAAGTGTGAAAATAAATTTGACTGAAATCTGAAACATGAATAAAAGATTAACTTGAGAAGAAAAAAAGAACACTAACTGTGTACTAAACAAACTAAAGTTAAAAATAAAAGTGTGCTGAAAATGTCTTTGACAAATATATCACCACAATCCTCACAGGACCAAGACTTCTGCCTGCTCCACCCTGAGGACCCGCTGTTCCAGACGTTCTCAGGGCAAACACTGAGGTATCAAGGCAGTGAACCTCTTTATCCTTTCTTCATCAATGAATGTGCTTACTACGAGAAGGGCATCGCTCTCTCCCTGGCGAGAAAGAGGCGCGTGATGATTCCTGCGATCCGGGCACAGACAGAGCAAGAGCGAGAAGCTAACGAGCAGCGCTTTGCATCAGAAGAAGAGGAGTGAAGGTGTTTGCGACAGACTGATGACTGAATTAAATTTTTACAAACACTTTTATTGAAATAACAGCATGTGTTATGCTTGCTCACACTCACACACTATACTTAAATGTATACTTATTAACCACTGCGGCTCACAGCTGGGGACTGAACAACACTTTGACAAACATCATATGCTGCTCTGCATTCAGGGATAGAGGTTCTAATATTTAAAGGCTGAATGTGTGAAACACAATCTGATCTATAATCAGATGAATAGTGCATCATTTCACAGATATTCATGAAGCTCGTAAATCTTTATCGGTGGTGATATTCTAGAAGCATATACCATAAATTTATGGGTAATAATGGTGATTTTGTTTCCCAAATATATTTAACTAGTTTCATTTTCACTTTTAAAAAAATAGAAATTCACTACCAGTTACTACAGCAACAGTCAGGAAATGTTTGAAATGAAACTAATGCTGCAGCTTATCATGATATGGCCTTTAAAGTACATTCATAATGCCAAAGAGGGAAATGAATTCCCCTGAAACCCCACTGAGACAGTTCATGTTAGAATCAGTCAATCAAGGAACAAATGGAGATCAAATAAATAACATAAAACACCAAATTATATGAATGTACATGGTCAGCAACACAAATAAGTGAATGAGCACTACGATGTTTTTCCTCTTTTCAACAAAATCGGTCACAGCATGAGAAATATAATCAAAAAGCAAACAAAACCATACACTGGATAAACAAATTATAAACACAGTCTGAACCTCACAGCTACCATAAATAATAAATAAATAAATAGAACTGGAGTTAAAGAAATTAAAGCAATGTTAAATATTCGCAGTCACGGAAACAGTGTAAATACAGAACTCCTCCTGAGGCCACATTCTTTGGCTACGTTTCAAAGCAGTTAACATAAAAGACCCATTACAACACGGCTAACCCGGTCGAAATAACTTTTGTCTTTTGCTGTAGAAGCATACTTAGGGTGTGCCCAGTACACTTATCACTGCCAGCTGATTTCAAAAGTTCAACAAAGTACTAAATCATCAGCTGTCATCATCACACCCAACTGCAATCACATGTGCAGCAGACACGTAAAGTTCACCAGCAGAGGTCAGTAAAACATGAATGTTTCCCAATTCCATAACACAAAGTGCAGTACAAACAGTACATCTTCTACTGTAATTGTCTCCACAGGGTCTTCTGTCAGCACAGCAGCCAAATGATAACATACATATAGAGGAGCAGTAATCAGGCTGCAGCTTTAAACACAGCTGTCTGTACAAACGTGTTTTTATTTTTCAAGAAAAAAAAAATACAAATTTGATTTCCTCCTGTGACTCTTTGGGCATTACATTGTGCAACAAGTCAACAAGAATCACACAGGTTTGAATATTTTTGACTATACGTCTATTAACTACTAACACTTGTGTTTCAATTGTGTTTTCAGAATGCAAGTTTTATTTTGGACACTTCTTTTAGACTGAAGAAACAGATTACCACAATTATTTGTTTTAAATTGTTTTGTTTAAATCCTGTCAGATCTTTAAAAAAATCGAAGATGTTTAAAAATATACTGTATGCATATGCCCTTATAATAAGAAGATTCCAGGAACAATAACAATGCCATGTTATCTCTTTAATTGACATATGGCAAGAAAGAAGCTGTATTGACGACTAGTTTAAATACACACCAAACCTGTATGAATAGTAATTGAAACATTTACTTTCACGTTCTCTTCCAAACAAGATTATTTCATTTTTATGCTTGCTTATGCTTCATACTACTGTACCTAATGTATGCAGTTAACTGTGTGCTTCTATTCTTATTCCTACCTTTAAAAATGATGGAAAAACTATGAAATTAACGAGTTGTCTGGGGTGTATTTGGTGCGAGAGCTGCTGAAGCTGCAGAGGAAAGTGAAGGGGAAAGAAGAAGAACGGGACTCGGAGCCTATGTCGCTGCTGTTGATGCTGTCAAATCCGCGGGCAGTGCAGCAGTGTCGCCGATACGTAGACACCGACCTAAACCGCTGCTTCACCCACACCACCCTCAAGTAAGGCAATGAGAGGAGATGATAACGCTCATGGTGACAGTTCTAATAACAGTGCGTTGCTATTTTGTATTTTTATCTGCCAGTGGTCCCCTCTCAGACACGGCCCCCTATGAGATTATCAGCTCCCGAGAGCTGAATGGCCTTCTGGGTCCCAAAGGCAGTCCAGAGGCAGTGGATTTGGTCTGCGACCTCCATAACACCACTGCCAATATGGGCCTGTGCTTCATCGCATATTCTGACTACGACTGGATCTGCCTGCACATATTCAGACACCTGCAGGTGAGTAAAACTGTTTCTTAAGTGAGTAAAATACATTCACCCTGTATAGTATGTTTGTCAACTAACATTTGATTTTTGTGACTTTTTCAGAGGGAGATGCCAGATACACCAATGAGATTCCTACATTTTGATGTGTCCAGTAAAGAATCGTATTCTCTGGATTCATTGGGAAAACATGGCTTTGGTAAGTTTTTATTGCCTATTATAAATCAAACTTATCAAAAGTAATATTAGTCATCTAAAACCCATGCTCTGCAGCCATGGAGATTGGCCCTCAGCCCCACGGCGTGGTGCGATCAAACATCTATACAGCAATGAAAGTGGGTGTGCAGCACATGCTTGACTGGGTCCGCTTCTTTAACTCAGGTACAGTTACAGACAGGTTGCCAGGTGAGCATTTTTGCCCAGCCGTATCTTTGAAGCCCTCAGTTGTTTTCTGCATTTATTATCAGGCACTGTGTTTGAGGGAGGATTTGTGGACATGTTCACCATGGTTAGACACATCGACTACCCAAGAGACAGCGAGACCCACAACATCACAGCAGCCATTCATCCTCATCTCCAGGTACGGCCTGAGATGCCTTCACTTTTTATAGCTGCAGTTGTATGAAGTTAGGCAGGGAGCTAAAGTATATATATGTATAGAAACAACATAAAAAAACAAAAACATAAACTACCTGACAATGTACATGTACAAATAACACAAACAAAGAAGAAGAAAAGCTCCTTGTCCCAGGAAAAATAATCAGCCTGTGTTCAAAAGCTCTTTATACAGGGATGAGTAAAGTTTTATTTATAGCATGTCGTCATACCTGCTGTTCAGAAATAATGCATTTGTTCATTAATCTGTGTGCATTTTCTTTTACTGTAGAAACAATTATAAGCACAGGGTTAGGCCTCTTTATACAAACTAGCTTTGTAGCCGGGATAATACTGATCTAGATTTTGAGTTAGATTAACATTCATCCATATTTGTTTGACCTATTTGGCAACCAAACATTAAAAAGAACAGATGGGCCAAAATACATATTAGTGACTCCATTAAAATGTAACTCCTACAAATTTGCTTTTAAATTTTGAAAATCATGTGTCTAAAACACAGCCTAAGTGGGTACCTGGCAAACTTAAAAAGTAAAAGAAAAAAGTATTAAAGTCCATTGAATTTATTCAAGATTGATGCCACTGAATATCAGATGCAATTGTTTAGGGTGAGCCAATAAATACTTTCCTTTATTCTACATAGCATGGGTTATATGTGGCAATGTGTAATTCAGACACCACAGATCAAAGTCTAAGTCTACAGCACATTGTGTTAGTTAACTAAACTTAAACCTAAGTGTGAAAATAAATTTGACTGAAACCTGAAACATGAATAAAAGATTAACTTGAGAAAAAAAAAAAGAACACTAACTGTGTACTAAACAAACTAAAGTTAAAAATAAAAGTGTGCTGAAAATGTCTTTGACAAATATATCACCACAATCCTCACAGGACCAAGACTTCTGCCTGCTCCACCCTGAGGACCCGCTGTTCCAGACATTCTCAGGGCAAACACTGAGGTATCAAGGCAGTGAACCTCTTTATCCTTTCTTCATCAATGAATGTGCTTACTACGAGAAGGGCATCGCTCTCTCCCTGGCGAGAAAGAGGCGCGTGATGATTCCTGCGATCCGGGCACAGACAGAGCAAGAGCGAGAAGCTAACGAGCAGCGCTTTGCATCAGAAGAAGAGGAGTGAAGGTGTTTGCGACAGACTGATGACTGAATTAAATTTTTACAAACACTTTTATTGAAATAACAGCATGTGTTATGCTTGCTCACACTCACACACTATACTTAAATGTATACTTATTAACCACTGCGGCTCACAGCTGGGGACTGAACAACACTTTGACAAACATCATATGCTGCTCTGCATTCAGGGATAGAGGTTCTAATATTTAAAGGCTGAATGTGTGAAACACAATCTGATCTATAATCAGATGAATAGTGCATCATTTCACAGATATTCATGAAGCTCGTAAATCTTTATCGGTGGTGATATTCTAGAAGCATATACCATAAATTTATGGGTAATAATGGTGATTTTGTTTCCCAAATATATTTAACTAGTTTCATTTTCACTTTTTAAAAAAATAGAAATTCACTACCAGTTACTACAGCAACAGTCAGGAAATGTTTGAAATGAAACTAATGCTGCAGCTTATCATGATATGGCCTTTAAAGTACATTCATAATGCCAAAGAGGGAAATGAATTCCCCTGAAACCCCACTGAGACAGTTCATGTTAGAATCAGTCAATCAAGGAACAAATGGAGATCAAATAAATAACATAAAACACCAAATTATATGAATGTACATGGTCAGCAACACAAATAAGTGAATGAGCACTACGATGTTTTTCCTCTTTTCAACAAAATCGGTCACAGCATGAGAAATATAATCAAAAAGCAAACAAAACCATACACTGGATAAACAAATTATAAACACAGTCTGAACCTCACAGCTACCATAAATAATAAATAAATAAATAGAACTGGAGTTAAAAGAAATTAAAGCAATGTTAAATATTCGCAGTCACGGAAACAGTGTAAATACAGAACTCCTCCTGAGGCCACATTCTTTGGCTACGTTTCAAAGCAGTTAACATAAAAGACCCATTACAACACGGCTAACCCGGTCGAAATAACTTTTGTCTTTTGCTGTAGAAGCATACTTAGGGTGTGCCCAGTACACTTATCACTGCCAGCTGATTTCAAAAGTTCAACAAAGTACTAAATCATCAGCTGTCATCATCACACCCAACTGCAATCACATGTGCAGCAGACTCGTAAAGTTCACCAGCAGAGGTCAGTAAAACATGAATGTTTCCCAATTCCATAACACAAAGTGCAGTACAAACAGTACATCTTCTACTGTAATTGTCTCCACAGGGTCTTCTGTCAGCACAGCAGCCAAATGATAACATACATATAGAGGAGCAGTAATCAGGCTGCAGCTTTAAACACAGCTGTCTGTACAAACGTGTTTTTATTTTTCAAGAAAAAAAAAATACAAATTTGATTTCCTCCTGTGACTCTTTGGGCATTACATTGTGCAACAAGTCAACAAGAATCACACAGGTTTGAATATTTTTGACTATACGTCTATTAACTACTAACACTTGTTTCAATTGTGTTTTCAGAATGCAAGTTTTATTTTGGACACTTCTTTTAGACTGAAGAAACAGATTACCACAATTATTTGTTTTAAATTGTTTTGTTTAAATCCTGTCAGATCTTTAAAAAAATCAAAGATGTTTAAAAATATACTGTATGCATATGCCCTTATAATAAGAAGATTCCAGGAACAATAACAATGCCATGTTATCTCTTTAATTGACATATGGCAAGAAAGAAGCTGTATTGACGACTAGTTTAAATACACACCAAACCTGTATGAATAGTAATTGAAACATTTACTTTCACGTTCTCTTCCAAACAAGATTATTTCATTTTTATGCTTGCTTATGCTTCATACTACTGTACCTAATGTATGCAGTTAACTGTGTGCTTCTATTCTTATTCCTACCTTTAAAAATGATGGAAAAACTATGAAATTAACGAGTTGTCTGGGGTGTATTTGGTGCGAGAGCTGCTGAAGCTGCAGAGGAAAGTGAAGGGGAAAGAAGAAGAACGGGACTTGGAGCCTATGTCGCTGCTGTTGATGCTGTCAAATCCGCGGGCAGTGCAGCAGTGTCGCCGATACGTAGACACCGACCTAAACCGCTGCTTCACCCACGCCACCCTCAAGTAAGGCAATGAGAGGAGATGATAACGCTCATGGTGACAGTTCTAATAACAGTGCGTTGCTATTTTGTATTTTTATCTGCCAGTGGTCCCCTCTCAGACACGGCCCCCTATGAGATTATCAGCTCCCGAGAGCTGAATGGCCTCCTGGGTCCCAAAGGCAGTCCAGAGGCAGTGGATTTGGTCTGCGACCTCCATAACACCACTGCCAATATGGGCCTGTGCTTCATCGCATATTCTGACTACGACTGGATCTGCCTGCACATATTCAGACACCTGCAGGTGAGTAAAACTGTTTCTTAAGTGAGTAAAATACATTCACCCTGTATAGTATGTTTGTCAACTAACATTTGATTTTTGTGACTTTTTCAGAGGGAGATGCCAGATACACCAATGAGATTCCTACATTTTGATGTGTCCAGTAAAGAATCGTATTCTCTGGATTCATTGGGAAAACATGGCTTTGGTAAGTTTTTATTGCCTATTATAAATCAAACTTATCAAAAGTAATATTAGTCATCTAAAACCCATGCTCTGCAGCCATGGAGATTGGCCCTCAGCCCCACGGCGTGGTGCGATCAAACATCTATACAGCAATGAAAGTGGGTGTGCAGCACATGCTTGACTGGGTCCGCTTCTTTAACTCAGGTACAGTTACAGACAGGTTGCCAGGTGAGCGTTTTTGCCCAGCTGCATCTTTGAAGCCCTCAGTTGTTTTCTGCATTTATTATCAGGCACTGTGTTTGAGGGAGGATTTGTGGACGTGTTCACCATGGTTAGACACATCGACTACCCAAGAGACAGCGAGACCCACAACATCACAGCAGCCATTCATCCTCATCTCCAGGTACGGCCTGAGATGCCTTCACTTTTTATAGCTGCAGTTGTATGAAGTTAGGCAGGGAGCTAAAGTATATATATGTATAGAAACAACATAAAAAAACAAAAACATAAACTACCTGACAATGTACATGTACAAATAACACAAACAAAGAAGAAGAAAAGCTCCTTGTCCCAGGAAAAATAATCAGCCTGTGTTCAAAAGCTCTTTATACAGGGATGAGTAAAGTTTTATTTATAGCATGTCGTCATACCTGCTGTTCAGAAATAATGTATTTGTTCATTAATCTGTGTGCATTTTCTTTTATTGTAGAAACAATTATAAGCACAGGGTTAGGCCTCTTTATACAAACTAGCTTTGTAGCCGGGATAATACTGATCTAGATTTTGAGTTAGATTAACATTCATCCATATTTGTTTGACCTATTTGGCAACCAAACATTAAAAAGAACAGATGGGCCAAAATACATATTAGTGACTCCATTAAAATGTAACTCCTACAAATTTGCTTTTAAATTTTGAAAATCATGTGTCTAAAACACAGCCTAAGTGGGTACCTGGCAAACTTAAAAAGTAAAAGAAAAAAGTATTAAAGTCCATTGAATTTATTCAAGATTGATGCCACTGAATATCAGATGCAATTGTTTAGGGTGAGCCAATAAATACTTTCCTTTATTCTACATAGCATGGGTTATATGTGGCAATGTGTAATTCAGACACCACAGATCAAAGTCTAAGTCTACAGCACATTGTGTTAGTTAACTAAACTTAAACCTAAGTGTGAAAATAAATTTGACTGGAACCTGAAACATGAATAAAAGATTAACTTGAGAAAAAAAAAAAGAACACTAACTGTGTACTAAAGAAACTAAAGTTAAAAATAAAAGTGTGCTGAAAATGTCTTTGACAAATATATCACCACAATCCTCACAGGACCAAGACTTCTGCCTGCTCCACCCTGAGGACCCGCTGTTCCAGACATTCTCAGGGCAAACACTGAGGTATCAAGGCAGTGAACCTCTTTATCCTTTCTTCATCAATGAATGTGCTTACTACGAGAAGGGCATCGCTCTCTCCCTGGCGAGAAAGAGGCGCGTGATGATTCCTGCGATCCGGGCACAGACAGAGCAAGAGCGAGAAGCTAACGAGCAGCGCTTTGCATCAGAAGAAGAGGAGTGAAGGTGTTTGCGACAGACTGATGACTGAATTAAATTTTTACAAACACTTTTATTGAAATAACAGCATGTGTTATGCTTGCTCACACTCACACACTATACTTAAATGTATACTTATTAACCACTGCGGCTCACAGCTGGGGACTGAACAACACTTTGACAAACATCATATGCTGCTCTGCATTCAGGGATAGAGGTTCTAATATTTAAAGGCTGAATGTGTGAAACACAATCTGATCTATAATCAGATGAATAGTGCATCATTTCACAGATATTCATGAAGCTCGTAAATCTTTATCGGTGGTGATATTCTAGAAGCATATACCATAAATTTATGGGTAATAATGGTGATTTTGTTTCCCAAATATATTTAACTAGTTTCATTTTCACTTTTTAAAAAAATAGAAATTCACTACCAGTTACTACAGCAACAGTCAGGAAATGTTTGAAATGAAACTAATGCTGCAGCTTATCATGATATGGCCTTTAAAGTACATTCATAATGCCAAAGAGGGAAATGAATTCCCCTGAAACCCCACTGAGACAGTTCATGTTAGAATCAGTCAATCAAGGAACAAATGGAGATCAAATAAATAACATAAAACACCAAATTATATGAATGTACATGGTCAGCAACACAAATAAGTGAATGAGCACTACGATGTTTTTCCTCTTTTCAACAAAATCGGTCACAGCATGAGAAATATAATCAAAAAGCAAACAAAACCATACACTGGATAAACAAATTATAAACACAGTCTGAACCTCACAGCTACCATAAATAATAAATAAATAAATAGAACTGAAGTTAAAAGAAATTAAAGCAATGTTAATTATTTGCAGTCACGGAAACAGTGTAAATACAGAACTCCTCCTGAGGCCACATTCTTTGGCTACGTTTCAAAGCAGTTAACATAAAAGACCCATTACAACACGGCTAACCCGTTCGAAATAACTTTTGTCTTTTGCTGTAGAAGCATACTTAGGGTGTGCCCAGTACACTTATCACTGCCAGCTGATTTCAAAAGTTCAACAAAGTACTAAATCATCAGCTGTCATCATCACACCCAACTGCAATCACATGTGCAGCAGACTCGTAAAGTTCACCAGCAGAGGTCAGTAAAACATGAATGTTTCCCAATTCCATAACACAAAGTGCAGTACAAACAGTACATCTTCTACTGTAATTGTCTCCACAGGGTCTTCTGTCAGCACAGCAGCCAAATGATAACATACATATAGAGGAGCAGTAATCAGGCTGCAGCTTTAAACACTTGCCCTTATAATAAAAAGATGCCAGGAACAATAACAATGCCACAGTATCTGCTTGGTTTTTAACTTAGTCTGAAGCACACTTATACTATATTATACATACTGTGTGTGTCCCCCACCCCCCATCCTCCCGGGAGATAAAAAAAAACAAATCTGTTAATGCAACAGAGCGGGTCATTGCTGTACAGTACATGCAATCAATCCTTAATCCTTGAGAGCCAAAAACACACAGACGAAAAAAACCATCTCATTATAAAATGCATCTTGGTGTCAAACTCTAAGCAGGGCTTAAGATCCAAACACGAATCTCAGTCTATGCCACCCGGTAGGCAGTCATGCGGTAGTAGTTCTGACTATGGCTGCGTGCTGCCCACACCAGCAGGGCGGCAGCCATCATGTGGAGCGGTGAGGAAATGAGGGCCAGGTATAGGGACCAGCCCAGAGAGCCATCCACTTTGTCAGGGAGCATAGACACCCTGTGGAGCAGGTCCATCCCTGCCAGGTAGCAGCACACTGTGGCTAATGTGCAGAGAGCTGGAGGGCACAGGATCAGGGGGTATACAGAAATTAATGAACATTGCCTAAATACATTACAATGTTTCAATCATGTTTATTGGAATACTTAAGGATTATTTTGAACTACGAATCATGCCAAGATACTCTTTTAGAAACCAATATAAAGCTGAAAACAAGCATGACAGGTTTCCTTAACAATGGCTCTGCTTTATTCCCAGTCAGTCATGACAATGTGAGATCGACCCAATATGCACAATAACCAGAGATTGTATATAAAAGACATTTGCTGTGACTACACTATATCATAATGATTTCAATGCATTTTGTTTGGCCCTTTGGGCTTTTGAAATCTTTTTTAAACAAACAAACAAACAAATACGACCAATTTTACAGGAGTTGGTAGAGCTGGTAGGAGCTTATCAGCTATTGCTATTGCTAGCTGACATGCTTATCAAGGGGAATTTATAATTCACTGTGATGTAAAATGGGATGTTCATTTTGGCAGCCAAAAACAGAGTTAAAACATACTATTTAGAGTCTTTTAGCCATAAATACATTTAGCAGTCATAACTCAAGTAAGGCGAAGAGTAATTTTTGGACTTCTATGAAGAACCACAGGAGCTGCACCTTGCTAAATATTAGAAAGAGTACTCTAGAAAAACACTAAAGGAGACCTTTAATGCATATTTATGGCTATTCCCATCTTTTACATACAGTCTTTAGGGTTGGACTCAGACATTTTTTTTTTTTTTTGGTCATTTCTGCACTGAGGTTTGACTAACCAAGACCCTGAAACTGAACCAACTAAATGAAATTCAGAAATCCTTACTTGCACCTGTGTATTATCTGTAGCTACTGCAGAGATATAGCGAGTAACTAGGGCTGGGCAATATATTGAGTTTTTAAAAAATGTCGATACATTTTCATATGCGATATATGATGAGACAATATCGTTTATACCGATATAGTCTACAACATTCATACTTGTAGATCCACTAGTTCACCATTCTTTCTCTGTACAACTTCACGCTGCCCCCCTCTCCCTCACTGCTTGACGAATAAATCATGCAGGAAGTGACAGCATGGCAGTGTTGCCAACTTAGTGATTTTGTAGCTAGATTTAGCTCCCAGCAACTAGCTGCAAATTTAGCAACTTTTTCCGGTGACGTCGGCGACTTTTGGAGTTTTGGAAACCTGAAATCCTCTGCTGTTACCGTGTTTTGTGTACATACAGCCTTCTTACTTCATCCGTTCATACGCTTTGGCATCGCCTGGACCCCCAGGAGTGCCTGGCTGTTGGTTTCTATCATAAGGCACGTGACCTCAATAATGGAAATGGGTCTTTTTGTGTGTTTGTGATGCAGCCATATGAATGCGTAGCCACCATATATGTCTATGGTAGCCACCGCATTGAGCGGGTGGGCCTGTTGCTGTGATACGTCAGCGCATATATTCAGTCTGTTTACATGTTTTGTACTAGATGTACAGGAGTACACACAGGAGGAAACACTTTGGTGAAGACTGGCTTTTTAAAGAATAAGTCAGCCTTTCGCTGTTTTTACATTTTAATAGGACAGCTGTGAGTCTTTTGTTATGGAGGAAAAATGCATTGATTTATTTAAGGAGCATTATTTTTTTTAATATGCCAACAGTTGATTTTTGAACAATTTCTCATGTACACCTACAGCTGAATGTTAATAAAAGTGCCTTTGTGACATATGGGACATGTACTACCTTTTTACCTCAGAAGTACCTTTTTGTTTATACTTTTTGAGAAGAACAAATATCGAAAAATATATATCAGCTAAAACAAAAAAATTAAGATATTATTGGTCCATATCACCCAGCCCTACTAGTTACCCTTTCCACAGTTGTGCGTGGGTGGATTAAATAGAACAAATACTTCCTTTTTCCTTGTAACATTTACTAAATACTAAACATACATTGCAATTACTCTGAAATTCAAATCACAGTGACATGACTGATCTACTTTCAGATTTACTAGGTCAAATTCCTCAAGCCATAGTTAAGTGTTTTGCTTAATTGAGCAGTCTGACGCCTCATATTTTTGAACAGGTCTTACCAGCCAGCAAGTGAAGCACTCCGATTCCCAGGGTTGGAGTGAGGCTTCGGCACAGACAGGCACAGAATCCAGTCAGACCTGCCAAAGTCACCAGACTCAGAGAAACCAATGGCAGCAGAAACTGGCACCTCCATAGATCTATACATAGAGACAGACGATGGTGTGAAATATCGGGAATTTTGGTAAATGAGGCTTTTAAGCACTGAAATTGGGATTAATGTATTATTCACCATCACGCACTACACTACACAGACAAGCCTGCCTGTTTAGCGCATTTACAACGTAGGGAAGATTCAATCATCGACATTTTCCAAAACGTACAAAGCATATGACAGGAGGGAGGGGGGTAACACCCATTGTACACTTTTCAAATAGTTAGAAAATGTCGGTTGGTCTATGTAATTTCCTGCTGCCTAACCGCCAGTGGCCAAGGCATTTACACCACCGCACTATTGTGTAGTCTGCAGCGATATGGCCTCTGGTCTGGTGGATCAGTTCAAAGGCCTCACTGAATTTTCTAAAATAGGCCATCATTGATTCACAAAATGACTCCACTGATGATATTAGACAGGAACAAGCTGTGAGTGCGGCGCAGCAGGTATGGAAAGCAGCCAAAGCCGTCGGAGATGAAGTCAACAAGAAGTGGAAGCATTGTTCCAAAAATGGAAACCATACACAGTAAACCGCAGAAAACGATGATGGATTTTATTCAGAAGGTATGTAGATTCATGCTGGCCTGTATATTTGTGCATAAAGGATGAATTGAGGTCAGGGTTTGTGTGTGTGTGTGTGTGTGTGTGTGTGTGTGCGCGCGCACACCTGAAAAGGATAAGCGGAAGATAATGGATCAATAGAATTTTATTAGTACAATGATTTAATAGATATGAAAGAGTATATTTGATACCAAGATCTACAGAATATTTCAACAACAGGATGTGTTTTTACAGAACCCCACAAGGGACATGGGAGAAAAAAACAAGGGACAAAAAGGAGAGACATGTACACACACACACACACACACACACACACACGCACACAGCTTGAGCGTTTGTTTTATGAATATGTATAATATACATAAACAGGTGTGTGTCCTCCATCACTGTGGTTGTTTAAGAGCTGAGTCGCTGAGAGGAGAAGGGGGCGGGGCAGTGCTGTGCGGGTTTGTGGTGATCAAGTGAAGCAGTGATGGCGTGAGAGCGAGACAGTCAGTCAGGTTCATTCCTTCATGCCTGTACAATTTTGTCATGATTAAGGCCAACAGGAACTGCTGAATTCTAAATTAAAGGTGACTTTTGCTGCAATCTCTCACCGATCATTTCAACGTCCTGATGGACGCTGCTGTATCAAGATTAACACTGAAGTGCATGGCCTAAAATTAAAAAGTTTTGCGAGATCTCGCATATGTACATTTCTTTTTTTTCCTCCCATGTCCCTTGTGGGGTTCCATAGTTTTAATACTTCCTATTACATTACAATACCAAAGAACCAGGTGAAATTATATATTATGAAAGAAAAAAGATCAACATTTTCTTTGTACACTTTTTTTTTTGGAGGGGGGGGGGGGGGGGGGGGTCCTGAAAAGAGTACGCTTTGGAAAAATGTTGAAAATTGTGAATCATCCCTTACTGCAGTTAATGTGTGTGTGTGTTTTTTTTCTTAAATAGAAACTTGTAGCTAAACTTACACGTGCGCACCATGTCCTCTCCACTGTTGTGGTTCCCTGGTTCTTTGTACTTTGGCGTGAACTGTTGAAGTAGAGTGAAGCTTCGACACTCCAGCACCATCTTGGCATCTAGAAGAGACCAGCCTCCAGTGTTAAAGCACATTAAACTCAAACATTGTTGTGATGCTTATTTAAACCTTAATGCATTTTGGCACTTCCTGTGGGGAAACCAGTTGTACAAGCACAGTCAGAAAGTAATTGAAGGATGAAAACTCTTAGAAAAACATCCACCCACATTATGAACCTGAATATAAGAAAGTGGGTCATAGCATAAACTGCAGCAGGAACTATTTAATGTATTATTGGCTTGACAACTACAAATTAAAGTGATCATGAGGATGGGGGCCCGGGGGGGGGGGGGGGGGGGGGGGCATGTATTGGTTGTTGATAATGATCAAATAGAGTGGCTAAATTAATTAATATTTACTGTACATTGTGGAAAGAAAATCCTGAAAGTTTTCCTATTGATAGCAAAACCGGCCTTTGTGGCGTTTTGCATCAGGGAACAACAAACACAAGCACAAGCTAAACAACTGAAAAAAAATGGTTTCTAGACTTTGATAATAAAATACATTTTTGTCTTGGTAGAAGACCATGGCTAGGAGATGGATAATTGAGTTGTAGTATCCATCAAAGCAATTTATCTTAAATAAACAGTTTTTTTTTTGTTTGTTTTTTTTTGGGGGGGGGGGGGGGGGGTCCCCACTTTGTCCACTTGGTAATCCAACCTTGATCATGAGACAGAAATCCACATTAAATAAGTACCAGAACTCACTCAAGTGTTGTCATATTCTCTAAATAACCAGATAATCATAACGTCTGTGCACAGTAATGTGATGGCGACAGAGGAGAGGTCTGGGGATAAGTCACACCTGCCTGAGACAAGGTGCCCAGTTAGACAGCAGCAAATGGCGGGTATATAGTTTGAAACCTCTCAGACATGATCTGCCCGACTCTATGTAAATGTACACTGTCACTAGGCAAGTGAGGTCTGCTTAATAAACATACCTGGCTCTTTATACCATTGAGCGTTGGCAGGAACAAGCACACACCGCCACCAGAGGCCCACAGTGCCGTTAAGGCGGAACAATGTGTCACTGTAGGTTTTCTCATCAAATTCTCCGTCCATGAACTCCTCGTACAGGGAGCGCAGCTCGGATATGTTGGCCTCTCCGCGCACCGTGGGGCTGCTGTACTGGTACCAGTGTTGCGTCCCGATGGCCACCGACAGATAAACGGTGGCTATGATGCTCAGCACACAGGCGATAACCAGAGCTGTGGCGTAGCGGTTGTCAACCATTGTTCAGCGAGACAGAGACACGTCAAAGGGGATTAAGTTGATGCCAGTGATCAAATCGTTGCCCGATCGTTGCGCATCAATTGGGTCAACCTAGAATGCTTCGAGTCCCCGGCATCTATCCCAACCACACTGTCATTGCTAACCCTGAAAACGACACTGTTCTGTTGCGAGGTTTATTTTAATGACTGATACTCATCTCCAGCGCTGCACGAACAGTAAGCGTCAGCAACCCTGCAGCTCGGCTTGGATGCGCCATCTGCTCCCTTGTCCCACTTCCACAGATGGTGGGTGGCCCGACGCCACGACAGTTATTGAACAGCCAAAGCCCACAAATAACCCAGGAAAGAAAGTAAAGGGGGTGGGGGTGGTATACGACAGGCTATGCTCTAGGCAACACAGCATGCAAATGCAAATTGCCTGTGTCTGATTTGGACGGCTGGCTGATGCCGGGTGCACCCAGGATACAGGGAGTTGTAAACACACTAATCCCTGCGTGTTCCTCTTCCGGTTCCGCTGATCAGCTGAAATAAAAATAATCTTACATAAGCCAGATAGACACCGACACAGGCCTATCACTATAAAACGACAGCATGGCCTCGTTAAACTTAAATCATGTAACGATAAATAGCTGGCCTCTGATCGTCCAACTTGATTTTTACGGATGAAACTTTTCGAAAATTTTTGGTTACTTACGCAGCAGGAAAAAAGTTCCCCAAGGCTTCTGACGACGACTACAAACCGGATAATGGCTTTATTTATTTTTCTTTTTAACGCCAAAGACCAGAGAGACATGTTCACATCTGCTTCTTGCCCATTGTTTTCTAGCTGACAAGTTTCAGCTCTCAGATAATTAGATGTACTTTGTGAAACTGTTTGGAACACATTTAATTATTTAAACAAATAGAAGTGCCTCGACAAAGTCTCAGTGCACACATGAAGAACAGACAATGTCAAATGCTTCTACAGACGTCTGAGAGAGGGAAAACCAACCGCCCTGCTCCTAAGAAAAAGGGAATGGCAAGAGTTATATACGGTTTCCTTTATAGTCAGCTCCCACATTCTTGATTTCTACCATACATAGTATCTTATGGAGAACCAGCTTCAAAAGGTCTTCAGCTTGTTGACTGGTATGTATGGTTATGGTGTTCCCATTTTTGGAGAGAGAGAGCCCAACAAGGGGCTACAATATCTAGTCCTGTAATACCTGTGTGCTGATGGAACTGTATGCTCATTCTGAGTTATCCTTTTTGGACAAGCTCAATGCAGGTCTGAACTCAAGGAAAGAACTAAAGGAAAAAAAAAGGACGCATAGATAGTTTACCATAGCAGATTAGAACACCACAAAAGACATATGGGAAATAAATAATTTGATTTCATTATCAATAAAATTAGGCAGGCAAGAACCAATGGGCTCACAATTTCCATGAAATTATTTGGTATGCAGAAAGCAAGACTGGTCCTATGCTTTGATAACCTGCTCCAAGTCTTACCATCCTATTGAATGGCTGTAACAGGCCCACTAGGCCTTTATGAGTAATGTGTGAAAGCAACCCTGATTATGTGGGTCATCTCCAGGTGGCTTGAATGGGCATTTACAATCTCCAGTGGAGATTTCACTTGTGTAATGTGGTAGTTGTTATTTTTTTAAGGCTAAAAAGTGATGACTTGTTAGTTCCAAGTCTCCTTTGAGGAGCTTGTAACACAGACTAGACTCTGCTTGGATTCACCTCAGCCAAACATGTGACTGTTTACAGCGTCTGTGCATTTTAATGCAGTTTTCTGATTAATATCAAGGCTTCTTGTGCTTTTCATTGTATAAAGAGTCTGTCCAGTTTTTGTAAGTGAAATCCGAGTGTGTGTGTTTATTTTTCTGAGATATATTTATTAGGGTTCTCAGAGTAGATACATACACATTTGTTAGTTGTGCTATATATATATATAGAAACCCCCTCTTTTCCTTTTTTTTCCCCCTTCCCTCCTCATAGCATGAACATTTTCGACAAAGCAAGTAAACACACAGCAGGTCACCCACTCTCCAACAAGCGTGTGCGTGTTTTAATGTTTTGTATGTTTCTTATGTGCGCTTGCCACCCACTTTTGCAATTTAAAGTTGTCCATCGGATACATTATTCTAAAGCTAAACTGGTGCACATCTACCCAAATGTGGACCCAACATGTGATAGGTGTAGGAGTGCACCTGCTACATTAATCCACATGTTTTGGTCTTGTCCCTCTCTAGCTAATTTCTGGAAGTCAGTCTTCCATACCATATCTGAAGTTTTGCACTGTGAGACTGAGGCAAACCCCTTATCTGCCATCTTCGGAGTTGCCCTGGATCTGGACTTATCACGCTTCAAACAAAGAATGCTTTCATTTTTGTCCTTAATTGCCAGAAGAGCTATTTTATTAAGCTATTTGTTTATTTCAATTTTTTTTCTTTCTTTTCTCTCTATACATATTTGTGGACATATATCTTATATATATTTTATCATCATAGAGTTATCTTAAATGGCATTATTTTTAGTCATTTTTTTATTTTTATTTTTTACTTTGTGCAAATATTATTTACTGTGTCTTAGTTTTGTGTGTGTGTCTGCTGTCTGGGGTGTTGTTTGTGGGTTAAAATCTGTAAAAATTTGTTTAATATACATGGCTTTGTACTGTATCTGTCAATATATTTCCAATAATCAATAAAGACAAATTTGAAAGAAATCCTAGTGTGTGTGTTTTAATGTTTTGTATGTTTCTTAGCACTAATTAGAAAGTATGCTTGTCTGTGTGATGCATATAACATAAGACTTTAATTCATCTGACTCCACAAGACTAAGATGGCTGAAGGCATAATGCTGAAGTCTCGCCTTCAAAAAAAAAGAAAAGAAACTTTTCTTTGAATACACATAAAACAGATCATGTTTACAAGAGTCAGTGATTTGATATCTTAAAATATTTTGTACTTTGTACTCTGATTAGGGTAACATTTGAGAGATATACACAAAGAATGAAATATATCAAATTAAACAATGTACAAAGGTTTTAGTCAGAAGACTAACAACAAAAAGTCAAACAGTCAGCATGTTCCAAAATAAAGTAAGAACAACATTCACAGTGAGTTGTGGGAACTATTTTATGTTTTTTCTTGCAGGTTTATTTTACTTGTCTCTCAAGGGTTTTCTCTGGGTACTCAGTCCTCCTCCCACAGTCCAAAGACAGGCAGTCAGTGGGATTGGATTCATGGGTGATTCTGAGTTGCCCATAAGGTTTTTTTCTTTTTTTTAGCCCAGGGTATGTTTTCACTAAAATGCTTGACTGCTGGACCTGACAAGTTAATCTTGGTTTCATCTGACCCTCACCACTGATCAATCCACGTTTCTGAATTCTTTACTAAGTTTAAATTCAGTATTACTGACTCACATCTTATGTGACAAACCACATTTATTAGGTCTCTAAAGGCTGATGAACTGACTCAACAGGTTTCTGTTCAAATCAAGGGGTTATTATTGTTAACAAAAGCTAACCAAATAATCAAAAGTGAAATAAAAAAAAAACTTTTTCATTAACTGAAATGCACAAAATGGTAATTCATCCATCCATCCATCCATCCATTCACTTCCACTCATCCTGTTCAGGGTCGCGGGGGGGTTGGAGCCTATCCCAGGTGCCATAGGGCGAGAGGCAGGGTACACCCTGAACAGGTCACCAGCCTGTTGCAGGGCCAACACAGAGAGACAAACAACCTTTCACACTCACGCTCTCATTCACACCTATGGGCAATTTAGTGTAGCCAATTAACCTAATCCAAGTAAGTGCATGTCTTTGGACTGTGGGGGGAAACCCACGCAAGCACAGGGAGAACATGCAAACTCCACACAGAGAGAGGGCCTGGGCCAAGCTGGAATCAAACCCAGACCTCCCAGATGTTATGCTAACTGTGAGGCAGCAGTGCTAACCACTGCTCCACCGTGCTGCCCTAAAATGAAAAAATAAAATAAAATGGTAATTAAAAGGAAAAATTATGACTAACCGAAACTGTGTTTTGTGTTTACAAAACTAACTAAAACAAACTGAAATGCTGCTTTAGCAGTTTTAGCTGGCACACCATATGGCACCTCACTCTGCTCACTCACCAGGCTGCAGTGTAATGGCAACAGCAAAAGCTGGGAGAAAGTGTCAGAGTCCGATATGGGAGTATGATAGCGAGACTGATATAAGCAAGTGTCTTGTTATGGATGATGGCAAAATGCAGAAGACCTCTCAAGCGGCTACGGAAACTGCTCTGAACCCATGCAGTAACCTAGATCTACCCTGATGTGCACCATAGACATATACACTCCTGATCAAAATCTTAAGACCAGTTAAAAAATTGCAAGAATTTGCATTTTGCAGTATTGGATCTTAAGAAGGTTCTAAGTAGAACTTTGCTAATGCTAAAAGAAGAAATTGGTGCAAGAGACAAAGACTTTTGAGCAGGGAATTTTTTGAAAACTGCATTTACACTCAAACATGATTTTTTTCAGCTGATCAAAAGTTTAGGACCACAGCCTATAAAAGCCAAAAGCTGTGCAAAAATTTGGATTCCATGTCATTTTCTGTCAAGTCTTTACACTGTCAAGACCTCCTGATGGCAAAAGCAAAAAAGCTCACTGACTTTAAACATGGTAGGATTGTTGAGCTGCATAAGCAAGGCCTCTCACAACGTGCCATTGCTGCTGAGGTTGGATGCAGTAAGACAGTCATTTTGCATTTTTTAAATGATCCTGAGGGGTATGGAACAAAAAAAGTCAAGTGGTAGACCCAAAAAAATTTCACCAGCACTGAGCCGCAGGATCCGATTGGCTGTCCGTCAAGACACAGGACGATCCTCTACCCAAATTAAGGCCATTACTGGTGCTCACTCCAGCCCAATAACCATCAGACGGCATCTGCGAGGGAAGGGCTTCAGAAACAAAAAAGTCTTCAAAGGCCACGTCTTCTTCAACGCCACAAAATTGCCCGTTTGGACTTTGCAAGGGTGCACCAAACATGGGACACTGAAAGGTGGATAAAAGTTGTCTTCTCTGATGAGAAAAAATTTAACCTTGATGGTCCTGATGGCTTCCAACCTTACTGGCATGACAAGGAGATCCCACCTGAGATGTTTTCTACACAGCACAGTAGGGGGGGGCACATCATGATTTGGGGTGCGTTTTCCTTCAATGGAACAATGGAGCTTCAGGTTGTGCAGGGGCGTCAAACAGCAGCTGGCTATGTGGAGATGTTGCAGTGGGCATCCCTCATGACTGAGGGCCCTTGTCTGTGTGGTAATGACTGGGTTTTTCAACAGGACAATGCTGCAGTTCACAATGTCTGCCTGACAAAGGACTTCTTCCAGGGGAATAACATCACTCTTTTGGACCATCCTGCATGTTCCCCTGATCTAAATCTGATTGAGAACATTTGGGGATGGATGGCAAGGGAAGTTTACAAAAATGGACATCAGTTCCAGACAGTGGATCCCCTTCGTGAAGCCATCTTCAACACTTCAAGCAACGTTCCCACTAGCCTCCTGGTAACACTGGCATCAAGCATGCCTAAATGATTGTTTGAAGTGATCAACAAGAATGGTGGAGCTACTCATTACTGAGTCCTTTTTTTGACACTTTGATTTCTATTTTAAGGGGGTTTTCGTTTTTTTTTGAGCTATGGTCTTAAACTTTTGATCAGCTGAAAAAATCATGTTTGAGTGTAAATGCACTTTTCAAAAAATTCCCTGCTCAAAAGTCTTTGTCTCTTGCGCCGATTTCTTCTTTTAGCATTGTGAAGCTTGCAAATTCTTGCAATTTATTAACTGGTCTTAAGATTTTGATCAGGAATGTATTTTGTGTTTTTTTTTTCCTGCTCTTGGTGGAGACGGACACATTTTTCTCTTCTCCCCAAACTTGGATCTGGTCAGCTGGTCTCTCAACACTATTGATGATCAAATTCTCATCACGAGGAGACTGGGAGAAGGGGAACCCTCTTTCCTCTGGCCCGGCTACATACCCGGCTGGTTATGTTATGGATTCCCGTGGGGATGGAAGATAACGTTCCTGGCTGCACTGTGTGGATGTGGCGTTTATATTGATACCAGAATTTTTCCCGAATTGGACCTGGGGATACCTGGTTTCTGGGCAGCTGTTCAGGCCCTAGTAAGGCTGCCTATGAGGGATGCAGAAACAGTACGAACTCAATCAGACTCAGTAAAGCTGAATCGAAGTGGATTACATCTGGAGGAGTGTTGGAGTCTCTGTTCTGCATGGCGGAGTAGAACCAAATTCGGATGATTGGATTTCTGAGAGGTAACCAGAAAACTGTAAGGTCTGTCAGCAAATAGTTATGACGGCCTGAACCTAAACAATTGCACTATTTGGAATTTGGCTCCCAGACGGCCTTGGATGGCTGTCTATCTAAATCGCCTCTTGGAGATGTTATGTAAACAGTTGGTCTTCACCCCCGCCCCGTGTTGTGACCTGTATGAACTGGTATGCTGGCAACCAAGGCTGACTGTACCATCTTATCATGAACATTATCATGAACTGCTGGTCTGGAAGCTGTGTGGCCATCACAGTATCCTGCTCATCTCTGCTGGCAACCCCTCCCTTACCCACCCTAGTGCTCTCCAGGCTTTAAATGTACTACTGCTTTGCTGAGGTGTTTTTTTGGAATCTCATAAGGTGTTCATAATGAACACAGTACAAGATGATTTTTTTGGACCTACCTATCCCAGTGTATCTCTTTTTGTTTTCCTGCTAAAGGTAGCGCCAGTAAAACGGCTGCATGACCTCAGACATCTGTCCCCCGTTTGTGTTTGTCTCTATGTTTGTATTTCTTGGATGGGTGTTCTGTTAACTGTAATTTACCCATTGTGGGACTAATAAAGATATTCGTATTCGTATTCGTATACTGTTGAAAACTAAAAATGTTGTAATTTTTACTTGGTTTCTGCGTATTCGTTTATTGAACAGGAATGACACAAAACAACGGAATAAGGAGTTCAGTTATTAAATTTAATTAGCCATTTGTCACACAGTTTACAGATTAATCTGTGTCAGAACTGCACACCATGCCCAGTGTGGTACTGGATATGACAAGAAGTACTGACACCCTCTTCTTCAGCTCAGAGTTTCATATAGTCACAGCTTATTGATTTTGGTTACATCATTATACAAAACAGAATGTGGAAAACAGAGAACTTTAGCAGCTGTGTGTTCAGATGTCTTCGGCGTTTCCCTTTATCATTTGTGTAGTCTCCGTCAGTGGCTGACAATTGCCGAGACAGAGTACTTGCGTCTGCTATTGATTATCTGTTAGGGATAGAGACATACCCAGAACGAACACACTGTTCTTGGCTCACACCAAACATTATGAGCTTCTGTGTCATTAATCAGTAATGTTTATTTTCCAGTCTAAGACAGATTTCTCAGGCAAATGTAAGGTAAGGGCAAATATACCATGAGTATATTTAAAACTTCATAAAAACTCATTTCCTTCAATATGTAGACACTGAACTGAGCTTGTCTGCCCGTTTTTACAAAGTTATTTAAGTTAATGTGTTTAATTCTGACTTTTTTCTCAGAATCCTGACTTCTTGGATTTCTGGGTACCATTTGCTCAATGTGCACACATGGTTATTTACTGCTGGATGCAGAGAGAGGATTTGATTTGGGCTTTTTTTTTTTCCTTTTAAAAATCCAGGACAGGATGATCCAGTTACTTAAAGGCTATACTGTAGCTCCCTTATTCCATTATTGCATTCCTTCCTACATACATGGTATTCCTGCTAACTGGAGTCACTGTTTTGAAATGAGAACTTTGAAGAAAATGATTCTTTTCTTTCTTCTTGTGTGCTGATTGATAGTGATGTCATAGCACTGATGGATGATGTAGCTCTGGCAAATTACGTCCCCTCCTATGGAGACTGAATTCCCATCTTTTTCCATCATTTTCTGCAAAAGCAAGCAACCACTCTCAAAAAGAAAACAAGGAGTTTTACAAAAACTGTGTGAGAAAACGCAAAACAGAAAGGAAGGTCCCAAGGAGAACACTTCACATGCAGACACATGAATAAGACAGACAAAGAAGCAAAAAACATCAAGAAATGTTGAGATAGAATGGATACATCATGATGTCTCCTAAAGGATCTGAAGCTAATTTTGAGTTTGGGGTCTTAACCAGCTTACTGATGACACATTCCAGCCTATTGGCGATATGTATGAAGCAGCAAGGCTGACAGTGTTATGCTTCTATACTGCAAAAAAGCCAAAAAAATCTTAAAAAGATGCCAGTGAGACATCTGAAGGGATGTTTGTCTCTGCAAGCAGTGGCAGTGAAATTAATCCAAGAGAAGTGGCAGAAGTCATAGGTAATTTTGATGAGACCATCGTCCTTTAGAAAATTTATATGATTCAGAAATAAACTTTGGCCCTATTTTTGATGCCAAGGAAGAACAGAAGACACATTAACTTCACGGCTGCTGCAGAAAAGGCAGGGAGGACCCCAATGCAGGACACAAGGCGAGAGCTGTAACAGTACTTAGATTTTATTTTAAATGCTTGAACTCAAAATAGGCTGGTCAGGAGCCAGCCACACAGAGAAACTCAAAAGTTGAAATACAAAAGCATACAACAGGAACATCAAAAGCAACATCAACAATGACAAGGATATATCACCATTAACGTAAAAAATTTTGAGATATTATTTTGGTCCATATTGTCCAGCCCTAGTAGTTCTTACCATATTTAGGGTGTTTTTCTTTACTTTTTGTCTCTCTAAAGATGTTATTCCTCTCTCCACAACCTCGATTGCAACTACATGCAAATAACCAATTATGCAAATTAAGTGATGATGTCATATAGCTACTTCTAGCGACTTTTAGGACAGCCAATAGCTACTTTCCTTGCTGAGGAGTTGGCAACAGTGCAAAGCTGTTATAGAGACGGTGAGCTCAAGTAGTGCAAAAGGAAACGTTTTTCCAGCGTCCAAAACAGCAGCTTTTTCTTTTAGTAACCACCATTAAAATCTTTACTGGGAAACAGCTTGAGGTCCTTCATCAAGCACCTGATCAGCAAGTGTTAAGGTGAAGAAAAGAAAACTTTGTAGTTGCTCCATCCATCGCTGTTTGTTCACACGGTGAAAAACTGCAGTACGGCAGTTAAAATATGCAGCTAAACTGTTATAAAAAAAGTATTTCTTATCCGATTACTCGATGGAATAATCGATAGAATACTCGATTAATAAAATAATTGATTTATGCAGCCCTACATGGGATTACCTTTCATAGGGAAGACTGTCGAATTGTTTTTGATCGCATTTTTAAAAAAAAATTTCTTTTTGGGCTTAACAGTTTCCCAGTGTATATTAGTGCATATTTGAATGAGTGAATGAACGCATTAACTTAAATAACTTTGTAGAAAGGCGCTTTATGAAGTTCCATTTGCTTGTATTAGTCTACAGTGCAGATCTGCCACTTCAAATATGGCAGACGCGCTGACGTGTCACAGCAACAGGCCGCCCCGCTCAATGCGGTCTATGTATATATGTCTATGTGTTTAGTCATGGCGGCTACTGGTGAAAGAACACGGTGTGCTAGAGATCCAAGGTTTGGGACAATCCGGTTGTTAAGTGATGACGTAGAATTCCATTTCTGGGTCAAAACTGTCACGTGATCAATATGCTGCAATGCTGTGTCCCTGGTTGTTTTAACTGATCTGACTCAAAGAAAAAACACACTCAGCTGTAAAGTTGGTAAGGTATGTTACAATTATCTTTAATAGTGAACAGTCATTGGTTATGCCATTGCTGTTTATTTAGGAGCATTTGGACCCAGAAATGACGTCAGACTTAAAGACCGGCTTTCACACCCTCACTTTTTATTTATTTATTTTTTTTAAACAAAGTGATATGTCTTTCTGTCCGTCTATCTCTGGCAAGCTTCACATATGCACAATAGCATTCAGCGGCATGTTTAGTCATGGCCGCTACTGGTGAAACTGTGCCAACTTTGTTTTACTGGGAAGAAAAAGTACTATATATATAGCAATCAACTATTTATGCAAGCCACTACTTTATGCAGTCTAGAGCAGAACTGCAAAGAAAGGTTAAGAATACATATTTTGGTTCTACACAAAATACTCCCACTTGTTCTTTAATAATTAACGAGAAGTTACCATATCTGTGTCAGAAGCCCAGTTTTGGCTACAAATCTTCCAGTTTCTTTTATCATCCAAAATTTCACGATACAGTGGTACAGTGCCAAAACAAAATGAACTGTCACACTGGCCATTATTACATCTAAAGCTATTCTCACCAAATCCAAGTTCTCCAGCTGCGTAACAGAAACCTTGAGCAGCAACAAGAATAGTGGTCATTAGAGACGTATGCAATGTAATGAAAATGCTCTTTCCTGTTTTCTTTAACGCACCCATTAAAAGATTTATGTAAACTCTCCCTAAGTTATGTGAAAGTTTAGCTAACAACACATTCATTCATATTGTGCTCAGATATGGGCTACAGCTGAACATTGGCATAATGTAAAAGTATTACAGACACTGTTTTGTTAGTTGCCAAGAGGACTTTCCATTAGTCATGCTTACAATATTTTGCTTTATAGTTTAAATGATCAAAGTTCATTTGCTGTTGGATACTCAAGTACCACATAAACATTTGTGAAAGCACGTTTTTGGAATATATTAATGCTTTTCCACTGTTTTCTTAATGTTATGTCGTTTCTAAACATCTTATTCATCCAACAAAATGTTGCAAGCTGCAAAATAAATTCACTGTCTTGTAGACATTTACTCATTGTCATTGCACAGACATTATACAGGGCAGTGTGCAAGGGCTGTGATTATTAAGTCATCCTTATACCAAATTTCCATGTTCTCTATTATAGTGTTACTTGTTCCTTGTTACTGATGGAAATTACGCATTTTTATTGTATGCATGTTCTTAAGTATTAGCACTTATTTTATTTGTACACAATAGATGACTCTTGAGGAATTTCTAATACAGTTGCCAGTGTTTATGATCTTTTACAGTAAGTCTGATGTAGGACACAAGGCTGTATGAGATCTATACGTTAATTTTAAAAGTAATGCCATTCTTTGATACAGGACAGCCTATATGGTTATGAGTTTTTGCTGTCTTCTTGGCATTTACAAGAACAATGTTTCTTGTAAAATTTTGTCAATAAAATGTTGCTTTTACCACTACATTTATTTTGTAGTTTTGAGTCTTTTGATCAAGTTCCCTATCCATTTGAACCATATCCATAATCTGACCTCAAACCTTTAGTGCTTATTTTGGCATGTCATTCATGTGGCTTTGCTTGCAGAAGCTGATTATTAAGTTATACACCAGGTACATTAAAGGGTACATTGGTGACCTTTGCAGCCAGTGTTCTGTCAAATTGGTGTTGGTATACCATGAATAAAAGTTAAGCTTTGTGATATGTCTTATAATTGCATGAATCTTGTTAGATTAATTAGCCTTGTACAAAACAGCTCATCTTGCATCAGTATGGAAATGACTGATTAAATGAAAGCCAAAATCTTACAATAACATTACAGTACTAAAATGCAGGTTCAAGGTGATGGTTCACATGGATGAATGCTTATAATAGCCTATCTGGCTCCTGTCTGCCAGTTAACAACACCTTGTGTTTCAGGGGTGGGACCCACTCCAGCTCCTGCCAGCTGTGTTACTCACATGCTCTCCATCAGCCAATTCTCTGACTCTTTTCAAGGAGAAGAAAGTCAGTGCCAGATTGTACACTACATCCAGTTAGTGCCGTGCCTCCCTCTGTGACCTGTGTACCTACTCTAACAGCCTTTCCTGCTGAACACCTTTACTCTCTGTACAGGATCCTGAGTGCGAAGCAAGCAGCTTAGCGGTGGAAAGGAGTGTCCACTGGGGATATGAGTGGTCCCGCTCAATTCAATTCGATTCGATTCGATTCTATTTATATAGCGCCAAATCACAACAAACAGTCGCCTCAAGGCGCTTTGTATTGTGGGTAAAGACCCTACAATAATACAGAGAAAACCCAACAGTCAAAAACGACCCCCTATGAGCAGCACTTGGCGACAGTGGGAAGGAAAAACTCCCTTTTAACAGGAAGAAACCTCCAGCAGAACCAGGCTCAGGGAGGGGCAGTCATCTGCCGCGACCGGTTGGGCTGAGGGGAGAGAAAAGACATGCTGTGGAAGAGAGCCAGAGATTAATAACAATTAATGATTAAATGCAGAGTGGAGTATAAACAAAGTAAATAAGGTGAATGAAAAGAAACAGTCTATTGTGGGAACCCCCCAGCAGCCTAGGCCTATAGCAGCATAACTAAGGGATGGTTCAGGGTCACCTGATCCAGCCCTAACTATAAGCTTTATCAAAAAGGAAAGTTTTAAGCCTAATCTTAAAAATAGAGCGGGTGTCTGTCTCCCGAATCCAAGCTGGAAGCTGGTTCCACAGAAGAGGGGCCTGAAAGCTGAAGGCTCTGCCTCCCATTCTACTCTTAAGTATCCTAGGAACCACAAGTAAGCCAGCAGTCTGAGAGCGAAGTGCTCTGTTGGGGTGATATGGGACTATGAGGTCTTTGAGATAAGATAGGGCTTGATTATTCAAGACCTTGTATGTGAGGAGAAGGATTTTAAATTCTATTCTAGATTTAACAGGGAGCCAATGAAGAGAAGCCAATATGGGAGAAATATGCTCTCTCTTTCTAGTCCCTGTCAGTACTCTAGCTGCAGCATTTTGGATCAGCTGAAGACTTTTCAGGGAGCTTTTAGGACAGCCTGATAACGAATTACAATAGTCCACCCTAGAAGTAATAAATGCATGGATTAGCTTTTCAGCATCACTCTGAGAAAAGATGTTTCTAATTTTAGAAATATTGCGCAAATGCAAAAAAGGAGTCCTACATATTTGTTTAATATGTGCAGTGAAGGACATAACCTGGTCAAAAATGACTCCAAGATTTCTCACAGTGTTACTGGAGGCCAAAGTAATGCCATCCAGAGTAAGTATCTGGTTAGACACCATGTTTCTAAGATTTGTGGGGCCAAGTACAAGAATTTCAGTTTTATCTGAATTTAAAAGCAGGAAATTAGAGGTCATCCAGGCCTTAATGTCTTTAAGACATTCTTGCAGTTTAATTAATTGATGTGTGTCATCTGGCTTCATTGATAGGTAAAGCTGAGTATCATCTGCATAACAATGAAAATTGATGCAATGCTTTCAGAGGCGACTAAACTGGCTAACCCATCCATCCATCCATCCATTTTCTTCCGCTTATCCGGGGCCGGGTCGCGGGGGCAGAAGCCTAAGCAGAGAAGCCCAGGCTTCCCTCTCCCCAGCCACCTCCTCCAGCTCATCCGGAGGGACCCCAAGGCGTTCCCAGGCCAGCCGAGATACATAATCTCTCCAGCGTGTCCTGGGTCTACCACGGGGCCTCTTCCTGGTGGGACATGCCCGGAACACCTCACCCAGGAGGCGGCCAGGAGGCATCCTAATCAGATGCCCGAGCCACCTCAACTGGCTCCTTTCGATGTGGAGGAGCAGCGGCTCTACTCTGAGCCCCTCCTGGATGGCCGCACTCCTCACCTTATCTCTAAGGGAGAGGCCAGCCACCCTTCGAAGGAAACTCATTTCTGCCGCTTGTATTCGCGATCTTATTCTTTCGGTCACTACCCAAAGCTCGTGACCATAGGTGAGGGTAGGAACGTAGATCGACCGGTAAATCGAGAGCTTCGCTTTTACGCTAAGCTCCCTCTTCACCACGACAGACCGGTGCAGCGTCCGCATCACTGCAGAAGCAGCCCCGATCTGCCTGTCGATCTCCCGTTCCCTTCTCCCATCACTCGTGAACAAGACCCCGAGATACTTAAACTCCTCCACTTGAGGCAAGAACTCGTTCCTGAGCCGGAGAGAGCACTCCACCCTTTTCCGGCTGAGGACCATGGCCTCAGACTTAGAGGTGCTGATTCTCATGCCAGCCGCTTCACACTCGGCTGCGAACCGTTCCACTGCGAGCTGGAGGCCCCCCCCTGATGAAGCCAACAGAACCGCATCATCTGCAAAAAGCAGAGATGAGACTCTGAGGCCACCAAGGAAGAAGCCTTCCGCCACCTGGCTACGCCTAGAAATTCTGTCCATAAAAATTTTGAACAGAATCGGTGACAATTTTCGCTTCCTGGGAACTACCATCACCCAGGACCTCAAGTGGGAGCCCACCATCACCTCTGTCGTCAAAAAGGCCCAGCAGAGGATGTACTTCCTGCGGCAGTTGAAGAAATTCAACTTGCCAGCAAGGACCATGGTGCAGTTCTATACTGCCATCATTGAGTCCATCCTTACCTCCTCCATCACTGTGTGGTACGCTGGAGCCACCACTAGGGACAAACAGAGACTACAGCGCGTTGTGCACTCTGCTGAGAAGGTGATTGGCTGTAACCTCCCATCTCTCCAGGACCTGTACACCTCCAGGACACTGGGGCGTGCAGGTCGGATCACAGCCGACCACTCTCACCCTGGGCACAGACTTTTTGACCCTCTCCCCTCAGGCAGGAGGCTACGGTCCATAAGGACCAGAACCTCCCGCCATAAGAACAGTTTCTTCCCCTCTGCTGTTGGACTCATGAACAATTACCCTAAGACTGTTACCACCACCCTCCACAAACGCTGATGACCCTATGTCTATGCACCTGTCTGATTGCACTGATGTACATATTAGTGGAATATAGTTTACATTCTCTTATCTTTTAATTAGTCTCTGCACTGTATATTTTGTAAGCTCTAATATCTCTGTATATTTGCAATTTGTATACTTGTATATTGTCTTATAGTTTTTATACTTATTTGTTTTTTTTTTTCTGTAAGCACGAAGTACCGCAGCAATTTCCTAATGCTGTGAACCTGTTCACCCATATGGCAATAAAAACCTTCTGATTCTGATTCTGATTCTGACAAAGGGCAGCCCTGACGGAGTCCAACACCCACAGGAAACGAATCCGACTTATTGCCGGCTATACGGACCAAGCTCTCACTGTGGTTGTACAAGGACTGAATGGCCCACAACAATGGGCCAGACACCCCATACTCCCGCAGAACCTCCCAAAGGACACCCCGAGGGACACGGTCGAATGCCTTCTCCAAGTCCACAAAGCACATGTAGACTGGTTGGGCAAACTCCCACGCACACTTGAATATCCTTGAGAGGATAAAGAGCTGGTCCAGCGTTCCACGACCAGGACGAAAACCGCATTGTTCCTCCTGAATCCGAGGTTCGACTAACGGACGCACCCTCCTTTCCAGCACCCTGGCATAGACCTTACTGGGGAGGCTGAGTAGTGTGATCCCCCGAAAGTTGGAGCACACCCTCCGGTCTCCCTTCTTAAACATGGGGACCACCACCCCAGTCTGCCAATCCAATGGCACTGCCCCAGATCTCCACGCGATGTTGCAGAGGCGTGTCAACCAAGACAGCCCTACAACATCCAGAGCCTTCAGGAACTCAGGGCGAATCTCGTCCACCCCAGGGGCTCTGCCACCAAGGAGTTGTTTAACTACCTCAGTGACCTCACCCCCAGTGATGGTCAAGTCATCCCCCTCATCCCCAGACTCTGCTTCCACTACAGAAGGCGTGTCAGTGGGATTCAGAAGGTCCTCGAAGTATTCCTTCCACCGTCTGACTATAGCCTCAGTTGAAGTCAGCAGCACCCCCCCCCCCCCCCCCGCACTATAAACAGTGTGAGTGAAGCACTGCTTTCCCCTCCTGAGTCGCCTGACGGTTTGCCAGAATCGCTTCGATGCCGTCCGAAAGTCTTTTTCCATAGCCTCACCGAACTCCTCCCACACCGGAGTTTTTGCTTTGGCCACTACCCGAGCTGCATTCCGCTTGGCCTGTCGATACCTGTCAGCTGCCTTCGGAGTTCCACAGGCTAACCAAGCCCGATAGGACTCTTTCTTCAGCTTGATGGCTCCCTTCACCTCCGGTGACCACCATCTGGTTCGGGGGTTACCACCACGACAGGCACCAACCACCTTGCAGCCACAGCTCTGAGCAGCAGCCTCAACAATGGAGGTGCGGAACATGGTCCATTCGGACTCAATGTCCTCAGCCTCCCTCGGAATGCTGTTGAAGTTCTGCTGGAGGTGGGAGTTGAAGATCTCCCGGACTGGGGCTTCTGCCAGGCGTTCCCAGCGCACCCTCACAATACGTTTAGGTGTGCCAGGTCTGTCCAGCATCTTCCCCTGCCACCTGATCCAACTCACCACCAGGTGGTGATCAGTTGACAGCTCAGCTCCTCTCTTCACCCGAGTGTCCAGAACATACGGCCGCAGATCTGATGATACGATTACAAAATCGATCATCGACCTGCGACCTAGGGTGTCCTGGTGCCGTGTGCACTTATGGACATCCTTGTGTTCGAACACGGTGTTTGTTATGGACAAACTGTGGTTTGCACAGAAGTCCAATAACAAAACACCATTCGGGTTCAGATCGGGCAGGCCGTTCCTCCCAATCACGCCCCTCCAGGTCTCACTGTCATTGCCCACGTGAGCGTTGAAGTCTCCCAGCAAGACTACTGAGTCACCAGATGAAGCACTCTCCAGCACCCCGCCCAGCAACTCCAAAAAGGGTGGGTACCCTGAACTGTCATTCGGCGCATAAGCGCAAACAACAGTCAGGACCCGTTCCCCAGCCCGAAGGCGCAGGGAAACTACCCTCTCGTCCACCGGTGAAAACTCCGACGTACAGGCAGCAAGCCGGGGGGATACAAGAATACCCACCCCAGCTCGCCGCCTCTCACCGAGGGCAACTCCAGACTGGAACAGAGTCCAGCCCTTCTCCAGGAGACTTGTTCCAGAGCCCAGGCCATGCGTTGAGGTGAGCCCAACTATATCTAGTTGGTATCTCTCAACCTCACGCACTAGCTCAGGCTCCTTCCCCACCAGAGAGGTGACATTCCATGTCCCAATAGCCAGTTTCGATAGCCGGGGATCAGTCCGCCAGGGCCTCCGCCCTCGGCCACCGCCCGACACACACTGCACCCGACCCCTACGACACCTCCTGCGGGTGGTGGGCCTGCAGGAGGGCGGGCCCATGTAACCTCTTCGGGCTGCGCCCGGCCAAGCACCACGGGCTAATGCCTGGCCACCAGACGCTCTCCCTCAAGCTCCCTCCCCAGGCCTGGCTCCAGGGTGGGGCCCCGGTAACCCTATCCCGGGCAGGGTAAACTGTTCCCTTGTTTTTTCACTCATAAGGGTCTTCCGAACCGCTCTTTGTCTGGACCCTCACCCAGGACCAGTTTGCCATGGGAGACCCTACCAGGGGGACAAGCCCCCAGACAACATAGCTCCTGGGATCACTGGGACACACAAACCCCTCCACCACGATAAGGTGGCGATTCACGGAGGCTAACCCTCCCTGCAATATTTATTATTCCCTGCAAATCAATCTGTTTATTCTCTTCAGTCTGCTGTTAAGTCTCATCCCTGAAGCAATCATGACACTATCTTCATTTTATTTCTAATAAAAGCTCCTCAAAATATGTCACAGCTTGAATCTTTAACAATAATACATGTTTATATAAATGTTATGTAGTTAAGACCCAAAAATGTGGTGTACATGCATCTGTGGTTTGCAGAAACATATAATGGTAAAATAATGTCCTGGGAATACATGTGACAACAGAAAACACAATTAACAGTTGTATTTTCTGCTTTTAATGGCAGGTTGTTTTTATACATTCACAATATAAGTAAATAGAATATCAACCATACGTTCTTTGTTTTACTATGAGCTACATCATAAATACTAGTTAGACTAAAATGATCTGCTATCAGCACTCTGAATTTACATTGTAACAAATAAAAAAGTTGCCATGTTGTTTGCTTGTACCCAAAATGCATTTATCTGGAAAAATTCTTACACCAGGGTTATCAACTACATTTGTCAAAGAGGTGAAATTTTTCTCTACAGTGTGAGGGCCAGATGCTCTTTCTTTCTTCCATCCATCCATCCATCCATCCATCCTCCTCCGCTTGTCTGGGTCCGGGTCGCGGGGGCAGCAGCCTAAGCAGAGAAGTAAGTAAGTAAGTAAAATTTATTTATATAGCACTTATCACAGATAAAAATCACAAAGTGCTTCACAACAAAAGACAAAATTAAAAGTACAACAATATAAAACAATAGAATACAATATAACATGTTAATTAAAAGCTTGTCTGTATAAAAATGTCTTCAGCTGCTTTTAAAAGAGTCAGTGGAGTCTGTATAGCGTAAAGGCAGTGGAAGAGAATTCCACAACCTTGGTGCCACAGCCCCAAAAGCCCGATCCCCACGAGTTTTGAAATGAGTGCCAGGGACCAACAGTAACCTTTGATCTGATGATCTAAGAGTTCTAAGAATATGGTTTCAACAGGTCAGAGATATACTGGGGGGCTTGGCCATGTAAGGCCGCAAAGGTTAAAACTAAAATTTTAAAATGAAATCTACTGGCAACCAATGAAGAGAAGCCAAAACTGGAGTCATATGAGATCTTCTATTGGTGCCAGTTAAAAGTCTTGCTGCAGCATTCTGCACAGTTTGAAGACGATCCAAAGCTGATTTGTTAAAACAAGTAAAAAGACCATTACAATAATCCAGATGAGAAGAGATAAAAGCATGAATAATCATGTCAAGCTCAGCCTTTGACACCAGTAATCTGAGTTTTGAGATATTCCTTAAATGATAAAAACAATTCCGAACCAGCTGTTTGGAGTGATGCTCAAGGGACATTGAACTGCTGAAAATGACACCTAAATTTCTGAGGCTTGATCGCACAGAAGAGCCTAAGAAGCTGATATGTCGCCTAATTTCCAAGGTCATGTGGTCAGGAGCAATAATCAATGTTTCCGTTTTATCAGTATTTAGCTGGAGGAAATTGTTGTTTAACCATTGCTTGATTTCTGACAGGCAATTACTTAAACTGGACAATTTATAAAACTCAGAGGCTTTGAAAGAACAATATAACTGAATGTCATCAGCATAGAGATGATAAACCCAGGCTTCCCTCTCCCCAGCCACCTCCACCATCCGGGGGACCCCAAGGTGTTCCCAGGTCAGCCGAGAGATTTAATCTCTCCAGCATGGCCTGGTTCTTCCCCGTGGCCTCCTCCCGGTGGGACATACCCAGAACACCTCACCCAAGAAGTGCCCAGGAAGCATCCTAATCAGATGCCTGAGCCACGATGAGAAGCGACTCTACTCTGAGTCCCTCCCAAATGGCCGCATTCCTCACCCTATCTCTAAGAGAGAAGCCAGCCACCCTTTGGAAGAAGCTCATTTCTGCCGCTTGTATTCGCAATCTTATTCTTTCAGTCACTACCCAAAGCTCGTGACCATAGGTGAGGGTAGGAACGTAGATCGACTGGTAAATCGACAGCTTTGCTTTTACACTCAGCTCCCTCTTCATCATGACAGACCGGTGTAGCAGCCACATCACTGCAGACGCTGCCCTGATCCATCTGTCCATCTCCAGTTCCCTTCTCCCGTCACTCGTAAACGAGACCGTGAGATACTTGAACTCCTCCACCTGGGGCAGGAACTCGTCCCTGAGCCGGAGAGGGCACGCCACCCTTTTCCGGCCGAGGACCATGGCCTCAGGCATAGAGGTGCTGATTCTCGTCCCAGCCACTTCACACTCGGCTGCAAACCGTTCCACTGCGAACTGGAGGCCACCACCTGATGAAGCCAACAGGACCGCATCATCCGCAAAGAGCAGTGACAAGATTCTGAGGCCACCAAGGAAGAAGCCTTCTGCCACCTGGCTACACCTAGAAATTCTGTCCATAAAAATTATGAACAGAATCGGTGATAAAGGGCAGCCCTGGTGGACTTCAACACCCACAGGAAACGAATCCAACTTATTGCCGGCTATACGGACCAAGCTCTCACTGCGGTTGTACAGGGACTGAATGGCCCACAACAACGGTCCAGACACCCCATACTCCCACAGGACCTCTCACAGGATACCTCGAGGGACACGGTCGAATGCCTTCTCCAAGTCCACAAAGCACATGTAGACTGGTTGGACAAACTCCCACGCACACTCGAACATCCTCGAGATCCCAGCACCCTGGGATAGACCTTACCAGGGAGGCTGAGGAGTGTGATCTCCCAAAAGTTGGAGCACACCCTCTGGTCTCCCTTCTTAAAGATGGGGACCACCACCCCAGTCTGCCAATCCAGTGGAACCTCTCCAGATCTCCAAATGATGTTGCAGAGGCGTGTCAACCAAGACAGCCCTACAACATCCAGAGCCTTCAGGAACTCAGGGCAAATCTTGTCCACCCCAGGGGCCCTGCCACCAAGTAGTTGTTTAACCACCTCAGTGGCCTCACCCCCAGTGATGGGCGAGCCATCCCCCTCATCCCCAGACTCTGCTTCCACCTCAGAAGGTGTATTTGTGGGATTCAGGAGGTCTTCAAAGTATTCCTTTCACCATCCGGCTATAGCTCTGAGCAGCAGCCTCAACAATGGAGGTGCGGAACATAGTCCATTCAGACTCAATGTCCTCAGCCTCCCTTGGAATGCTGTCGAAGTTCTGCTGGAGGTGGAGGTCTGGTCATGCGCGCAATCCGAAATGACAACGGGCATGAATGCGACGAGGAGTAAGAGGAAAACTTAAGATCAATAAAAATTTCAGGCATGATTTAACACGAGTGGTTTTTTCCACGCCTCCATTGTGCTGTCATTGTGCGTGTGTGGCTGCACATGTGTGTTTTGCTCGCTGTGCAGAGAATGTCAGCTGTTATTTTTTTCTTTACATCAGCTGTAGCCACCAGAACGATCACTATAACCAGTTTGCTAGCGGGGGCTGTCATAGCACTAGCGATCGTTTGGTGGCAGACGCCCCCCTTCCTCAGTACTGAGAGGAATATTTTTTATGCTTTAATCCCTGATTAGCGACTAGTAATACACCTGCAGCAGAAACGTAATTTGGAGGATGCTTGTGAATAAAAAAGCCCCCAGTTTTTCAACAAAAAATACAACAGCAGCTGTTTTATGTGCAGTCTGTCTGAACACGCCCTGCAAGTGCAAAGAGGCGGAGCCGTTACTGAGACGGTGGAGCTAAAGACGTCCAAAGCAACAGCAGTTGCTCCTGTAACCACCTAAAACCTTTACTGGGAAACAGCTGGAGGTCCTTCTTCAACCACCTGATCAGCAACATGAAGAACAGAGAACTTTGTAGCTGCTTGTTGCCGTTGTTTGGTTCACTGCAGTGAAACTGCAGTACGGAAGTTAAAATGTGCAGATGAATTGTTAATATGAAAAATTATTTATTATCCGATTACTTGATAGAGTAATTGATAGAATACTCGATTACAAAAATAATCAATAGTTGAGCCCTACTTATATTCAGAAAGCCATAGTCAAACATTACTTTTCAGCACCAGTGGTGCTATGAAAGGCCTTCAAGAAAAAACTACAGTTTCCAGCAATACGATGTCACTTACAACATGGTGGCTGATCTTCCAATGTAGGAAATGCTTTTAGGAGCTGATTGATAAAACATCTGGATTATGTTGTTGTTGTGTATGCTTTTTACGTGATTTCTGCAAACCCATTAGTGGACGTAAAGGCGAGACACATTAAATGCACATTAAATGTATGATAAATAAGTGTAGCTCTTCTGGATTATATGCAAAAATTATCACTCTATTGATCTAATAAGGCCTGGGTTAGCGTTCTGCGTTGGTCCTACATAAATAACCAAAAATCCTCTCTGAACCTAACCTGACATGCACCTCGAGAAATGTAACTACAGGTTCACAATGACTGTGATTAAGCTTCAGAGGTGCTTTCTGGTTGCATGTGCAGGCACTGTCACTCAATTAACAAGTGGGAGCAGCTTTTAGCGGTTAGCATTAGCTTGCTAATTAGCATTGCCCCCCCGCCCCCGGTTCAGTGTTACGCGTGGTTTGTATGCTAAATGATTCCATGGACCAGAATCATTTCAGTGTGGGCTTAAAATAAGTGAACAAATAAAAATAATAAGGGAGAAAAGCAGCCAATATGCAAAGAAAAACTTCAAGTCCCTTTAAAAATTTACAAGAAAGCCTGGCTCCTGGCTCCTCTATATTTCCTTGTGGAAAATATAAAGAAATGAGGGGTGGCTCGAGACTTTTGCACAGCACTGCATGAGATAGTGACAGTACAAAATAGTAACACCAGAAGGACAGCAGTTTCCTTGTATTCTTTCAAGTGTCTGCATATTAATATGAGGAAGTCTAAAATCATTCATCTAACTGCTGTTTTGTGATAAGCTCATGCCAACAAAATACTGTGCTTATTGATGTAATTTCTACCTCACTGCACAAAGCCAGTCAGCTGTATTAAATTTAAATAAGTTTGAATATCTTATTCTTCATGGGCAATGGAGCATATTATAATATACTTTTGAGATCTGGCTTGTCTGATTTATCAGTAGTTAATTCTCAAGTGTCTTAAACCACCTCAGATTTTTTTTTTTTACAGAGACATATGCACAGATAATGAATCAAGCTGTATTTATCATTAGGATGCATATCTTTTAATTGAAGTGTTTGGTTAGTCTATCTCTGTGTTGTCTTTTGGTTTGTACTTCCCACTTATGAACAGTCAGCCAAATAGCATCGGTGATCCTGTCCTGTCATGGGAGATTAGGTGTGCTGCATACTTTTAAACCTGCACAACAACATTTCTGCTAAACCAAAAGACAAGAGCAAGAAACAATGGTGCACCACAAGCATTTCTCAGAATTTTACAGAAGCCGGTTCTGTGCATTTGTCTCTCAAAGGTTATTATAATACACTGCATGAATGATTTTGCATTCTTCACATGTAAAGCAGTCATTATCACCATAGAAATGAGTCATAGCAAATTTGGAATATGAGATTTAAATACATTGTACACTCAACACAATGTGACCCCAATTTTTTTTTTTTTAAGTGATTTATTACTTTTTGGATCTTAGAAAAGATCTGTGTACCTGAACGGTAGTCTATGAACGAAGCATCTGCTTTGGTATTTATTTCCTGATTTAACTCCAGATATACAGAGTCTGAGTTTGAGTCTGTACCTTCCTGCATTCCCGTCACAAGCAGCCTTACCAAGGCCAGACAGCTGCCTAGACTTCCTTAATTGCAACGACAAACCAGGTATCTCCAGGTCCAATTCGGATATTCCCAGTGTCAGTAAGCCAAATGTGTGTGTATTCCATTGACAATACGGCCAGGCACGTCATCTTCCACACCACACAGGAACCAGAACCATTAATTAATAAGCTGGGATAGGCTTTCCAGAAGGTATTGCATGGTGGCTCAAAATATGATGGAACTTTTCTGTGATCATAATTCCGTCAATTTTGACAAGATTCCTGTGAAGGATATACTGGCTAGGTGGTGTATACAGGTCTGGTTTAAGTCTTCTGTTAGAAAGACTGCAGCAATCCAGGAGTGTGAAGGAGCGGCCTTTAATAAAGTCTCTCAGGTGAATAACACAGTGGATGCAAAGCGTCTCTGCCCTCTCTCAGACTAATGCCCTCACATCCTTGATAGTATGCAAAGGTGGCATACTATCAAAGGTGGCATACTATCAAGGCATACTATCATTTTTTACAAATAAAAAACTGAAAAGTGCGGTGTGCAAAAGTATTCAGCCCCCCTGACTCAATACTTTGTGGAACCACCTTTTGCTGCAATTACAGCTGCAAGTCTTTTAGGGTATGTCTCCACCAGCTTTGCACATCTAGTGACTGAAATTTTTACCCATTCTTCTTTGCAAAACAGCTCAAGTTCAGTCAGATTAGATGGAGAGCATTTGTGAACAGCAGTTTTCAGATCTTGCCACAAATTCTCGATTGGGTTTAGGTCTGGACTTTGACTGGGCCATTCTAACACATGAATATGTTTTGATTTAAACTATTCCATTGTAGCCCTGGCTTTATGTTTAGGGTTGTTGTCCTGCTGGAAGATGAACCTCCGCCCCAGTCTCAAGTCTTTTGCAGACTCCAACAGGTTTTCTTCAAGATTGCCCTGTATTTGGCTCCATCCATCTTCCCATCAACTCTGACCAACTTCCCTGTCCCTGCTGAAGAGAAGCAGCCTCAGAGCATGATGCTGCCACCACCATATTTGACAGTGGGGATGGTGTGTTCAGAGTGATGTGCAGTGTTAATTCTCCGCCACACATTGCGTTTCACTGCTACTGGTGAAACTGTGCCAACTTTGTTTTACTGGGAAGAAAAACTACTATATATATAGCAATCAACTATTTATGCAATCCACTACTTTATGCAGTCTAGAGCAGAACTGCAAAGAAAGGTTAAGAATACATATTTTGGTTCTACACAAAATACTCCCACTTGTTCTTTAATAATTAAAGAGAAGTTACCATATCTGTGTCAGAAGCCCAGTTTTGGCTACAAATCTTCCAGTTTCTTTTATCATCCAAAATTTCACGATACAGTGGTACAGTGCCAAAACAAAATGAACTGTCACACTGGCCATTATTACATCTAAAGCTATTCTCACCAAATCCAAGTTCTCCAGCTGCGTAACAGAAACCTTGAGCAGCAACAAGAATTAGTGGTCATTAGAGATGTATGCAATGTAATGAAAATGCTCTTTCCTGTTTTCTTTAACGCACCCATTAAAAGATTTATGTAAACTCTCCCTGCATTTTGCCAAAAAGTTCAATTTTGGTCTCATTTGACCAAAGCACCTTGTTCCACGTTTGCTGTGTCTCCAACATGGCTTCTGGCAAACTGCAAACGGGACTTTTTATGGTTTTCTTTTAACAATGGCTTTCTTCTTGCCACTCTTCCATAAAGACCACATTTGTGCAGTGCACGACTAATAGTTGTCCTGTGGACAGATTCCCCCACCTGAGCTGTGGATCTCTGCATTTAGTCCAGAGTCACCATGGGCCTCTTGGCTGCATCTCTGATCAGTGCTCTCCTTGTTCAGCCTGTAAGTTTAGGTGGACGGCCTTGTCTTGGTAGGTTTACAGTTGTGCCATACTCTTTCCATTTCCAGATAATGGATTGAACAGTGCTCCGTGAGATGTTCAAAGCTTGTGAAATCTTTTTATAGCCTAAGCCTGCTTTAAACTTCTCCACAAGCTTATTCCTGACCTGTCTGGTGTGTTCTTTGGACTTCATGATGCTGTTTACTCCCCAATATTCTCTTAACCAACCTCTGAGGCCGTCACGGAGCAGCTGTATTTGTACTGAGATTAGATTACACACAGGTGGACTTTTTTTAGTCATTAGCAGTCATTAGTCACTCAGAGAAAAGGGGGCTGAATACTTTTGCACACCACACTTTTCAGTTTTTTATTTGTAAAAAATGTTTTGAATCATGTATAATTTTCTTTCCACTTCACAATTGTACCACTTTGTGTTGGTCTCTCACATTAAATTCCAGTGAAATATATTTATGTTTGTGGTTGTAATGTGACAAAATATGGAAAAGTTCAAGGGGTATGAATACTTTTGCAAGCCACTGTATCTGGGGCTGGGTAACAGAGGCAGAAGCCTAAGCAGAGAAGCCCAGACTTCTTTCTCCCCAGCAGGGTTATAATAGTTTTGGATTTTACATTATCGTTAGTTTTAGTATGTGTTTACTTTTTTCTGTAATTCAGTTAGTTTTAATTAGTTTTCAGAGTGGTTTTGCTCATTTTCATTTGTTTTTATTTTAGGTTTAATGCTTAGTTTTGGTTTAGTTTTGCTAGTTTCAGTATTAGTTTTAGTTTTTCGTACTTTGTCAAGATTCAAGGCATAAGAGTGACTATTGTGTAATAAAAACTCAACCAAAGATACCGTTTAAAGAAATATATTCAATAACCAATGGTTCACAAGACAGCAGCACTATATGCTAAATGTGTGTAATATTAAGGACACACATGAACATCAACAGGCAGAAACAAAGAAAAAACCTGAACTCCCAAACTCAATAAATTCTACAATAAACTGCCAATAAAGTTCAGTGTCAGTGCAGTAGATTAACAACACCTTCATGTGGTATTTGACAAAAAAAAAAAAAAACCTCTTTGTAGGAGTCAAAGCTCAAATCCAGCTGCATCCTGATGTTATCCACCACCTGATGCTGCTTCTGTTTTGGAGCTAGCTTGGTTAGATGCTCGCTAATTAGACTTGCAGGGTCTTTGCGGCCTATGTACACAACCTACTGTACGGAAGTGGCTGACCTCATGTTCGCATTTGTGCTTGTGTAGGTGTATTGTGTCTGTTAATTACCTTGTGGTCATGTGCTGGTGTTTGATATGTGGTGCAGACTTTTTTTTTTGGTCCTCGCTCTTTGTGCTCAGTTTTTTGGCTGCAAACATATTTGTTCCTGTTTTTTCACTTTCTTCATTCCCTCACGTCCATTCCGATAGTTTCAGCAGTCTCCCTCCTGGAATTTGCTGACATTTGTGAGTCCTTATATTTATGCATTGATTATTATTCCTAATTGTTATTCTCTGACTGATAAAGTAGCCGGAAACGCACACAGATGGAACAGGTTAATCACAATGTTTCGGCTGCGTGGACCCGGGGAGTAGTCACATTTCTCCAGAAGTGAACATCAGGTTACGTTGGTTCAGAGTGACTCTGCCGCTTTCTCGTGCACACGCACACACACAGCTGCCCGACGGCGTTCCCAGCTTAAACTCGGAGAGCGGAAAAATGATCAGCCCACAAGGCTTTTAAATAAAATACAAACAAGAAAAGAAAGGTAATTTTATCTATGATTTCATGTAGCTTTAGTTAGTTTTTAAACTCACAATACAGTTTTAGTTATCGCTTTTTCCTTTTATTTGTAGTTTTTATTTATTTCAGTAAACAACAATGTTTTTTCAATTTCAGTTTTCATTATTTAATTCATTTTCGTTTACTATAATAACCCTGCTCCCCAGTCACCTATTTTTGAGCGCTTGTGACTCAGCCATGTGATATTCTCAGGGCTGAAAAACACATTCAAGACTGCAACCAAACTAGTTTTACACTCAATCCAAGTGACACAATCTAAAAATAAACTCTTGTGATAGAACAAAAATAAAAAGACTCTTCACAGAGATACTCAAGGAATTTGGTTTCTTGTAGCCCAGTGTATAAGGAGTATGACCTATTTCAATGACAATTTAACAACAGAAAGTCTTAAAGTATGAAGGAGTGATATTTAAAGAACAATAATTGGAAAGGGATTGGATCAAGGAATGTATAAGTGCATTGTGGTAGTGATAAACAGCAAATAATTACTGATAGAAGATTAAAGATGGAACAAGAGAATTAATTTTCCCCTGTGAATTTTATTATTGTAAAAAATGGTGTTCCAGCCAGAAACAGGACTCCTGATGTGAGACATAAAATAACTCAGTTTTACATTGTGCTGATCTATATCTCCTCCATAAAAAATAATAAATAATAATATTTAGGGGTGGGACTCGATTAAAAAAATTAATCGAATTAATTACAAGCTTTGTAATTAATTAATCGAAATTAATCGCATTTTAATCGCATTTCAATATTTGACATGAGAAATATTAATTTAAGTTTAGTTGATGAATGAATCAATATACATGAGCTTAAACTTCAAAATTTTGTTCATTTTCCCACCAGTCTACTACACAGACCAATGAAGGGTGGAAGTGCTCCTGTGATAAGCAAACTCCTGAAATTAAAGTTAAGCATCATAACTGGATAGTTTTATTCAACATTAATGTCTCACTTCTTATAGTTGGAAATTAATCATTCTCTCAGCTGCATTCCTTGATGTTGAAATGTGTTATGCTTGTTTTAACAGCTTATTTTGAATTAAAGACTTAAAATTAAACCACAAAAAGGAGAAAAAGTTCGTTCTCCGTTTAACAGCTGCTTTTACACAGCTGTGCTTCGCACTCACGGTTGCTAGGCGACACGAGCTACGCAGAGGTGACGGCAGCTGATATGAAGGCTAGCCGCTCACTTCCGGCCTTTGTGGTGTTCGTGGGCTGCGAAAGACGTGGGCCGGGTCCTTCGCAGGATTCGGCCCCTAATTTGGACATTGTGCGTCGATATAATCTGTATGCCGGGAACTCGTGCGCTGAGAAACGTTCCACGGTGCAAAGTGCGATTAAAATGCGTTAAAATTTTTAACGCGTTAATTTCCCCGTAATTAATTAATCGAAATTAACGCGTTAAAGTCCCAGCCCTAATAATATTATAAATTAATAAAATTCTCTTTAAACCAGTTTTATTTTTTTTTTCCTTTATAATTAACATAGCTGACATAGACTGTGCAATCTGGGTGTACTCAAGTTTGGCGAGTTTCTTGATTATTTTATGACAAACTGATTATACTGAATATATGCAGACATAATTGTTCTTATTTCCTGATGTGGGTGCAGCAGCAGTTCATACACAAAGTGAAAAGTGAAACTATGCAGTAAATCACTTATTTCCCAATGTATTTCCTCAAAATGTACATAAATTGCACATAAATTCAAAAATACCATTTTCTGCCTTCTGTTTTAAGAAAGGAAAGAGGAAATGCAGAAAGAAAAACAACATTTGAAGAAAACAAAACAATGTTTGTTATTTGTGAGGTTTTTATAATCATGGCTGCCGTATTAAGTGAAGGTGTGACTGTTAAATTCCTTCAGCTTTGTTCATTAATCTTATAATAACACAGCAACAACTGGTTTGCTGTGTGTGTTCTTACCCAGATAACCTGATACACAAGAGCCCTAGCATTGCAAATTTCACATTACTTATGTGAGAGAGTTTTGGATCAGTGGCTTTAGTTTCTTTTTTTCTTTGAAGGCATGGGTATCAAATGATAAGTAGTAAAGGATAAACTACTAATTGAGTTTTTTAGTTCATTAACTTGTGGATGATCCTGGAGAGTACACACCTACACAGTGGTTGAGAAATCTGTTCCAACTGTTCCAAAACAAGCAACTCGATGCCAGTTCTTCAGAAGATCTGAATTTAGAGCTGTTATGACTTCAAATGACTTCCACAGATATTTTCAACATGACAGGAGGATCAGTGTTTTCAATAGACCTGTCTCAAAGGCTGTGGCTGCACAACCACACAATAACATGAATAACCTGTGAACCTTTCTACAATTTTTTCTTGCCAAGCCAGCAAACAATTGCCATATATATCAGACCAGACTGGATTTTCAGAATGCTCTGTCAGAAATATTCACAGGAACTAAGATTTTCTTTGGATCAGTCAGTTTGAAATGTCTATGATCTTATTAACAAAGCTAAAAATTTAGTGATCCCTTGAGTATTAATGTTAATTTTAATGAATTTGGGGAACAAAGATATATTTGAAAATGTAGATATTGGTTTGGTTAATTGGTGATGATGGATGTACTGTAGCTTATAAAGTGAGTAGTGGTTATTTAACATCAGTTCTACTGCATTTAAAAAGTGGCAGTATTTACTAAATTAATAATTACTATAAAAACTGTCAAGCTCACTGATATGCTTTTACACTTAGGGGTTAAGAAAAAAGAGAAGATTCACAAATGTAGTGAAGGAGGACATGGAAAGATTTGGTGTGCCAGAGGAGGGAGCTAAGGATAAAGTGAGACAAAGGCAGACAAGCTGCTGTGGCGACCCTTAAGGGTGTAGCCAAAAAAAGAAAAGCTAAAATTTTATGTTGTAGTCTACTATGGTCCAGGTTTATAAGGTGGCATAAATTCTCTTGCTTTCTTACTTGAAGATGATTTGATGATTTGACATATTCAGCTGTACAGTGGGCCCTACGACAGACTAGTGACCTGTCCAGGGTGTACCAGCTGTTTGCACATAATATATACACTAAGAATCTGAATATGTATACTAGGAATCTGAAAGACAGCTGGAAGAATATAAAATACTTCTCTATTATCTTCTTTCAGCTGTGTGTGGGATGAATTTGTTGATCCTGCTGGCATCTCTGCATGGATGCTGTTCCCCCCAGCAGACAACAGCAAAGATGGCACTTCCTAAAAAAGACTGATAGATCTCCAACATCTGAGCTTCCTTAGTGTTTGCTCATGCCTTTTTATTCACAGTATTGCTGTTGGTCTTCCAATCTAGTTTGTCATTCAGGTGAATGCCCAAGTACCTGTAGCTGTCCACTGTTTCCACCTCCTCGCCCATGTTGTTGATGGGCTTAGTTACAGTTTTTTTTTTCTTTGGTTGGTTGACATTCAGAAGGAGGTGATTTCTGCCGGACCATTCCACAAAACTCCTCATCAGCTCCCTGTACTCTGACTCATGCCCACCATGTAAGACAGGGTTCCCCAGCCATACAAACTGAGGTCTCTGACAGATAGTCAGCAATCCAGGAGACAGTAGAAGTCGTGACACCCATCCTGAGCAGCTTCTCACACAGCAGAGGTGGTTGGATGGTATTAAAGGCACTACAAAAATCAAAAAACATGATTCTCACCATGCCACTAGTCCCATCTAGGTGAGAGTGAGCATGCTGCAACAGCTAAGTAACTGCATCATCCACCCGTCACACAAGGCTAGTAAGCAAACAGAAGAGGGTTGAGAGCATGTTTCACCTGTAAGCCAGAACCAGTCTCTCCAGCACCTTCATTACATGTGATGTCTATGCAACTGGTCTGAAATGATTTTGACCAGAAGGGGTGGCTTTTTTGGTACTGGCACTAAACATCACATCTTCCATAGCACCTGTACTGCAGGATGCCAGATGGCTGGGCAACATAAAACTTCAGGACTCTGGGAAGATCAGGGCCCGCAGCTTTGCCTTGGTGTAGTCGCTCCAGCTGTCTCCTCACCTGGCCAGGCGCCACACTCAAGACCAGCATGAAGGAGGGGAAGTGGATTGGTTGATGGCTGAGGAGGTGTTAATATTAATGCTGTGGGAGGAGGGGCAACAGGGGGTTCAGTACTAAACCTGTTGAAAAATAGATTCAGCTTTCTGGCTCTGTAGAGGTTTCTCCCCTGCTGCTGATGATCTCTTGGACTGAGGTCTGTGATGCGCTTCATCCCCCTCCACTCTTCTTTGATGTTATTCAGCTGGAGTTTGGTCTCCAGCTTCTCCCTGTATGCATATTTGCACCTTCTCAGCCCCACCTTCACTTCACACTGTATCCTTCTCAGCTCATCCTTGTTCCCAGACTTCAAGAACTGCTTTTCTTCATTCAGCAGGGCGTTCAAGTCACTAGAAAACAGTTGGGATGATAGTATCCTCGCAAAAATTTATGTAGTCAGTGATGCAGTCTGTGATGTTATTGATGTCATACGCCTGTGGATCACAGAGTAGTGATGGGTCAGTCGTGAACGATCCAGCTCTAACAGCCGACTCTTTGAAGTAAACGATGGGAGCCTGCTCCTGATAGTGAACTGTTTCTCTTTTCTTTATGTTCGTTTTTTTTTTTTGGGGGGGGGGGGGGGGGGGGGGTGATTGGTTAAGATGGACATATGAGCATCTATACTGAGTGGGAGGGGAGGGGGCACGGACAAACTGCGCAGTGAGTAAACAAACACCAGAGAGGGAGGGGCTCCTGCCAAATGGAGACAGGAAAGAGCCAGAGGAAGTTACACTTTACATAGAGGCAACACACACAGGAATGTTGAGGAAAATGAGTGACGGAAAACATAGTAAAGACCGGACACATTACAACCTTATACCATATTTTCCGGACTATAAGTCGCACTTTTTTTCATAGTTTGGCCGGGGGTGCGACTTATATGTGAATTTATTAACACATTAGCCAAAATACTCCAGCCACTTGACATCTCCATGAACCGGAGCTTTAAGGCAGTCTTGCGTAACCTGTGGGCACAGTGGATGATGGATGGAGAGCACAGCTTCACGGCAACCGGGAGAATGTGCCACCCAACTTTCCTGGAAGTCATTTAATGGATCAACAAAGCATGAGCTTCAGTGACAACCGAAACCATCCTGTCGGGATTCAGAAAGGCCAGAATAATTGGAACTGCAACTGACGAAAGCGACACAGAAGAGGAAGCGGCGCTTCGTCTACCTGCGGAGTTGTTCAGAAGATACACCGAGGATGAAGAATTCAATGGATTGGTTTGGTAAACTTGTTAGTATGTTCTTTATTCTATGGTTATCTGAATATCTGAATACTGTAACTGTTAATGTTGCGTTAACATACCAGACACGTACTCAGTTCGCTGTCTACACTTCATGTAGCTGGATGTGTTACGTTAGCATACCGTAGGCATAACCCTATTCGGCCTGTTCTTTAATCCATTATTATTTTAAATTGATGATGATGATACTTTATTGATCCCACAATGGGGAAATTACATCTTGCCTTTCAAGATGGAATGTCTGTTCTTGGTCTCGGATTTTATCAAATAAACTTCCCCCCAAAAGTGCGACTTATAGTCCAGTGCAACTTACAGTCTGAAAAATACTCCAAATATGTTGAACGAGAAACAGCAGATTTCAAAAGTGCAGTCGTTCGCAGCCTTTTGGCAACAAAAGTTCCTTTGATCAGCCGACTTTGCTGCAATACGCTACATCTTAACCAGCGGTTCGCAGCTAGTAAGGGCAGGAAACCGGCACTTCAGCAGCGATCGGCTGGTGTTAAAGGATTAA